>NW_003314297.1:336670-392202 GCF_000143415.4 Selaginella moellendorffii | reverse complement strand
CTAGTTTTATTGCATGACAAGAGAATCAAGAGTTCTAATGAATGAAATGAAAGAAAATCTTACCTTTCTTTCTTTTTCTCAAGTTCATCACTGCATCTTACAGTACAAGCAGGACAGCTGAGAATTGCCAATCTCCTATCATCACATATATGATAGGAGATCATATCACTCAACACAGTGCAGTAAGGTAATATAATTATTTATGGCAACACTAGGTATTTAAAAAAGTGTATAAACTGTTTATAATTTATAAACATCAGATTAATCCAATAAGCTAGAATACACATGGAGGTGTTTAGGAAACTTTATAGATTATAAAAAAATTTATACAAAGGTTAATCCAAATGAATAACAACTCTTACATCTAAACATATTTTGCTTTATAGGTTTGCTTAAATAAGCCAATTTTTTACTAAGTTTTCTTAATCACTCAGTAAAGGGGTGTATGCATATGATAGGTAAGGGGATTGATACTTATAATAAGGGGACCTTATAAGATTATATATAGTGATGATTTTGATTAGTTAGTGCTGTTTATTTTCAGGAAAAACTTGTCAATAAAATCTTCTCCTCCAAGTACTCACTCGCTGCTACTCAGTACTCTCTCTATCTTCTGCTGCTGCTGCAACTCCTAGAGTTTTGTAGATCTCGAATGACCACAAAAGAGAAGATCTGGCAAACACAGCATGGATAATCGAAATTACATTTTTTGTCCCTTAGTTCAGTCTCATGTTGGCACCACAAAACTCTCAAAAGTAGCATATAACCCAAATAGATATAGATAGATAGAATGTGAGACTTCCTTGTTTGTGTTCCAATGGTGTGGGTCCACATACCCTACCACCGGAGGTATGGAGCTATTTTGAGCTCCATGTAACACTCAAAATAGGAGCTCAAAATAGCTCCATGCCTCCTTGGTATGGAGGAGCAAGGAGGAGTAAGTGAATACGGACAGGTATTCACAGGTACTTGTATCAAGGTACGGATATTCACAGGTATGGAGGAGCAAATAAGTTTGTAAAGTTAGAGGTGGAATATCCATGCCATATTGTAACATTTAAGGGTGTCAAGATGGATCCAAGGAAGGTGGCTATGGTGGAAGAAAATCTTCATAAATGGCATAATTATAAACTCAAAATACCTAAAGCTCATGTTAAATGCCGTTTTGGAGATAAATGCATCATCCATTGCAATTTGATGATATCCATTCCTCAAATCAATCTTGGTAAATATGTGTGTTTCACCAAGCTTGTCTAAGACATCATTCACATATGGCATTAGCATTTTATCCTTCACTATCTTCTTGTTTAAGGCACTATAATCAATACACATCCACATTGAACCATCCTTCTTTTTCACAAGCAAGACTAGAGCACCAAACAAAGATTTACTTGGCTGAATAAATTCAAACTCAAGTAACTTCTTGCTCCTTTACATAACTCAGCCAAAATGGATGCTAGTAAATTGGCTGTGTCCCTGGCTCTAACATAATCCCATGCTCCACACCTTATAATTGAGGCAACCCATGAAGAAGTTCAAATGGAAAAACATCAAAAAACTCGTCAGGTACATCCCGTACTATTGCTTCTCCCCACACATGTTTTGGTTCCCCAAGTCACAAACAAACAGTAAATAACTCGAAAGTGTTTTTCCATTATAATAATCCCGCTTCAAAGATATAGTGAAGAGCATAACAACTGGAAGTTGAACTCCCTCTCCAAACCACACATTTTTAACACCATTGTACTTTAGTGAGTCATACTTAATACTCCACTTTATCTCCAGATTCACCTTCACCAACTATGGCATCTCAAGAATGAAATCCACACAATGGATATCCTTGAGATAAAAAGTTTCCACAAGTGTGGTTTTGCCAATTAACACTTCTAACCCCTCTACACACATATTGAAATGTTGAGCAGACGTAGCTACACCTGCTACCGTGTATAGAAGAAATCTTCATATCACTAAGCCATGCTTCTCAATAAACTTTGCCAAAACAAAGTTGTCATCACTCTCATTATCCAATAAAATCCACACTAGACCACCACAGAACATACCCTTCAATATTAAAGTTGATTCACGAGTGTCCTTGAGCTCCATCTTGTTCCACACATTTGAGTTGATGAGCAAAGATCAAAAGCCTCTTCCTCTGACTAGAATGGTTGTTCTTGTCATCCTCATGTTGCAAAGTTTGCAACTTTTTATTATTTGACTTACCATGAGTAGAAGAGTGCTCATTCATTTTGTTTTGCTGCTTGTTCTTCAACTATGGACAATCAGCCTTGTAGTGTCCAAGCTTACTGCAATAATGACAACCCTATCTATAATTCTTCACAAAGAACTTCTGCTTCTTTGACCCCTTTGCATCTAAGGTAACCACCACAAACTTCAGCTTGTGATGCTTATTTCTATTATTGTGTCCACAACAATCATCACGACAATTCTCGAAAGGACTCCTCAAACGCTTACAAGACTTGTGCTTATTATTGTCAAGTCAACGAACCACATCAAAGAGCTCCCCCAAACCATTTTCGTGCGAGTGGTCTTTCTGTTAAATAAGTGGCAGAACACCTTAGTGCCTTTGAGGAATGGAAAGAGTGGTAAAATTTCTCATCAGTATATTGGTCTATATAAAGTGTTAGAGCTCATTCGTAAGGCAACTTATCGAGTGCGGCTGCCAGCTAGGGTGAAAATTCATCTGATATTTTATGTTAGCCAATTGAAAAGTGTACTATTTTAGAGTGAAGGGCACAATGCCTCCTTAATGTATATGGCTATGGAAGATGGACTAGGAGCTTGAGTAGGGCTCTTTAGAAAGGGTGAAAGGGTAAGGACTTTGTTAAGGGGGAAGAATTGTTATTGACTATATAGTCAACATCGATCAAAGGGAAAGTTTATTAAAGTATGTTAGGGTAAGGAACTTAATTTATTCTAGATCTTACAATGGAGTGGTAGCATAATGGGCTCTCATTATAAAGGCCATCAATGAAGTAAGACTTGTTTTGATCTAGATCCTTCATGGGAATATTGCTAATCAAGTGAGTAAACTTCTCAATATAGTCCTTAAGTGTCATTTTCCCTTGTTGAAAATGTTAAAATTTTGTGCAAGCATTCTCCATGTTATAGTAAGGGACAAAACATAAATAAAAACCAGCCTCAAACTCATCCATAGTAGACATTGGTGGTTTTTTATTTGCAATACAAAACTCCTTAAACCAATTCCACCACCGAAAACCCACATCATGCAAAATCATTATAGCAGCCACTAAAACCTCTACATCTAAAGTTCCTCTAATAGCCAAGAACTTCTTCATATTGGCTAGCTAAGTTAGACATTTGTCCACACCATTGTCAAGACCCCCAACAAGATCAAGACTGGAAAAATGCAGAAGACAAAGAGAAAAGCTAGTGGAGACGAAAAAGAAGCCTTAGACTGGTGTTGATTCAGATTGTGGAGAAATGGAACAAAGCTAACCTATATATACTATACATTGATGAAGCTCCACCACTCTTGGATCGAAGACGGCCTAAATATAGCTGAGGTTGAGGAGGTGCCATGTCATCATCAGGAATATGGTTCGAAACTCAAGAATTGTATGGGAAATTAGAGAGTTAGGATTAGGGAAAGTCTTGAGAGTCAAGAATGTGGTCTGTAGGTCAGGAATCCAGCAAGAGTCAGGAATGTGGCAAAAATTAGGGGATTCATGATATCACCCCCTCCTCAAGAGTGAGTGGAATGAGGATGTGAATGAGAATGAAGAGGAGGATGAGATGGGCGTCGAGGGACAGGAGATGGAGAATGAAAAGAATGAGGACTAGGATGAGAAGGATAGTGGTGGTGGAAGTCCTGAACAAAGTCAGGAGAATGAATCAGGTTGTCCACAGGTTCCCAAGTGCATTCCTCAAATTCCTAACCCTTCAAGTCTACCAGATAGTAGAGTTTAGACCATGAGATCTTGGAATCAAGGATGTCCTGAACCTCATACTCAGACACATCCTCGAGCTGCACTGGTGGAGGCGGAGGAATGACCCGATTTGGAATAGGATTGGGAATATAAAGCTGAAGGAGAGAGGAGTGAAAAACGGGGTGAATTTAATATAAGGAGGGAAGTGCAAGGCGATAAGTGATAGGATTAATGATGGCAGTGATAGGGAAAGGACCAAGGCATTTGAAATCGAGCTTGGGACATGGCCTGGTGGTGAAGATATTTTGCTTGAGGAGCTAGACTTTATCCTTGATATTATAAAGGGGACAATCCTAACGATGGACATTGGCAAATGTTTTGTGAAATTCCTAAGCACGATGAAGGTGGAAGGAGACGGAGTTGTGGATTTCTTGGAGGTTGGAGACAAATGCCTCAGAGTGGGGATTTGAACGAGAGGATTTAGATGGAGAAGGAAGTGAGAGATTGAATCAGAGATTTCAGCCAGAGTTTGCAAAGAATGGGGAAACTCGAAGGGAGGAGTGAACAAACTTGTTATAGGAGAACTTAGCAAAGGGAAGGATATCGAACCAATCATTCTGATGATAGTTGATAAAGCACCTCATAAATTGTTTCAACATCTAAATTGTTCACTTGGATTGTCCATCAGTTTGAGGATGATATGCCAAAGAAAGGTTAGCCTTCACTCCAAGTAGCTGCAAGAATTGTTGCTAGAAATGAGAGATGAACTGAGGTCCCTGATCTGAAACCACATCTTCAGGAATCCTATGAAGTCAAAAAATTTCCCTAAATACCAGTTTTGCCATGTCCTCACCCGAAAACTCCTTGGTAGACGGCAAAAAGTGTGCCATCTTTGTGAAGCAATCCACTATGACTAAAATGCTATTGAAGCCTCCAGAACTCAGAAGATCACTCAAGAAATCCATGGGCATAGATTCCTAAGGACCTGAAGGGACCGGGAGGGAATGAAGCAAACCTGAAGGAAGGTGGTGAGGTACCTTATTCTGGGTGCAAGTGTCACAGGAGGTAACAAAAACTTTGATGTAGTCGTCCATGTGAGGCCACCAAAAGTTCCATGCAACCAGCTCATAGGTTTTTGCAATGCCAAAGTGACCAGCAGTCAGGCTATCGTGGCATGCCATTAAGACTAACTTTCGAGCATCACCTTCAGGAATGTAAAGCTTCTCCCCACGGTACAACAAGCCATCTAAGAACTCAAACTCATCAAATTTCTGGCAGTCAGGAGTCACTGGGTGTCCATCCTGAAGATGGGGGGAAATGTCGCTGGCGAGGTTGTTGGATTGAAGATCGTTTCTAATCACGTCCATCAAGGAGGAGTCCTAAGGGGCCAAGGAAATTGCCATAACTTAAAGCCGATTAGGACCGAGGATAACCTGATCCTGTTGATCGAAGGCAGGATTACCAAGCCTGAGACTGAGATAAGAGTGCTTTGAAAGAGCATCAGGAAGGCCCTGAAGCTTTTTAGGTCTGTACTTGATAACAAAGTCAAACCAACTCAGGAATTATGCCCACCTTCCTTGATGATGGCTCAAAACTCGGGAAGTGGCAAAGTACTTGAGATTTTTGTGATCCGTTCAGACTGTTTTTTGATGGCTCACCCCCTCCAAGAAACGATACCACTCTCCAAAGGAATCTACGATGGCAAGGAGCTCCTTGTCGTGGATTTCGTAATTAATCTCCGCAGGCTGGAATTTCCGAGAATGGAAAGCGACCAGATGAAATTCCTAATCTGCTCCAAGTTGAGACAGCATAACACGATGGCAAAGTCGAAGGCATCCGCCTTGATGAAGAAAGGTTGTGAGGGATCAGCGTGGATCAAGACAAGAGTAGAACTGAAGACCGCCTTGAGTGTGTCGAAACCCTACTGGAAAAGAAGGGAACATCCTTGCGAGTGAGATGCGTGAGAGGAAGGACAATGTTGGAGTAGTGATCAATGAATTTGCGGTATAAGTTGGCGAAGCTAAGGAAAACCTAAACGTCCGACATTGATTGTGAAGGCTCCCATTTGAGAATAGTTTTGACTTTGGCAGAATCCATCATGATACCCTCAGGAGTGACAATGTACCCAAGGAACTCCATAGACTCTTAATCAAAGGAACATTTCTCAAGCTTTGTGTATAGGCCGTGTTCCCACAGCTACGCCAGCACCTTGCACACATACTCATCATGCTCCTTCTGAGTTTTTGAGTAGATGAGGATGTCGTCAAGGTAGATGATCACCATCTGATCAAGAAACTCTCGAAAGATGTCGTTTGCCATGTGTTGGAAAACTGCTAGAGCATTTGTCAAGCCAAACTGCATGGCAATGTACTCGAAGTGGCTATAGTGGGTTCGAAACACAATCTTCCATTCATCGCCAGGCTAGATTTGGATCAGGTTGTATGCTCCACAGAGGTCAATCTTGGTGAAGAAGTAGGCACCGCCAAGGCATTCCAATAGGTCTGAGATCAAGGGCAGAGGATAATGGTTCCGAACAGTCACCTTGTTCAAACCTTGGTAGTCGATGACTAGCTGCAAACTCCCATTGTTCTTTTTGACAAAGAAGACAGGTGCTCCAGCTGGAGACTACAAATGCTGAATGTACTTTGATGCAAGGTTCTTGTCCACATACTCTTTGAGGGCCTTAAGCTCAGACAGGGATAACCCATAGATAGGCCCCCACGGAGGTGATGCTCCTTCCTATAAATCAATAGGATAGTTGTAAGGCCGATGAATAGGTAGTACACTAGCTTTTTTTTTGTCAAACACATCCCCAAAATCATGATACTTCTCAGAAAGATTGACAGGAGAAACATGCAAAGCAAAAGGGAAAACAGGTTCTTCGTGAAGGAGTTCTTTCATAGTGATTGTGGAGATAGGAGGAGACATACGATTGAATGGAATGATGGGACGAGGATACTATCCAGTGTAAAATGGAAGAGAGGGAAAAGAAGATTGAGGGATAGGGAGCAAAGAGGGTGAAAACTTCGTAAAGTTAGGAACAGAACCTCAATTTGAGTTTAGGGAACTTTTTTTGATTCGGACTTAATGAACAGCAAGGGAAGACGTGGGAGATGGTGATGTGGGAGAGACGAGCTGTAATTCCTTCCAACATATTTGAGGCTGGTGCAGTTGGAACCAAGGAAGGCCGAGCACCACAGAGGAGGACTTGTTGTTGATGATGTTGAAGGTGATATCGGTGACAGTGGACTCGATGTGTACTCGAACAAGCAACATTTCCCTAAGTCCAGAAGATGGAGACACAAAATGCCCACTAATGCCTTCAACCCTCAGATCCTGTATGGTAGGAGAAAGAGGAATGTGATGTCGGGCAGTAAAGTCTGTGTCCATGAAGCAGGAAGTTGCACCCGAGTCTAGTAGCACCAGAGCCTTGAGTCCTAATTGTCCGGTGAAAGAAAGGAGACATGGGATGCGGAAGTTGCGGGAATTTTTGGTGGCTTTGATGAAAGGTGGTGAGGAGCTTGATAAAGAAAAAAAGTGATTTTTATTCGGGGAGTCCAAAAAGACAGCTCCTACTCTGTTTGGACAGTGTCATTTCCCGACTGTAACAGAGGTGGACCTTGAGGCAGAGTGAACTCGAGCAGTCCGGGAGGCTTCTTGGGACACACAACTGCTTTGTGATTAGGATCAGCATAGTAGAGGCAAAGATTCTGAGATACTTAACATTGCTTCTCAGCAGGACTCAGCTTCCCTTTGATGAGTCGGGGAGTACTAGAAATATCCATCAGGACTAGAGTAGTAGGTTCAGGAGTATGCCCCAAAGACTCAAGCTAGGATTCCTTAGTCTGGGACAGGAAAACAGTAGCGCAACGACTTTCCTAACGATGTTCAAAGAGACGATTGTCACATCGAACAGTTTTGTTGATAGCGTCCGATAGGTCCATGAGATCCTCCATGGTGAGCAAAAAATCCTTGACACCGTTGTTGAGGTTGAAATGAAATTGATCAATTAGGGCCCACTCATCCCACTAAGTGTCCAAGGCAAGGAGTTGGAACTTCGTAGCATAGATCGAGACAGGACGAGACCCCTAAGAGAGACGTCTCATCTTTGTGGTGGCAGCCCAAACCCGATCCGTCTCGCCAAAACATGCTTCGAGCTTCTCTTTGAACAACTGAAGATCTATCAGCTCCAAAACCACAACCCCTTTCATGCTCTTCTCCAGAAGAGGAGAAAACCATGACAAATTTGCACCTTTGAGCAATGTCTCGATCATGCTGATTTGAGACTCGGGAGTGGAGTACCACCGATGTTGAAGTGCGAAGATCAGCTCCATCTAGTTCAAGAATCCATGAAGCTTCGAATGCTTGCTTGAGAACTTCCCTGGGAAACTCACCTTTGGTTCAGGAACTCTACTTGATCCTTGAGCCAAAAGTGAAGCAAGCTCTTGTTGCATGTGAAGAAGGGTTGCCTTCAACTCAGTATTCTCAGACTGGATTTTTGCAAGGACTTTGGTGAAGAAATCATGATGGCTTGGAGACTCCATCGGCAAAAAAGAAAGAAAAGGGGGAAAAAGGCAAAGGCAATCAAACAATCAAAACGAGCTAAAGCAAAAACAAAAAGCACAATCTGAATCAAATTGTCAAGACCCTCAATAAGATCAGGATTGGAAAAATGCAGAAGACAAAGAGAAAAGCTAGTGGAGACGAAGAAGAGGCCTTAGATTGGCGTTAATTCAGATTGTGGAGAAATGGAACAAGGCTAACCTATATATACTATAGGTTGATGAAGCTCCACCACTCTTGGATCGAGGACGGCCTAATTATAGCTGAGGTCGAGGAGGCACCACGTCATCACCAGGAATGTGGTTCGAGACTCAGAAATTGTACGGGAAATCAGAGAGTCAGGAATAGGGAAATGTCTCGAGAGTTAGGAATGTGGTCTATGGATCATAAATCCAACGAGAGTCAGGAATATGGCAAGAATTGGGGGATTCCTAACAACCACTATCACTAGAAAAGGTTGGAATTTTAAGTTGATCTACCAAGGAAGGCTTACTTGGAGCACCACCATGTCCAGCCTCGAGTGCCTCAACATGTTCAAACATGATATCCATCATGCCATGTATCTTGTCTTGCATCTCTTGCTGATTTCGATTAAGGTTCACAGCTGATAAACAACATCTTAACTGGTCCAAACCTCCACAGCTCCATCAGCACCATTATTGGCACCACTATTGACAATAGGATTCTTGTGTTCAGCTTAGTTGGCCATCATAACCAACTTCTCTGATATTAATATTATGATCTGGTGCAAAAATACAAAGATCTAGTCTCCTTAGACTATGTTATGCCTTCTCTTGAGGTTCCTCACCACAACCACCCCTGAGTTACCTCAAAAGCTCCGCATTAGGGTAGGTTAAGTTCCTTACCCTAAAATGCCACCTTTGAGCTTCCCTTTGATTGATGTTGACCACGTGGTCAAAGCTGGTGCCTAACAAGTATGCACGTCAGCATGTGAATCTCATTTTGGAGGCATTGAATGGAAGCTGAAGTCAAAGGTCAAGAAGTGCTTATTTTTCACTAACAAAGTGGAGTATCTTGGATATTTGGTCACAAGCAATGGCATCATCTTGGCAAGATGGCATTTCATGATTGAAGTAGACCACTTATCTCTTAAGTGGTTACTAAATACCCATGAGGCTATAGGGCACTTGGCAAGATGTATACATTTGATAAAGGGAGTACACTATTGGATGCACTCACAGGAATATATATGACAGGCCACTAGTTGAACTTCAAGCTTGATGTTGCTCAGTATTGCTCCTTGTAAAGCGAGCTACTTTATCTCTGACCAAATGAGTATCAGTGTACATGTTCCTTGTTACTACTATCATCAACCATGGTTGACACCTGCAACAACATTTCACAGTAGGCATGAAGCTGATGCCAAATCCAGAAAAGCTTGACTTTGCAAAGCATGACAGGCTGAGCACCAACCCCTCAATAGAAACATGCCACACAAACATATTGTAGTTGTACAGTACAGGTGAGAGTCTAGCCACAACAAGATGCCCAAAAACGAAGTTCCAAACTTTTGTTGGCTGTCCACAAATCAGATTTTTTTTATCCCATCTGCACAACGAAAAGAAAAAAGAAAAAGAAAGTTTGGCATTTAGAAATAGTAAAGCAGAAACCTAGAAATATCTTTTTGAGGTAGAACATAATTGAAACTCTACTCATTTTTGTCAAGGAGCTCCTTTTGGTGTACAAAACAGATTCCCTATGTTATAACTTACTTCACTTCACTTGTGAAATCTGGAAGTAAGTTTTGAAAGAAAAAATTAAGAATTCAAGAAAGTTGATGAGAGCAGAGTTACTGTAAAAGAAAATACGTCACTTAACATAATGCAATGTGTCCTTGTTTCAATTGAGGGAATAAATCAGAGTTTAGTAGAATTATAGATTCAACAAAAGAAAGTGTTTCTCTGTGGTATTAAATATTCTTGAAGACATTTGTGGTTTGGAAAATTGTGCACTACAACATCATGTAGATTTTGTAGGCCTGGTACTACCTAAAAAATAAAAAAGGTTTTTACAAAATTAAGCACAGAAATATCTTTTATATCATCTTAAGTCAGCCTTTTCAACAATGTTAATACCCCAAAAAATGTATTCTTTCTAAAACAAAATATATAGTAAAAGTATTATTTATATGCATTTACTTTCATCACCATCTAAGTTTTCTACCACAATAGTGTAATCACTATGGAAGACAAAAGTTATGCTATAACTTTAAAAAACTTATAAAAATATCATTGTTAGTTTTTACAAATTACTAAAATTATGATTATGTATTTAGTAGAATTAGATAGTTGAGAGTTTTAGCTATTATCAATAAAAATATATTAAGTCTAATAAAAGTTTGTATATGTTTTTATCAGTTTCAAAATATTTCTACCACTATTTATAACATTCTTGATATTTGTCATAAAAGTTAGAACAATTGTTATATTGGAAAGTTGTTTATAAAGGCAACCACTAATTAAGATAGAAATTTTATGGAGTCAAATATCCTAAGCCTTGATATATTTGTACAAATTAAGGGTTTAATATTTTTTATTGAGCTAAATGTGGCAAAATTAAATAGCCACAAATTTATTTTTTTTTGTCAAATTCTTTTTAGAGAAATCGTTAATTTTGAACTCTGCAAGATCTTTGAATACATCACAATTAAGCAAATAATAATATTAAAATAATATATTTCACCCTCAATAGGATTAATCAATGGGATTATTAGCACAATTTTTGAACCCTGGATCTGTCAAACAGAAGAATTCTTAAGATGGCACACCAAAACAAAGGGACTTCCTCCTTCCCCTTAAATCTTTAATTTCAACCAACCACATCAGCGGCATTTTAGCTATGTGGAATGAACATGACAATATTGAAACAATGTATTTCACAAGACGACGTTGTACGCAAATGGCGCATCAAAAAACAAAGAAACATTCTTTCATTTTTTTCCTTCCTCTTCAACGCAGGAGAATTCGTATATCATAGTGTAGAGAAGCTTGATCCTTCCCAGCCAAGACGGAGCATTTGATCCACCACTCTAATGCTTAACTGTCAAAAAAAGGAAGCACGGGAGAAATGAAGTTACTCTAAGATCACAGTTCTAGCGAAACAAACGAGTTTAAGTGATGGTCCTTACAGCGGGATCCGTGAATACAAGGAGCTGTCCGTTGGCAGTAGAAGCCACGAGATTTGTGTTGTCTCTGTTCAAAGCCATGGCAGTCACGTCTTCGCCGTCTTGGAGCCTCAAAGTGTGAATCACCTGCAAAACAAGAGCTTAGTATTGACAAAGAAGAGCTCGCTAAGAGTGTTCTCTAGTACCTGGAGCGTGTAAATGTCGAGAAGTGAGATAGATGGGAGCGCCTTGGGTGTTAAGTCGGGAACATCATCGTCGGGAACTCGCGGATGATGATGCAACTCAAAGCCTTGCTGCTCGTGAAGCTTCTTGGACGTGAAACCGACGATAATGTGGCGTCCATCCGACGACGTCACGATGGAACTTACATCACCTTCAAAAACTCTGGTAGCTACTTGAATCCCGTTGAGCGTCACCGTTTGCAGTCTACTGCTTCCCCTGTCCCAGACCACTACAATCCCCTCCGTGGACAAAGCTAGGATGTCCGCTCTATCTATGTCTAGCCGCCGAATAAATCTACCCTTCGCTACCGAGTGAAGAAGAACACCCCTCCCTGGAGATGCAGAAACTACAATATCCTGGCTGCCGTCGATACAGCAAACGCTGAGCTCGTCAACATGTCCTCGCAAAACACACAGAGGCCCTTCCACCCGTCTCTTCTTCATGTCCACAGTGCCTAAATCCCCGCTTGCCATTGTAGAAGGATCACTTGAACCGCTGGTGCTAGCAAACGAGTTGCTATACACTCTCCAGATGATTGCTGTAGCGTCTTGAGACCCTGTCACCATTGTCCTTCCATCCGGAGACAATCCAACGCAAGTGATCGGCCTTGAGTGACCAACTGCGCTTTCAATGACTCGCGCATTGTTAGTAGCCACTACTTTCAAGCTGTTGTCGGCGTGTCCACCTGGAGCCAAAAAAAAACAAAAAAAGAAAAGAAAAGAAAAGAAAAAACGTAAGAAAAAAAGAAGTGATCTCAATACTATAGTACCTGTAAACAATAGCCTTCCGTTGGAAGATATTGCCACAGCCGCATCACTCCTGATGCCATGCGCTTGCAACGCAATAACCCTTGGAAAATGACTTTCTTCAGTGCCAACTACGGGCTGTCCTCTAAACATGCGCATCAGAGATCCTCCGTTAGAGCCCGCAGCAGACTTCGAATGCTGGAATAAGAACGGAGACCCTTGGCCATCTGGGGTGTTTGGCTGCCATCTATGCATTGCAACATGGCAGGCTGGTACGTTTAAGTCTACTGTCACGATGGAGTCACTAGCAGCAAGAAGTTTTGCAGCAGGGACGTTGCACCGTTCTGGAGAAGGTATGGAGTAACTCACAGTTGAACTGGGATTTCTGAATACGGTCTGCAAACAGAAGTTCGTGAGTTATACCATCATCATCAAGAATAAGAAGCATACAAACCTGCAAATGTAGCACGTCATGTAGAGGTAGTCTCTTTATGTGTGGGATTGTCAAAAGCTGAGATGGAGTTTGTCCAAAGTACGCTATTTGATCCTGAGTCGCTTTTCGAATGGCCTGAAAGAAAACAAAGCGATTAGTGCTCGTCATATCCCAAACAATTATTTTTCAGATTACTGACAGGATCAGTGATCTTATCTACATCCACGGATCCCTCGTACGTCATGTAAAAGAAGACATTCTGAGCAGCCACGGCATCTCTCCCTCGTTGCTTGTAACTGTTCAGAGAAAGAGCCAATTTCTTTTGTCACGGAAAGAAAAAACGTACCCGAAAATAAGGTCGATCCATTCGTGAAGATGAGCAGACACATACTCGCTTTCAAGTGCTGTTCTGTGCTTCTGTACAAAATCTATGGGAGAGCCTGCCCATGGTGGAAGCTTGACATTTCCTGAAATAAGAGGATAACCGCGAATTAAAAACTAAATGTATCATTACTTGTATACCTAGTTGCTCTCCCAGCTGCGTCCGTCCTAGATCGAAACCACCATCGTTTGTGAGAATTTCGGGCATATAAAAAAGTTCGGGCACCTGAAAAAATGGAAGGCTCAGAAAACACACCAAAAAGATAGACCGTACCAGTTCTTTTACATCGCTCATGTCTTCCAAAACTCCATTCCACGTAGAGCCAATGTCGCTGAACATTCTATCCGCATGATCAAACTTGCCCCCCTGAAGTTGTATTGCAAGTGTTGCAAAAGGTTCAATCCTTGTCAGATAATACAGAACCTGTAATTACAAACTCAGACATTGTATCAAAATCAGCTGATATTAAGACTTACTGTCCCCGAGCTAGAATAGTGCGAACCATAATGGAACTTCGGAATAACAGGGTCGTCGAAACTATGGTATCGTTCCATAATTTTCTCGAGTCGAGATGGGTTGAGAGCACCGACAGGCTATACCACGATGTTATTCGAATAATACTTAGTCGACAGAAGTGAAATACCTTAGATAGATCTCGATAGACATTTGGATCGTCAAGATTTAGCTTTTTAGATGTGTAATCAGAAAGAATCCACGGAAACACCGGATACTAAGAAAGAAACATACGTCAATGTACGTGACAAAGAAAATCGTACCTGAGTGATGTCATTATACGTCCTTCCCGCAAGTGTATTTAACCGCATCAAATATTCGAAGTTACTGATCTGGAAACAAACTAATATGTTTATTGAAGAAATAACCAAACACCTCACTCACTTGCCGATTTGCCCACTGCTCCATGAGTTGTGTTCTTTTCAAAAGCCGCTCGGGCCTCTACCCGGAATAGAAAGTGACTAAGTTAGAAACAAGTTTCTCTCGATACGAAAGAGCAAAAATTAGAAAAGTCGCCACCTGAGTCGCGGCATAGATGGTGTTGAGGTGAGGGGGCCGAGCTTGAACAAGAGCCCTGTAAACCTGACTCTTCTGGTCTGCACTCTAGAGAACACAAAAAGGCGACTGTATAATTGTTCGAACTGAAGAAACAATACCTCAAAATCAAAAAAATGGTTCGACATGTCCAGCATAAACAACTCCAGTGCACTTTTTCGAAGCAGATATCTGCATATATCTAAGTGAATAACTACCCAGATAATCTTGAGTAAGACTAACCTTCGACTATGAACTTCTTTCAAAGAAGAAATATGCCAGACCTTAGTTCCTCCAGGAAGCGAACACGAATCAACAATGTCCTGATTCCAATCCGTGACAAAGTATATGTGACTTGTTGTAACCTGGTCAGCAACTCAACTAAGTAGAGAGAAGCAAAACTGCGCCAAAACTCATACCTGAAACATGCCTTTCCCGGTCTTTAATGGTTGAACCAACACGGCTGAAACTTCCAGCAACAAGCGTTCTTTTGACTGAGGAGTGACCGGTATAGAGTGTGCAGGCGACGCGAGGGGAAAGTCTGTTGATGCAGCCATTTGCTCGTACTCGTGTTGTTTAGATGGAGAATGATTTTCCCTCTTGAAATCTACATCGTCCACGTCGCTTCTTGCAAGGTCGTCTTCCGTGCCTTCATCAGTGGTCTCGGGCACAAGCGCCGGTGCTCCAGCCGTCAAAAGAGAATCTGGCAAAGGAGCAGAGTCTCTAGTACGTGTTTCCTCTGGTTCACGGTAATCTGCTGCCGCACCATGATGATCTGAACCTTTGTAGTTTATCTTCAATCTCTTCCTCATCCTCAGAGAGTTTTCAACCGGATCAAGTTTCCAAAACGTCTACGTAAACGACTAATGCAGTTAAGAAAATCAACAAAATATCAGCGAAGTAGCTTACCCGAGGACAATTTAATTGACTCAACAATGGTCCAAAGAGCGCTTCAATCTCAAGCAGTCGCCGAAGTAAAGAACGCCAAGCTCGCAGACCAATGCCTAACCGAAAAGCATCCGACGCGATCACCGTCAATCGTCTTTCTACCTGCTTAACAGTGTTAGAATACTTGTCGGAGTTTTAGAAATACGAACCTCGAGAGAACGTAATCTCTTTGTTGTCAACACAATAGCTGACAAAGAAGCTAATGTTTTGTTTTTTAGTTCTTTCGTTTGTCCGGATTCTCCGCCCAAAGAGAAGAACTCCTGCCAAGCTGCACTCATTGCATCTAGCAGATTCCATCTTTGAACTCTTTCACGATCGGTAGAAGATCTTCTTTGAGATGACGTTGCCATAGCTACTGCGCCTAAACCACGACCTGATCCAATCTTCGCAGCTCTTTCTTGATCTCTAGCTGCCGCTGAAGCTGCCGCTTTGGCACCCGCTTTGTCTTTCGGTTCAGGAGAAGCTATAACTGGTGGTTCAGCTGGCGCCGACTTTTGGAAACCAGAAAAGGTACGAAATCTCAGAAACTTGCGTTCCACATTTGCGACTTCCCGCTTCACATGAAAACCTTTTGGAGCTGATGCTTCACCCCCACCAACGCCAGCTGCCGCCATTGCCAATGCCATTGAGACAGGGGGGGACGCAAATGCAGCTGCCCAAGATGGTGATATCATAGCAAGAGCAGCCTGTAAAACAAAAAACCATGTAAGAATCGCTAGTAAATTAATAACTACCCACCTCTGAAGGTACAACATCCGTTGCCAGAGGTCGATCCTCAACAGTAAGAGGAGACAGACCATCCGCGTCCGTCAACTCATGAACGCCAGATAGCATAGGTCTCCATCTCCGTAAAAGTGCTGTAAAAGGTGGCAAAATTGCTTCGACATACTGCCTTCTCAGGATCTTTCTATCGGCACTTACAGCATGCCAGACCTACACAACGCAGTCTTGTCAAGCGTTTATGTTAGAAAGAAAAGCAAAAAATGCATACCTCTGAGTACAAAATACATGCAGCAACCAGAACCCGTTGCCTTCTGGCTTCTGACAAGGGCATCGTCAGTAAAGGAGAGATAACACTGCAATGCACAGGATAGAAATCAGCTGCAAATTTAACAGAAAAATAAAGACAATTTTACGTACCACCATAGCAAAGCAGATCTTGTTCTTACCGACGATCCATGAGTCTCAAAATTTTGTTCATAAGAGCTTTCCTCTTGCACTTCCTCCGTGTACTCTTCCCGCATAGATAAGAGAACCATTCTAAGCATCGCGTAGAAAGGTTGATCGCTATCTAAAAGCTGGTTCAAGGCATGAACACCTCCAGCTCCAGTTCCTGCACCCCCTCCAAAGCCAACTCCTCCCGATCCTCCAGGGCCTGAGTCGTCGAGTAGCAAGGACTTCAGCATAACGATGCATTTCTTGACCAGTTCAAAATCCACCCATTCTCCGTTGGCGTCTTTCTCCAGAGCAGAACTCCATGATTCCCAGCCACCACCACCTCCTCCACAAGTACCTTTGGATGGAAGACCAACCCCATACCACATGCGGCTTCTCGACTTCCACCCTTCAGCAAGCTCTACTCCGCAGCTACCGTAAGAGGCGAAAGCACATCTGACAGACTCGTAAGGCTCCGCAGCTGCAGAGGCTGTCAACCGTTCAATAGCACTAACCGAAACCTGTCCATTTGAATCAGCCATGGAAGTGAATGCCTACAATGCAAATGACGCATAATAAGCCATAGAATTTGACTGTCGATAACAACTCACCTCGATGGGAAGCCCAGAATCGCTTCCAGATGAATACCTTCGAGAGCCTAAGTTTTCTCCGCCATCGAAGCTGGATCTCCCGAAAGACATAAAAGACGAAACATTCTGCCCTCTCGGAGACATCGAGCCAACGCTGAGGGAACCGGTTGAAAGACCAGAATTGAAAGCCTGATGTTGCAAACGTAGATGGTCCTCCACAAGCATCAACAGCACGAGCGAGTTCTCCGCTAAAGACATGGACAGATGAGCAGCTGCTTCCGCTTCCACCTTTGCGGCTCTTGGGGATAAACCACCTGCGGCTACACCGGCTGCTGCAGCTGCCACTGCATGCGTCTACAAAAGACGATCTTTAAGACAACCATTCTTGAAGTATGGAGAGGCGAACCTGCTTTTGAAGCTCCCGCCCAGCAAAATCTAGTAGGTTTCCAAGTAATCTCCGTTTGATGACAGGAAGAGACTCCTCGCGCCTGCATTGAAAATCGGAAAGGTCAAAAGACATACTTCCAAGTCGACTCATACCTTAACCGCTGCTCTCCCATACTTGGACCGCCAAATATTGCAAGCCATTCTGCACAATGAATAGCAGCTTCAATATCCTACAAAATGAATACATGTTAAACAAAACACTAGATGAAAGAGACAGTTACCATCCATCCGTCTTTAGAACGCATTGAATGCTCCAATATTATAGTCAGGAAGCTGTAGATGAGCTCCTCGAGATCCTGAAAACTCGTGAGTCCTTCTTGCAATTGCCGCAGTCCCACCTAGAAGTAAAGTTTGAAGCACGATTGAACGGCTGGTCAAAAGAACCCACCTCATAGTTTGCTATCAATATTTCCAGTAGCCATTCTGGCCATTCTGGCATAGCCGTCAGCCTCGTTCTGTTATCAGCGTGAGTGCATGCTAGTAAGAGGATGTCCTGATATTTCATCTTTAGTGACGACGGTCATCTAGAGAGCGCCACGTACCTGGAGAGCACGAAGCTGGATTTCTCGTGGTGCTGAAGGAAGAGCACGAAGCAGAGACAGAAAAAGCTGTCTGTGTTCAAATCGATGAACGGTATCAAAAATTGCCAAACCATCATCCGTAGACGACATTCCTCCCTGGAAAAAGTACAAGCCTTAGTTCACAAACATCGTTGATAAAAAATAAAAAATTAGTTTACCTCGGACCTCACAACAACTGATAAGACGGCAGAATACACGTTACGAGTGAGCAGACGCTTAGGAGCAACCTGGAACGCCCGCTGCAACGCATATAAAAGCCAGGACGCAAGTCCAGGTGACTCAACAGCTCCAGAGCCAGCGACAGTATTTCCTATGGTACTCTTGAGATGGCCCCCAACGAGAAGTGCCCCTAGTAGTCCAACTATCCCGAGCATCATGCCATCTCCCTTATCCACGTTTCGGAAGTTGTTCCTAGCAGTATCTGCACTGATTGATAATGTGATACCTCCGACGTTCTTGTGTCCCACCGGTTTTTGAGAAGGAACTGGAGCCTCAGAATCAGAACTTGTCCTCGTTATATCACCTTCGGGCACTTCTTCAAATTCTTCACCCTCTTCTTCCTCGTCCAGTTCTCGCAAATTCAGGCCCTCGGAATTTTCACCCATCTCGGATTCTCTTTGTATGAGCGTCAAGAGCATCTCAACCACTCCATTTTTCATCAGCAACTCCGCGAAGGTCGCAGCACGAGCAGCATTTGGCTGTACAACAAGTCTATACAATAAATGCAAAACTCGCGCGACCTGCCAAGCACAAACATGCAGGTAAATTCGCAAGACAAAGCTAATGACGAAAATGTTTTTACCTGGTTGGGTTGTGGGCAGTCAAGAACAAATTGTACCAAGCAGCGAACATCAGACGCTGCAGTAGGTCCCTGAGCCGATCCAGTTAAAAGCTCCACAATCACCAGAAGCTCGTCGACGAGAGCATTGATTTCTCCCAAAGGCCTAGTATTTTTGCCACCCGCAAATGAATGCACCGAGTGCGGCTCCGGAACAATCCAGTAGCAAGATCTACAACCGTCCAGCAGCATTTGAACTGCATTTGCAGCTCTCATTGTCTTCTCCTCGGTGAAAACCATATCCGCAAGTGATGATAGCAGCTTCTTTTGCAAGCCGTAACTGCACCTGCTCCAAAGCTTCAGATCGAGAAGCAAGCTACTGTATAGCTGCACTTCCAAGGTAGCATTCCCCTTAGGTGCCTGACAAAGGGACACCACGGCGGCCACAAGCTCTTCGTCTCTTTCCTGTCCGTCCACTGACTTCGAAATTGATGAGATAACCAGAAGGTGGCCCAAAAGATGTGCAAGTAGTTCTGGTGCGTGGCCTCTTGTCATCTCGTCCGAGTTGCCTGGGTACTTGAGAGCAGTAGCCAATATACGCAAGATCGGTCCCGATAGAAATGATGATCTTACGGAGAGAGTGATATCACCAGCATTTGGCTGCAACGTTTCCTTGTTGACGCTTCCAACCACAAGTGGGAGTAGCGCTAGAGGACCTCCTTCACCCATCGCCCAGACAGCTTCCATGGGCTTCACGCGAGAAGCCACGTGGACATGGCCAAGAACCTCAGCCGGCCTTCTGTGCAAACCTGGAGCAAAAAATCATTAGTAAACTTGTCAGCAAGCAAAACTAACTACGAACCTGACGATCCCGCAGGAGAAATATCTATGCACGACCTCCCGATCAGCAGCTGAGGATGGTACAGTAAATGAGTCTTCGGCCCGATTTCAACGTCCAGTGCTGCACTTTCTTCCGCCAAGGCCCTCGATTCCTCGGATATAGCAAGCCAAGGTAGTCCAGCACCATTCCCGAATGTAGGAACGACATCACCACCCCTTGCTGCCAACCGGTTCATCTTGTCCTGACCAATTGGTTCTTTGAAAATGTAGATCGGTCCGACCTCCGCAAACAAAGGACACTGACGCCGCCTTCTCTGAAGTCCAGCCATTGCCGGTGGAGGATTTGTGCCGATGCAGCAAAACGCTAGCGGCTTGGACACGCGCGGAAAATCAAAAGGACGTGCTTCGTAGAGCCTGCCGTCAACGTAGAGCTTCACTTCGCTGTCTCCCTTTCCAATCAGACTCTGTTTGAAGATATGCTCTAGGCCCACGAAGTACCACCTCCGCGGCTTGAACGCATAGGTGAAGTGAAGAGACGACTTCTTTCCTTTGGCCACGGCACTCTCGACCACGAGAAACTGCCCGTGGAAGTACGCTTCAACTCCCTGGTTGTCTGCTGACAGAAAGCTGAAAAGCCGAGGCATATGTGCAGTTCCTTCCCCCGCTAGAGCACTTGCTGCGGCTGCTGCTGACATCGCTGACGACTTCCCCGTCTTCGCGGCCGCAGCGACAGCAATGGCAGCAGCAGTCGTCGCAGTGTTGAGTGTGTCCGCAAAACTTTCGATATAAAGCCAGGTAGCAAACGCATAACCGTTGCCAAATGGCCACTTGCTGTCTCCAGGGCCGAGTAATCCAGAACTCTCTCCATCGAACTCGAAAGTGTAGGCAGGACCTCTCGTTTCTTCTCCCGCCATTGTCTTCTCCAATGCGAGAACAAGATCAAGCGACTGTCCAGTCTCCGTTACCGTGAAGAGCCAGTGACGGAGGTCCACTACTGTCAAACAGTGAGATCCCAGTGCCTGGATAGCATCTAGCAAAGGACTAGCATCCCACTCGTGACCTTGTTCTTCAGCAGCTGCCTTTCGAGCGAAAAGTATTCGTGCCGCTTCTAGGAGAACTCTGAGCAGCCCGGCCGCCGAACACATCGCTCTGTTCCGCGTGCATGCTTGAAGAGTCATAGTGATGCCTTTGGCGATTCTCGTTCTCGGCGACACGAAAACCCCAGTATCTCCCTCTGACGAAAGCCAAGGAATAAGCTCTCCGGCCACGATCGCAGCCCCGGCACTCAGCATCATCTTTGGCGCAGCAGTGTCGTCCAGAGCTTCAATGCCACCCATCTTTGCAAGAAGAATCTCCACCACCAGCCTCGCACGAGTATCATTGTCAACTTTGCCGTCGCCACCTTCTATACTCTCTTCACCAGCCACCACCCTCTTGAGCTTGTGCAAGCTTTTCTGGTCGGCGTCGGCGCCCTGGATCGCCGAATCAATGAGGCGCATGAGCTCTGGAGACGCGTCGGGAAGAACAGCCTTTCCCCGCGAGTGGAGAGGAGACCCCAGCGACGAGCTCTTGGGACTGGCATTCCCCGAGTTTAAAACGGTGATGCTACTCACCGAGTCACGGGCCGAGGAAAAACCACTGGGAGTACCGACGTTGTCGTTCAAGCTCACCTCGTCAAACTGATCCTCGAGCTTCACCACCGACGAGGACCCAGGCGAATTTCCTGCGGTGGACTCATCAACCTCTTCTATCTCCCCGCCGCCATCTTCTCTTCTCGACGACATAACTAGATCGTGGAACCCATTCCCGTCGATCTTCCCCTCTACAATGCCGCCACTCCTATCGAACAGATTTACATTGTCGAAATCCTCCCCTGGCAATTCCTCTGCATGCCCGCCATCGCCAGATCTAGCGCGCAGCTCGACCGCCGCCGGATTCCGCTCCAATTTCGATCCATCGCTGTGCTCCAAATAACTGGCGCCTCTATCTACATCGTCCCCCGCATCTCGAAAGTCCAGATCGTCGCTCGGATCGCGGCCTTCCATCCCCTGGCGCTGACGAATCCGGGGGAGGGAAAGAAGCTATACACCCGATGCGTGCCAGATCTAAGCTTGACGAAGAAATTCCTGGGGCCAATCAATCCGGAATTTATTTCTTTACCTCCTCCAGCAGCTGGACGCGCCCGGTCGCGCGCGCATCCCCAGCGCCCTCCAAATGCGACTCAGCTCATCCCTCCCATAAACCCTAACCCTAGGCCAAGCTCGTGGTAACGCGATGTGGCCATACATTCCCTCTTGTACGGAACGCATGCACACAAAAGAAGAGCTCCGAGCCTCGCTAGGGTTTAACCAAGAAAGCATATTCTAAGGCGTGACGAATATTCTATATGGGCAACGAAGGGTTGAAAAGAATGGGAATTTTTAGGGCAAGGGAGGGCGAGCCATGGAGGCTGCCAGCGGCGACGATGTCGCGGTGTACGAGCGCGACGTCTCCACCTCGTCGACGGTGCGATTCCCGGCGCGGCGGCCTCTATCAGCGGAGCTAAAGATGAGCTCAGGCAGTGACGAGAACGCCAGTAGCGCCACCAAGCTATGGCAGGTCAGATCACTCCTCTTTCTCTCCTCTTTCTCTCGTAGCTAGGCCAGCCAGTGGCACTGCGGCATTCATTCATCCGTCCATCCTCGGATTCCTCCGAAAATCCGTTGGAAGAGAGAAATTTCTCGCCAGTCCTCTGTTCTTCGCGTGTGAGAGGAGTAAGTAGTACGAACGAGAGGCTTTCTCGATGCTGGAGCCTGTACCTCCATCATCCAAGAGAGAAAACTAAGCATCAGTACTGTGCGTCGAGAGCATGAGAGCTATCATCTCTCACATAATCTTTTGAGAGCAATCATCCCTCCCATAATCCATTCTCGAGTCGCGTGAGCGTCCCCATAGAATTCTTTCGTCCCATACTTCTCGCGCTTAGATCTTTCCTTTTTGTTCTCGATCTCTCTCTTCTCACAGGTTTATCTTTTGGGAGGAGTGATGGTTGGGCGGTGGGCTTGGGCTCGCTGGAAGGAGAGGAGCTCCAGAGGCCTCGGCGGGCATGCTTGAATCAATCGGTTAAAACTCTGCGTCCTGGATGAGAGGCAAGCGCGTTTTATTCTAGACGCCTTCTAGACAGACAGCGTAGCTGGCCACTACGATCATTCTCGTTTGATACGCGAGCCTTAAATCTACTTTGTGGTAATTAACATGGATCTTCCATATGAATACGAGGATCATCACCACCTTTCATCCACAAAGCTTACAATGTTTTACCAGTGAGTTTAACATTGGGAGTGGTAAAATCATCAAGACAAGACAATGTAGCTGTGGGGGAGTGCTGGAAAAATCCAATCGTGTCAGCTTTTTCTATGTTCGTTGCTCGTGATTCTCGACTTCGCACAGGTTCTTTCTATGTTTCGCGGATGATGATTGGACTGGGCTGGACGATTGACATCATAGATTGTTGCGAAGAACTTTTGGAGAGAAAAGATCTGCGAGACGACAAGATGACAAATGTACGAGCGCCCAGCTTCGTACACAAGAAAAATCCAATAATGAGGTATCCTTTGCCAGGGACAACTCGAATCACGCTCCACTTTGGATCATCATATCGAGATTCTCACTCGTAACAGTTTGTTCCGCGAGGGATTCGAAGATTCCGACTTCTTTTGCAAAAACAATAGCTCTTAAGACAAACCGTAAGCACAAGGAAAAGATGATTCATACAATACAGGGATCTACAAAAACTCTACAAGAGAACCGAGTGACCAGAAGAACAAAACTCTTTGGTTTTCTAGCTATATGCCCAGTCGCGGTGTGTGCTCTTCTCTAAGACGGTCACTCCATCCATAGTGCCATTTAAGTAACGAGGGGTCGATATTGCTACCACGATTGATCTCATTCGAGCAGCGGGACTGTGCCACCGGCAGCAATGATCTTCTCCTCCAGCTGAAAATCATGCAAAAGGAGCAGCGTCATTAGCTCTGCGTGAAACAAAAGTGTCCGAGGCACTTACTTGGAGCAGTGCCTGGAGCCTCGTCTTGACAAGGAAAAATTCGCGCTTTACTTGTTGCAGACATTGCCAGCAGCTGAAGAGACAAAACAAGAGAAAAGCCATGCGTTAGAACGCGAGAGATCGAAGCTGTTCATTTATCGTACCCGTCCCGGTTTTCCTCTTCGCAGTAGGCACGAAAAGCAACGCACAATGCCTTGACACGGGCAGCTCCAATGCTGACAAACATCCAAAACGATAAGAACACTAGAACGAAAAACCACACACACAGACAATGCTGGTTTTTGGATCGAGAATACCTGGCACTACTCCCCTTGAACTGATGAACGTACGCATCGATCTGCTTGAAGTTCATCGGATTGTGCTCACTGTGGACGAAGGAAGAGATAAACGAGTTAGAGCGAAAGTACAGAACGTAAAGCAAGTGGAAGGGGGAAAAAACCACGCTAAGTTACTCCACCGTACAATGTCTTTGACAAATCATTGAGCAGCTTTTCCGAGTCCTCGAAGAACAAAGACACCACTTCGGCCACGAAGTCGGGATTTGTGGGATCCTGGAGCTGCTGGAGTTGCGAGAACTGATCGTCCAGGAGATTCTGCGAATGCGAATGAGAGCGAGCGTTACACAATTCTGTCGCTAGATTCTAGAGTGATTCCCAGCACCAAATTTTGCTAAAGGATCCCTCCTCTTACCTCCTGAAACGACGCTTGCATCAGCTCCACATACTGGCGCTGCAGCATTCCGGGATCCATCGCCAAGCCAAGAACGGGATTGAGAAGAATGCTAAGATTATCGATTCCTGTCGACGAGACGACGGCGATCCACGGCGCAAAGAGCAGGCGGACAAGCGCGAATTATATACCCCTGCGCATTCGATCGGAGGGAGAGAGATAGAAGAGAGAGAGCGCCAGGCAGCGAGACAGGTAATCAAAACCCTAGCGCCATAGCCATGCTTGGATTGATTCTCAGTAGGTGAAAAACAAAGAAGCAAGAGAGGAATTTACCGCGCTGTAAATCACGTTACTACGGCGGGAGTTGAAAACTACAGTAGTATTTATATGGGGGGATTTGGCTCATACGGTAGAGGATTCGTCGCAATCGTCGGATTTGGTAGAATCGACTGATACCAGCTCGCCACGTATGCGGTTGAAATCCGTCTGATCTAAGAGATCGAATGCCGGCCGTTGATGTGAACATCTAACGACATCATGCAGAATATTGCGTGACAGGTCATAATGTGCGGATATTGTCATGACACGTGTCGGCTGTATAATGGCTCTCCAGTATCCAACGGCATGCGGTGATGGACGAATCCAGATCGTAGATCCCCGGCGATCCAACGGCGCGATTTTTCTTACGATCATGATGACATCACCATTATCGGGATTTTCATCAAATCCATTATCTGGCGGCCGCCGGCGAATCTTCCGGCGAATCTTCATAATGCCGGCGCTAAATCATTACACACCTGTTACATTCCGCCGAGATTGTGCATCCAAGCCGTCCGATCTTCCAATTAAAAATGTCTAGCATTTATACAAGGCACAAGTAAAAGATCACAAGCTTCTTCACGTTTGATAGCGCTTCGTATCGCCGCGGCAGTCCACGCGAATAATTACAATCGCGATTTGCCACTCTTCACAGGATCGCTCTGGAGCACAGAAGATCGAATTGTTGGTCGAGAGTTAATACTACAATGCATAACGTAGAAAGGAAAAATAAAACTTACCAGTTTCCCACCCTGTGATGCTCGTGCTTGGAGGAATGGCGATGGCTGGAAGAACTTCCCATACGTTTCAGACCACTCCTTCAGTTTTGATGCGATGTAGCCAGCTCCAATCATGTCAGCCCAGAAAACAAGCCCGCCCCTGCCAATCAAGTTGGAGATTAGTCGACGAACACTATCCCACTCAGAAAAACTTTAGTCTGGTACTCACTTATATGGAGGGAATCCCATCCCCAATACTGTTGCGATGTCCAGATCGGAGGCTTTGACCACCACACCCTCCTCAAGCACACGGCAGGCTTCGTTCACGACGGGGAAGAGTATCATCTCAACAATCTCCTTGTCAGTGATGTTGATCGGCTGTTCAAGAACATGGCATCACCCATTAGACTTTCTCGCAAGAGACAAGGTACGGCTTTACCTTGCCACCCGGCATTAACTTTGCCAATTGTCTCGACTTGTCGACATACCCTTGCAGCTCTGGAGCCGGACGTGGCTTACGCTTTTCGTCGTATAGATAAAAGCCCTTGCGATTGCCTTCGCCTGGCAAGGAAAACGCTTCCTCAGTACAGACAGCTAAGAACAGAATAGAAAACATACCGAGCCGCTTGTCCGAAAACATCAGAGGGAATATCTGAGACACATAAACACGTTCTGGAAAAGAATTCAAGTATTGCTGTCCCACGGCAACAGCCACACCAAAACCGACGAAATCGGCCAGCCTACAGCAGCAGACGACGAGCATGAATAGTGAGGAAATAGTAGAGTTAAAGAAAAAGTACCTGAAAGGTCCCATAGGCATCCCAAACCCTGTTATAGCACGATCAATTCGATACGGATCAACTCCCAGGTCCAGTAGCATCGTTGCTGCCTGTGTATACGGGAAAAAGACCCGGTTGACGGCAAAACCGGTACAGTTGCCCACAACTACGGGAATTTTCTTTATTGTCTTGCCAAGGGTCATCAGATCAAGTATCACTTGTGGTGATGTTTTCTCCGTCCGCACTACCTCCAGTAGTGGCATCACATGCGCAGGACTGGGCCGAGCAAAAATATTAATCGGAAATTTGAAACACTCTAGCTCACATACCTGAAGAAATGTGCACCAATAATCCGATCTTGTGCCTTAGTTTTCGAGCCAACGACATTCAGATCAATGGTTGATGTGTTGGAGGCCAGTACGCAACTTGGAGAGCAAAACTTTTCAAGGTCTGCAAAAATCTGTTGTTTCAAACCAACGTTCTCAACCACAGCCTACAGAACGCGCGTTAGAAACGGTAAAGATGGTTCGTCCAACACACGCACCTCAATCACCACATCAACGCTACCAAACTGTTCATAATCCAGAACACCTTCTACCAGTGAGATAGCCCTCTCGAATTTATCCTTGCTAAGCTTGCCTTTCTTCACACGGCTTTGCAGGTTGCCTGAAAAAGTACGTCAAAGCCATGAGCCATGCACGGGCTGGGAAAATCTTGACTAACCTTTAACACGATTTAGACCTTGCTGCAAAAAATCAGAATTCACTTCCTTCAGAACAACTTTGATGTTGCTTAGTATAAGCGCTGTGACAATTCCTGAACCCATGAAACCTCCACCAATCACAGCCACTTTCTTTACAACTTTGGGTTTTAAGCCCACGTCTGTAACACCTGGGACCTGCCAAGCCAAAAAGGAAAGCTTGCAACAACGATCATTTGATCAATGCATGACGTGTACCTTTGAGGTTGACCTCTGAGCAAAAAATATATGCGTGAGGGACTTGGACGCATCTGAAAATAATGCTTCTTGAAATGCTTTCTCCTCCTGCGATAGAGAAAAACTTGTCAGGATGCAACAAAATGAAATCTCCAAAACAGACCTTCAACAGCCCCGCAAATCCGCCTTTTACAATACCTTCTTCAATCGCATCAAGACAGACGTGCGGGTGTGTTAGTTTTGGTGCGGTTTTCATTGCCTGAGCTCTTGCGAATTTCAAGATTTCCCGAGCTTCGCCCAGAGGTTCTAATTTGTCGGTTTTGTGCAATGTAATGCACCATGGCCTGCGTCCTTCAGCGATATCAACAGCCACTTTGCGTGCTGTAGTAAGCACAGCCTCAGCAGGGACGAGTTCATCTACTAGTCCCAACTCCTTTCCCTCTTCCGACGTTACCGGTTTTGACAACTACAGCGAGATACCAAGTATCGGTTTACGACCTTCAAAAACATACGCATACCAGCATCATTTCGATAGCCTTTGTCAAGCCGACAAGACGAGGAAGGCGTTGCGTCCCTAACATTGATCATTGAGGTTCACAAACTTAGGAATGTACTGGCAAGTTACCTCCAAAGCCCGGAATGATACCAAGTTGCAGCTCTGGTAGACCCAGCTGCGCTTTTGGAGCTGCCACTCTAGCGTGACAACACTGACAAAAGCTCGGTGATCAGCATCCCACAAGATAAATAACGAAAAACACTGTACCATGGCGAGTTCCAGTCCACCACCCAAAGCGAGTCCTTGAATCGCTGCCACGGATGGTTTCCCCGCCTCTAAACACCATAGACAACGTACAAAAATTGCGGCATTCGAATCAGCTTCAAGCAAACAAGATACCTTCGATGAGCTTAGTCATGAGATCCACAGAGATGCGTCCCAAAGCCGACATATTTCCTGTCGGATCGGAAACGTTAGACAATATTTCCCCGCAAAATGGTAAACTAGTGAGGTCACGTACCACTCGCTTGAACATCTTGGATCGTGGAGATATCAAAACCTCCAGAGAACTTTCCATTTGCACCTACAAGATCATCAAAATTCTAACTTGAAGCTCCTTCGTATACATAGAAAAAAACAAAGAATGAATTACCAGTGACAACGATTGCTTTGACATCCTCCCTGGAGCAAGCTTCCTCGTACTTTTCCTTCAAACCCCACAACACTGGATGGAAGAACAAAGATAGCCATGAATCGCAATTGGCAGCTAGAAAATTTCGACAAAATTCTACCTGGCATCGCGAGCGCATTGACGGGAGGATTCCGGAGCGTGATCACAGCAACCTTATCCGCCCCAACCTCGAGGGAGACGCCAGGCCGTGCCATATCGCTGGATCGGGATAGAATGCCGCCTGTCGCGCAGGATTGGCAGCTCGATCGCTGGAAGAACCCTAGCTCCCGGCCAAGGATCGCGCCAAAAGAAATGTAGAGCTTGCTTAACCCTACAAGTGTATTGCATAAACGGAGCACCGCCGCAGATGCGAATAATAGGCGTGTGTCAGATAAGAAGGCCCCAAAATAGCAACCATGGCCGTGATGAGCCTCGAACCAAGGCACGTTTTCAAGAGTGATGCAAACTTACTGCATGGAAAACAATGAGACAACTTCACACGTTATAAGATTGACATGAAAAGACTTGGTAGTTATCCATGAATCTATCACACTATTAAAAAACAATGCAATGTACAAAGACTGAGATGAAATAATTTGATACATGGTTTTCATGAATAGAAAAGTATAAGATTCTATCACACTATCCTCAAACTTCCTTTTGCTTTACGAGGATTTCTATGAAGCACGAACTTTACTTTGCCTCCACTGCTTCGTCTTGCGGTGGAGGATTTTCTTGTGGAGCGGCAGCTGCTTCTTCGGCCGGTGGCGATTGTTCTTGAGGTGGAGGTGGCTGTTCTTCCGCCGCTGGTTGAGGCTCTGGCTCTGGTGGCGGCGGCGGTGGGATCAAGCTTACCGTCTTGCCGGTCTTTTTAATCTTCTTGAGAACGAGCTCCGGAGTGATATCGCCGGTAATGATCACCTTCTTCTCCTGGAAACTTATCTTATAAGAAGTTACTCCTGGATAACAGAGACAGGAAGATACATGACGCGTTACGAGAGCTCCTGTTTTCTTACCATCGAGTTTGCTGATTGCCTTCTTCACGGCTCTGAAGCACCCTTTGCAATGCATTGACACCATCAACTCCACAGTCACAGCCTGCGAGTGGCATTCATTGTTACAAAAACAAAGCAAAAATTAAAAACTCAGACTACCTCTCCCATTTTTGACTTTGCCTTTGCTGGAAGGAGGAGTTGAATTGAAGTTCCTCAGGGATCGATAGCACAGAACAGGCCACCTGGTTTATAAAAGAAAGGAAAACGAAAAAGAGAAACAGAGCCATGGCTTTTCTCCTTTCCCCCTTTTTGACGAACTGGTGAGGAAAAATAAAACTCGCACCACATTATTTGGAGCGAGTGGAAGTGGTCGGCGCTGCCGTATCATTGCCGGACGCATCTATCAAGTTGGACATGGCAAACAACCTTCGTACAAGATTCCAACACATCCAAGTTTCGACAATATTACCCGAAAAGATATAGGAACCCGTCGATCCTGGTTGTCTGGCAAAACAGCTGCAGCTGTCAACTCGTTTCTCACAAAAAGGGAAAAAATCAACAAACATCTTCGCGACAAGAACCTGGTCGTGCCTCTCACATGTTTCTCAATATTTACTTTCATGTAAGTACGCGCAGCCGAAATCGTGCTACGCTAAAAAGACTTTTCTGTCCCTGCCAAAAACGACGGCTTTCGAAAAATTGAAACGTCAAGCTTTCAAAGTACCTTCTACGAGTGCTGTGGGGTAAGAACTTTACACGTAATTGCGAGCTCTATGCGTGGTAAATATGTAGCTCCTGCTTACCAGAGTTCTCAGGCTTTGAACGAGTCGAGAATTGTTCTCAGCACGCTCTCCGATTTGGACCACTGTGATTCGCTTGCGCTCACTACAAAGAGCAGCACCACATTGCCTTTAGACGTCGCAGCTGCCAAGTTGTGAGTGCCAGTCTTTGCGTATGGCGTCTCAAGCGTGTAGCAATAGAACTGTGAAAGAAAGCTAGTAAGTGAGGAAGGAACCAAACGAAAGCTCACTTTTTCTCCGTCTCGATCCTTCACGGAGGTTTCAATCACTTCATCAGGGTCGTAGCTGTTCCCGGTGACAAAAGGTCCCAACGCAGCTATGAGCTTCTCGGGACTGCCAATCTCGTCGATCCTGGCGTTTGGTTTGTTTGTAAGCCGGACCATGGGAGCTGCCACCACTTGCAGGCTCCCTTCCTTGTCATCCTCAAACTTGACTTCCACCCAAGGCTCGGCACACTTTGGCTGGCAATAATTCCCAGACAAGATGTTTGCGATTCGCTGCTGCTTCCAAGTCGATGGGAGAATAAACTCGTAAGGCTGAACGTTCCCTGAGATGGAAGACAAAAAAAGTTTTAGCGCTCAGGAATCGAAAAAAAGATAGAAACAACAAGAGAGAGGAAGATTTGAAGGTCTTTCTTAGGCTCACAGTAGAACCAGACCATCGTTTTCACTTACCGGCGCGAAGCGCTGGAGTATCTCTGCCAGAAGCCTTGAATTGCACGAATCCTGGAAGGGACTCGACCGGGGGAAGATAGGCTCCCACTTCGACCTCTCTGGCCAGTGCAGCCGTTTGATTCGCAGCCAGACCCATCGCTAGCGTGAACCCGACCAGGCTCTTCCTCCGCGAAATCACGGTCGCCGCCCTTGGATTCTCCTGCGCGTCACATCTATAGCGACGATTTCTTTTCCCACTCCAGAGCAAGAATGCCGCCTTACCTGATGGCGCTGCTGCTAGCATTGAGCTGCAATGGCGCAGCTCCCGGCAGCGTCCACGGCACCACGGCCCTCAACGCCATCGCCAAGCTAGAACCCTAAATACCCGAGCAAACAAATTTAAAATTTAAATCTGTTTCGCGCTCAAAAGCAGTGTCAAGCCTCTACTTTGCTTGGCATTGGAAGCATTTGGGAAAGGGACCAAAGCTACGGATGTTCTCGAGAAGCGTGGAGATCGCGGACCATCCTCCAAGTCCCACACCCGCGATCAAAACCCATAACACAACAGCGAGATTGAGGCAGTAAATTCCGACCCAGCTCGGCATAAAAAATGGAGGCTGCTCGATCGCGTCCTACAAAACCAAACCTTTCGAGTCATATCGATCGAGCACAAGAACGCCCACACACACAGAGAGAAAAAATGATAAAGATAGAGCATTACCTTCCTCGCGGTGAATGTTTTGTGGAGGACCATATGAGCCAAGCACGGGATAATGTAGACGCTGAAGCTCGTGAAGATCGATCCAACAATGGAGTCGATGAGCCCCGTGAAGGGTGTCATGATCGCGAAAAACCAGACGAGCAGTACCACTGGAATCCGGGACACCGCCTTGAGCCAGTAGTTTTTGGACCTGTGGATTCCCAGCAGCTTCTCCCACTTCATAAAAATGGGGAGCGCCATGAAGCCGAACTGCATGAACTGGAGGTTTGTGCGAGTTTCGAGATCCATACCAAAGTTTTGGAAAATTTTACCTGGTGGAAGAGCATCAAAACGTTTGCTGCAACGTGAAACTTGGAGCGTGGAAGAACCGCGAGCGCGTAAGTGTTGTGGAGCATCGTGTCTCCAAAGGCCCAGTACATTGCGATGGCCGATGGCAGCGTGAGAGTTAGGATGTAGAGAATGCAGTAGAAGTAGACCACCTTAAACTTCTTTGGCTCTCGCATCGCGTCGGCTATCTCACTGCTCGATATCGATATTAATCAGTGTTTTGAGAGACTAAAAAATGATAAAGCGTCTGCTACTACTTACATGGTAATCGCGTGTCCCCCGAATGCGTAGAGCATGTTGGTCGCTCCAACAAAGTACTGTACTGTGCTGGGTGGAGCCGTGTGCTTGACATCGGGTTCCTGTTTAGAAGCTTACCGTGATTGTTCTCAAAGTTAGCAAAGAGAAGACATAATCGAAAGGGCTGAGTGACTCACTGGACCGAGGAGTATGCTAGCGATTGTCAAGTACCAAGCAGTGTAGGTGGTCGCCACAATCCCGATGGAGGACCAAATTCTGTAGTGCTGCGCCCGTGGTATCAAAACCATTGTTAAAAAGCAGCCTGTGAGGACAAGCGTCCACGTTCTTTTGTTGAGATGATGGTTGAGTGAATGTGTGAGACTGTTCATAAGACAAAATCGTAATTTTTTTTAAGAAAAAAAGAAGAAAATGGAGTTGATTTACCTTGAACATCCTACAAGGAAGATAACGCAGGTGAGAAACTGATCACCGGTGTTGAAGACTAAGCCCGCTATTTTCCACCGCCATCCCAAGAGTCCGTCCATCACCTCGTACCACTGTAAGGAATCAAGGAAGAGGATGAGCACTAGAAAACAAAAGAATGGCGCAAGGCGAAAACCTCAACGAAGCATTGCCTGGATGCTCCGATATTCGTGGCAATCCATGGGGTTGTTTTGCTTCGCTCGTCGCTCCTTGTAAATTATGTAGAGACTGGTTGTCATGTAACACGACCAGCAGCCCATGACAGCATAAAGTAGCTGGTATAAAATCCCCGAGACGAGTCCCAATTGCGCGAAAGAGTAGGGAAATGTGAGAAGAACCTGGGAAATCTGCAAGGAACCACAAACGAACAAATTTAGTACCAGAGATTTGCCATAGAAACAAGACACAGTACCTGGAACGAAGAGGCATTGAGCCAAGCATCGAAGGTAGAAGTGCCGTCCAAGAACAAGTAGTAGAGCCATGCTGTCCTAGAGTTTGAGTTTGCCATGACTCCACGCCCTCCACGACAACAATGCTTATAAGGATCTGTAGACGATTTCCAGTTTATGAGTCTGACTTCATTGAAAAATCAATTCCAATCTTCGTGGCAGTCCCAAACAACAGTAGCAGAAGAAAGAGTCAAGTTTTCCTTGCCTATTCTGTCTGCAGGAAGAGATTTAACTTAACGCCAGCAGTTCTATTCCGTCCAAAGAAGTTGTAGGTGGAAACAACTGTAAAAAGATAAACAAGGGGTTCGTCAGAATTTCCGCGAACGAGTAACCGAGAACATTCGTGAAAATATATACCCTCTGGGAGTCTATAGCCGATAGGGTCTTCCCGTAAGTTCGCTCGTCAAAGAGAATGCGAAAGATCTGCAAGAGTTATTTTTGCCTTCAAACGCCGAATCATCGATAGCTACAGGGACTTACAAGTGATGCGACATCGGTCCTGGATATGAGCCCCACCACGCTTGAATTCTCTGTCAAGATTCCATTTCCCGATGGCGCCTGTTGCGAATAGCGTGTAAGGAACAGTTTGACGGAAAAACTCTCCTCACATCGTTGTTCAAGCCTCCAGGGCGAATGATGGTGTAGTCCAAGCCACTGGATTTCAGAGCTTCCTCGGCAACGGTTTTTGCTTTTAGGACTTCACCCAACGTTGCTAAAGTCTGCAATGCAGAAAAGTGTAAAAGAAATCGGCTTCTTCAGTTTCGTTGACAGGAAAAATTCCTACCTTTGCATCGATGGCTTTTTCACTATCTCCAGCTCCAATGCTGGATACCTGGAATGGAAACAAGATGTTTTGTGCCATTGCTACGCATAAAACTTCCTTACCATGATAAACCGCTTAACATTTGCTTTCTTTGCAGCATTGATCACATTAATTGTGCCATCCTATCAGATTTACCGTATCAGAGAAACATGCTTAGAATTCGTAGAGTTATATACCTGGTCCACCTTCACGTTTTGAGTTCCTCCACCTACAAGAGTTGTGAAATAAAAGAGTCAAAGCCAGAGAATGTTTTCTTCTTTTTTTACCAACAGTGCAGACAACCGCATCAAACGAGTTTGATCTGAAGGCCTTCTCCACTGTCAATGGCTCAAGAACATCGCCAATAGCCAACATTGATCCCAGCTCCTCCACTTCTTTGCGGAACTTTTCACTTCTTTGGAAGACGGTCACCCATGAACCGGCTTTGGCAAGATTTCTGGTAACAGCCATTCCAACACCACCCCCGCCGACAACCAGGACTGCCAGAATTGAAAAAGTCAGTAACATCCTTCTCAAGATTGTCACAAACAAACCAGTAGCATTGTCAATGGTAGGCTTTTCTGCTACTTGGGCTCTAACTCGCACACAGGGCGTCCTTCGTTTGGCAATCACATTCTTGTGTCCACTTGCAAAACTTCGTCTTGCAAGTGAAAAACTTCGGCTTTCTACAGCTGCATTGCCTTGTTGATGAGAGGAAAAAAAATAAAAATAAAATCTACAAAGAATACATACCAGTGACCCGAGCAGAAACCAAATTGCGCATCTCCAAACAGGCGTTTTCACCTGCGTAGCAAGGGAGAGCACTGAAGCAAATGACGCAAGATATAAAACCAAAAACCTTTGTTCACAATACAGGGCAGCGAAGGCGATGAGGTACACGCCATAGCTGCATATGAACCCTAAGCACCAAGTGAAATTACCGAGATTAGATTCATGAGTCCTCTTCGCACGCATACAGTGTTGGAAAAACATTTTTTTTTGTTTTGTTGCTGCAGGAAGAAACGACCAACGTTAGTGTAGAACACCAACCATCAAGTTTTTGGATCCTCTTCAAGCTTCTGAGGTATAGCTGTTGGGCCTATCAATCCATATCCACCTTCCTTGCGCTTGTACAAAACATTTATCTCGACTGAAACACATGGTAAGAAGAAAGGAGGATTAAAAAATGGTGGTAACTTACGAGTTTTAACATTCCGGAATGCATAGAAATCATGCCCAATGTTCTTCATTTCCTCTAGTGCATCCTCCGGCCGCATAGGAAGCATGTCAAAAAACTTCTCTCTAATAATCTGCGAAGTTCCTCATAAGAAAAAAGAACTAACATGTTCTTTGCTTACCTCCGTTTCTACTGCCAGATCTTCGGCCTCTGCAATAACATCTTCAATCTCCTCGTCGTTGGTTGGAAAAGGAGGAATCGGTGCTTTGTCTAGGGATTGAATCCGACCTCTGGAACGGAGGCGTCCGTGGAGTCCTAGTTTATCTTTGAGCTTGAGAAGTTTCTTCCCAAGAAGCCGTGATGCATTATCAACGCAAGCGTGCATGTTTCCACCGTCTTCTTCCGCACGAAGAACTCCATGCTTCTTCGTGAACAATGTAGCCTAATAACAAAAGCAAAGCCTTCACTAAAGCCTTCACGAGAAAAAAAAAACGGAAGAACTCAAACCTCACAGCGATAGAGTCTTGGACCACTCTCGGCTTCTCCACGCATTGACAAGCGAACATCCACTTCTCTCACCATATGGCTCCTCTCGATTATCGCGTCGGCCATTTTGTCCTCCACATAGCTCTTGATATCGTCAGGAATCTAGAGAGGGCAAATGATCACTATCGATCGATCCATCTCAATCTTGGAGGACCTACCGTAATATGTCGCCCCTGGAGGAGGAGAGGAATCGAGGCGAGCTCCGTGCTCCAGGCCTCGGTCGACATTCTTGCCCCAGGATTCCACCGCGACTGGAGCTTGATTCGTTGCAAAGCGGCGGCTGCGACAGCAATTCTCCTTCTCGGAAGAGCGCCGCATCCGTGTCGCACCATCCCGATCATCGCTGCGCTGTGGAGAAGAATCATCGCCTAGGGTTCTAGCCAAGTGGCATTCCTCTGCCCTTCTAGGGCTTACATTTCCAAGGCATTTCTAGGGTTCATGCGCGCGAGCGAGGTAATCGCAGCTTAGATCAGCTCGCCGAGTAAGAATGCTGCGCGCGACATGGAATTGGATCGTAGGACTGGTTTGCGTGGTTTTGGTTGCGGTCATCTGGATCGCAGCTAGCTTCGTGGTGCAATCGGTCGTTGATAGCGGGATTTCGCCCTTTCTCATCGCCTACATTTGCAACAGCTTGTTTATGGTTTACATACCGATCGTGGAATTGGTGTGGTGGATCAAGCGACGCTACGCGGCGCGCAAGACGAGAGAGGCGGCCTCTAAGAACCATGTTCTTACAAACGCTGAGAAGGCCAAGCTTTTGGAAACCGGTGCTGGATCCGACATTGAAATTGGTGGATCTTTGGCAGACGCAAGGAACATGCAAGCTTCCAGTGCCGAGATCAGTGAAGTTGACTCGGAGGTTGTGGCAGACGCAAGGAACAAGCAAGCTTCCAGTGAAGGTGGCTCGGAGGTTGTGTCTGACGAAGAAGAGAGCTCCAGTTCCACAGCGAGGAGATTATTGTCGAGAAGGGAAACCGCGAAGATCAGTGCTCTCATCTGTCCGGTGTGGTTCTTCGCGCAGTTTACGTTCAATCTTTCCTTGAAGTACACGACAGTCACTGTAAGTTACACTTTCTTTGCTCTTAAAACCTCAAGTTTTGATTTTTCTTTCTTTTGATCGCAGTCGAACACCGTTCTAAGCAGTACTTCGACTTTGTTCACGTTTATAGCGTCCGTGATGTTTCTCAACGAGACTTTCACGGTGTTGAAAATCGTCAGCGTCGTTCTTTGCATGGCTGGTAGCGCCGTTGTTGCTTTTGGAGACTCCGAGAGCCTGCAAAAAGACTCAGCGCCTCATCCAGTGGTGGGAGATATGGTCTGCCTTTTGTCCGCGATGCTCTACGCCTGCTATACGAGCTTGATACGTAAGAAGTTCCCGGACGAGAACTCGTCCGCGGAAGAAGTTAGCACGGCTCTCTTCCTGGGGTATCTTGGTTTGTTTAACGCTCTCATCTTTTGTCCGGTCGTGGTGCTTCTACACTTCACAGGATTGGAGCCGATTCACAGGCTCACGGCCACACAATGGGAACTCATCGTCGGCAAAGGTCGAGTTTCTAGTGTGCTTTTTTCTTCTCTGACGCGTGTTTTTGTCTCCAGGGATGCTGGACAACGTCCTGAGCGACTACTTATGGGCCGAAGCAGTGCTTCTCACGTCCACAACAGTGGCAACGGCTGGACTCACACTCCAAGTGCCAATAGCAGCGGTGGTTGATTCTCTTCGTGGACATGCTCCAGGAACTGTCAACGTTGTTGGCGCTGTGGCTGTGCTGGCGGGATTCTTTGGCATCAACCAGCCGGAGAATTGCTGCTCCACTCAAAGAAAAGCTGCGCCAGGAGAAGAAGCTCGTTTCTCTAGCGAGCAACACTTGGATGATCCTGTTGCTGCCACCAGCAAGGATGGAGTACTCGTGGACCCTGGTAGTACTTGAAAAAAGGTACACGAGGCTCTTTCTTTAAAGTTTTCTTTGTCGCTGCCGCTCGCGCAGAGTGAGTTACTTATCGACACTAAACGAGGGGCATGACGTAAGAGCTTGGCAATCCTAAAGCTTTTCTTCTAATAAACTACAATGCAGTGATCCTCGTAATCGGAAAGATCGAGATCATGGAAACGAAGAAAGGATCGAGCTACTGGTAGGGGTGTGGACTTTATATCTCCCAAGGCATTGACTTTCCAGCTCGTCGAGTGAAAAGCATCGATCGACTGAAAAGAAAATCGACAAGTATGTGACTATCAATCACAGGCAGGCGTGAAGCGTATATACGGTCACATCCGAGTGTTTATACAACCACTATTTCCACTACTTCCTTCCATCCAATCCAATCCATCAAAAATGCCAATCCAACGAAAGGAACTTTTGCTTTAGCCTAGGGCTAGCAGCGAATAAACGAAGGAAGGAAAGCATGCATGGGGGCCACTCTCAATCAAGCATTTATACGCCAGCATCACATTTCGTTACCGTACTTGTCGTCGTCGTCGTCGTCGCGCGCCAGCAGTTTAACGGCCGTCACTCTTTTGACTAAATGTAACGTTCGTACGCGATATCTTTTGTACGGAAATGTGCCAAGCGCCGGCCGGCAACGCAATTAACACACGTCCAATGCCGCCGGCGCCTTTAAAGATTTGGAGGCGGAGCTTGCCCGTTAGATGGGTCCATCGTGCGGCTGGGATGACGCCGGATGCGGTACGCAAACACGTGGCATGGATTTTTTCCGTTACCTTCTTTTAGGCGCAAGGGTAAATAGGGTAAATATGTTAAAAAAATTATAAAGGTGGAATTTTTTTTCTATTTTTTTGAGCAAAAGAAGGCCTTTGCGAAGCGGGGGATGAAGACAAAGAGATATCGGCAATCTTTGTTTTCAAGTAGCGTCTCCCATAATTCATCGCTCCGATTCTTCCTCGTCTTCCATCGCACAGAGAAGATTTCCTCCTCTGGGCGGCCATTCCACCAAGTCGCGCCTCGCGAGCCTCGCGCGATCGATCAATCTGTGTGTCTTGCCATTGCATTGCGATCGATCGACTGATTCATCATTTCGGTCACGCCATCGCACCGAGAGCGCTCGACAGCGGCGAGGGATTTCGCTACCACTCGCTTCGATCATCGCTGTCGCCAGAAGACTTAATCATTCTCCCATGCGCAGCATCGCTTCTTAGATTTCTCCTCTTGGTCGTTCTTGCGATTGCTAGGTGGGTGGAGCTCCGGCCAGTTTTTCTTCTCTTTCTTGGATGGGGGCGAAATAGCTTCTGTCAATGGATAGCAGTGAGGATTTGCTCGACGGCCTGAGCTCCAGCACTAGCTACGACGCCAGAATTTGCCGCGACGATCCGGAGGAGCTCCTGGAAGATTTCGCCAGCACTAGCAGCAGCGATGCGTCGCCGCTGGGATGGCCGCTTTGCAGGCGGGAGCGCTCCTATTCCGAGGTCTCGTGTTCTTCTACCACGAAATCTGTGAGCACTAGCAGCCTGAATAGCAAGAGCGTGAGCAGCTTCGCGTGGGAGGAGAAGAGGGTCAAGCGTGAAACCAATGCCTCTGGTACGTTGGTACTTTTTTTATCGTTCGTTCTTTAAGAATCCAATGCAACCACCATGTTTGCTTGCTTGCTTGTGCTGAGTGTTTGTCCAGTGAGAGTAGTGTTTCACCACAAAGATTGGGAGAAGCCAATCGGATGAATGGGAGTCACAAAGTTTTTGGATGAATGAGAGTCTAGTGTTTCTCCACAAAGTTTTTGGATGAATGAGAGCCTAGTGCTTCTCAAGGTTTTGGATGAGAGTGGTGTTCTTTTCTATTCTCTTCGATCGACATGACATATTTTTTGTTCTTTCAGAAGTAGAGATGATGAAGGAGAAGTTTGCGAAGCTTCTTCTTGGAGAAGACATGTCCGGAGGCGCCAAAGGCGTTTGCACAGCGCTCGCGATTTCCAACGCCATCACAAATCTTGCTGGTAGAGTACTTGATTTGAGCTCTCTCTTTGTCCTCGTACTCTGGCTTGGCTATACTTGTAGAGCTGACGAGCTACCTTTTGTTTTTGTTGGCTTGTTTTTTTTTTTCTTCTTTACGATACAGCGTCCGTGTTTGGAGAGCTTTGGAGGTTGGAGCCTCTGTCTCACGAAAGAAAAACAATGTGGCGACGGGAAATGGAGTGGCTTCTCTCCGTAAGCGACTACATTGTGGAGCTGGTTCCTTCCTGGCAGAGCTTCAGAGATGGAAGCAATCTGGAGGTCATAGCCAGATCTCTTTTTTCTCCTCTTTTTTCCTTGACACATGTGCTTTGCAGGTTATGGTGACCAGGCCTCGCTCAGACATCCACATCAATCTGCCCGCATTGCGAAAACTGGACACAATGCTACTGGTAAGTCAGCACCAGAATTTTGGAGTTTAGAATGGTTTGTTTTCTTCTTTCTTAGCCAGTCTTGTTTTTGTTGCATGTAGGAGTCCCTCGATAGCTACAAAGAGACAGACTTCTGGTATGTGGAACAAGGAATCATTCTCTCCGAGAAAGACGACACCAACAAGAACAACAACAAGCAGCACTCGCTGCAAAGGCAGGAAGAGAAATGGTGGCTTCCAACGCCTCGGGTGCCTCCCAATGGACTCTCGGACGAAGCCAGGAAGAGCCTCCAGAACCAACGAGACTGCACGAGTCAGATCCTCAAGGCAGCCGTGGCGATCAACGGGCAAGTCCTTTCGGAGATGGAGGTCCCGGACTTGTTCTGGGAATCGCTCCCAAAGGTACACACTTAAGTTGCATCCAGCTTTGTCACGGTTTCATTCTGTAAAGATGGCTGGTCTCGTGTAGAATGGCAAGTCCTGCCTTGGAGAGGTGATGTACCGAGGACTGACAGCCGAAAAGTTCTCTCCGGACGCACTCCTCCAACACTTGAATCTCTCGACCGAGCACAACGCACTCGAGGCGGCCAACCGAGTGGAGGCCGCCATCCACATCTGGCAGCGGAAGATCCATCAACAGAAGCACCAGCAAATACAGCAGCAGCAGCAGCACCAGCAGAAAGACATGATCAAGCAAAATGCAAAGTCTTCGTGGGGAAAGGTGAAGGACTTCGTCGCCGAGATTGACAGGCAAACGCTCGTCGAGAGAGCGGAGAGCTTGCTTCTCAGCTTCAAGCAGCGGTTTCCAGGACTTCCCCAGAGCGTGCTTGACGTGAACAAGATCCAATACAACCGGGTAAAGATCTTTCAAAGCTTCGTTCGAGTTTCTCATGAGAGCTTTCTTTCGTTCTAGGACGTTGGTCACTCCATTCTGGAGAGCTACTCGCGGGTGTTGGAGAGCTTGGCATTCAACATCCTCGCTCGGATCGACGACGTCTTGTTCATCGACGACGCTGCCAGACAAGGCCGAATCAACTCCCCGGCAGTAACAGCAGCAGCTCACTCGAATCTAAACAGCAGCATCATCCGGCGAGGAAGAGCCTCGGGACACTTCCAGATACGAACTCCATACGCAACTCCATTCGCCTCGCCGAATTGCTCGCCACCTCCAGCGCCGGTGGGCTCGCCAAAGAAGACGAACTCTCCCACGCCCCTCGGCAAGGCCGCCGCGGGGCGGTACGGCGGCGTACGGGCGGTCGACGATCTCGTCGCCCAGAAGCGGTCGTACGCGCGGAACATGAAGCTCGTAAGCCCGCCTGGAAGGGACTGAGAAAGAGAAAAGCTCCCAGAGAAGTTACCATGGTTGAAGTTTACCCCCGTGTAAGTAAAAACACGATCACCTGGAAAGTTCTTCCCTGAATGCGAGCACTTCCCATTTAATTTTTCGATCGCTTTGATCGAATCGATATTGAAGTTGGTGATCGGTCGAGACTTCCATGCGCAAAAAATTTACTGCACGAGTGCTACATTTTCTCTCCATGGTTTTTAATGGATGTAAAGCTCAAGGAAAATCCACAAAGATCTCGCATTGGAAAGTCCGTATACAGGTTTATCTAACGGCTAGGAACAGTATCAATTCGATTGCTTCCGTTGGAAAAAGGCGCATCTGGGGCCGTCAAGAGACGGGCAATGACGGGCGCGTTTTTCTCTTTCCTCGCGGGATCGCGGATAGTGGTGCCCGGCTGAAGCACATTTCTAGGGTTCCAGCTCCGGGCGACGTCAGGTACGCGCTTCCAGATCGTCGGTCTAAGATTGCATGTGTGCGGCAGCAGGGAGGATGCGTCCCGAGTAGTTCTTCGCGAGATCGAGCTCAGCTGTCAGTTCTAGGGTTCTAGCGTGGTTCTAGCTCGTAGCAGCAACAGCGAGGATGAATCCAGCTCTGCCCGGGGCCGCGTATAACATCATTCCTGTGCACGATGTCTTGGCGGATCACGTCGCGCTACATTTTCCAGAGGTACGGCGCGATTCTATTTTTCTAGCAAAAGCTTAGTTTTTTGTGTATCTCTCGTATTGATGTTTGTTTGCGTGTAGGTCCGGGCAGCTGTTGCCGCACTACAGACGGTGGGAGAATTGAGAAAACCTCCCGGTTTTCAATGGAGACAAGGGATGGATCTTCTCGATTGGCTTCAAGGTTTCTTTGGATTTCAGGTGCGTGTCATCTCTGAGGAGCTAGTTTGACTCAAGCTGTTATCCAGGAAGGAAATGTGAAGAACCAAAGAGAGCATTTGATACTTCTGCTTGCGAACTCGCAAATGAGAGTCACGCCACCGCCAGACCCCATCGATCGGGTAAGGTTACTTCGTGTGCTAGTTTCTGTCTTTCGTTCATCGTGGTTTAAACTTGTGCAGCTAGACCAGAAGGTGGTAGTCAAGCTACGTAAGAAAGTGCTCAAGAATTACAGACTATGGTGCAGCTTCATGGGACGGCCAAACAAACTCAAGTACTGGAGATGCTTCATTGATTCTAACTCTTTACATTTTTATGAACTAGAGTATATGACGGAAGGGTGGATGAGAGGCTGGAGCTACTTTATATATCACTCTACTTTCTTGTGTGGGGTGAGGCAGCCAACCTTCGGTTTATGCCCGAGTGCCTCGCCTTCATATTCCACAATGTAAGTTCTCTCTTCCACACGTTTGTGGGCTGAAATGGGGTCCCAGATGGTTGACGAGCTGAATCAAATACTGGAAGACTACATTGACGAAATGTCAGCCATGCCTGTTCGCCCTGTAAGCCACGGGGAAAATGGGTATTTGAAGAACGTGATTACTCCACTATATGCCATCGTCAAAGAAGTGAGTTGAGAACCATTAAGACCGTAATTTTGTAACGTATGTTTCACGGCAGGAAGCTGCGGCAAGCAAGGATGGTAAAGCTCCTCATTCGGCATGGAGGAATTACGATGATATGAACGAATACTTTTGGTATGAAGTTCCTGCTATGGATATCTAACAGTTTTCTTGCACATGTTTACCTGCTCAGGAGTAACAGATGCTTTCAACATTTAGGATGGCCATTGAACTTGGGAAGCAATTATTTTGTTAAGCCTGCGGTATGCTAGCACTGTAAGCTGAACTTGTTAACTTACTCTTAAGTTTCCACAGGGCATGCTGACACATAAAGTTGGAAAAACTGGATTTGTAGAGCAACGCTCCTTCTGGAACTTATACAGGAGTTTTGATCGCCTATGGGTTATGTATATACTTTTCTTGCAGGTACATTGTGCACATATGTTGTCCTTTTAACAGCACCATTTTGTACAGGCATCAATTCTAATTACTTGGGAGGAAGCAGGGCCTCCATGGACTGCACTACGACAAAAAGATATCTCGCTACACCTTTTTAGTTTATTCATTACCTGGGCTGGGCTCCGCATCCTTCAAGGTAAACAAGATCTTTGCAAGCCATATTGACGCTTGATATTTGGGTTCAGCTGTGTTGGACATTTGGATGCAAAGGCGACTTATGTCAAGAGAGACCATGATGTTTGGAGTAAGAATGGTCTTAAAGGTCGTTACGGGCGTTGTTTGGGTTATAGTATTTGCAGTCCTTTACAGGTAACTAGATCAGACTCTTATCGGCGGGTTTACTAAACTTTTTGTCCGAGCAGTCAAATGTGGCGCCAGCGCCGGCAGGACGGATTTTGGTCGAACGCAGCAAACCAGCGGCTGAAAATGTTAATTGAAGCTGCATTGGTATTTATAGCCCCGGAAGTTCTAGCTCTACTGCTCTTCATATTACCCTGGGTGCGGAACTTCATCGAGAACAAGGACTGGAAAATCTTCAACTTGATGACGTGGTGGTTTCAGGTATGCTGAATTCAAATACGCAGCTTTTGCTGATTCTAATAATGCAGACGAGGCTTTTTGTCGGCCGTGGGTTACGTGAGAGTCTTTATGACAACATAAAGTGAGTATTTCTGGATTCCTCCTACTGCTGAGTTTTGTGATAAAAATCAGGTACACATTATTCTGGATAATGGTTTTGGCGGCTAAGTTTTCTTTTAGCTACGCATTCCAGGTGCCCCACATTTTTATCAGAAGCCATTGTAATCGTTTTTTTCTTTTTTTCTAAAACAGATCAGTCCACTAGTGCGACCAACAAGAGCCACACTTCGGACTACAAACGTCGAATACAGGTGGCACCAGTTCTTTGGAAGAGGTATGCTGATGATCGTCTTTTAGAGTACAAGCTTACTCCGTTTATATTACAGGAAATCGTATTGCAGCGGTATGTTTGTGGGCTCCGGTTGTGCTGGTACGTCTCTTTTCTGCTTGGAATATAAAATTGACCGAGTTAGTTCAGGTTTATTTTATGGACACACAAATTTGGTACTCTGTGTTCTCGTCATTAGTTGGTGCCTTGATTGGCCTATTTTCACATATTGGTGAGGTATGCGCTCTCTTTTGAAGAAGTTGCCACATTCATTGTTGTTACACTTCAGATCAGAAGCATCCATCAATTCAGATTGCGGTTTCCTTTCTTTGCTAGTGCCATTCAGTTCAACCTTATGCCTGAAGAATCACTCTTAAGGCCCAGGTACTTGTTTTCTGTACTTTTGCCCACTGTTCTAATGGGAGAACTTGCATGCAGGTTATGGGGAAGTTGGTCGGCAGCATTTAAAGACTTGATGCACAGGTTAAAACTTCGTTACGGATTTGGGTCTCCCTACAAGAAGGTAATAAACAGTTGCAATAGGTAGTGTTCTAACGAGTATTGGCAGATTGAGGCCAAACAAATAGAAGGGCGGCGGTTTGCGCACGTTTGGAATCAAATTATTAACACCTTCAGAGAGGAAGATCTGGTTTCCAACAGGTATTAGCAGTAGTTACGTGCGGCTACTAATCTTTTTACCTGTAGCGAAATCAATTTGCTGGAAGTTCCGACTCCCAAGTGGAACATCTCTGTGCTGCAATGGCCAGCGTTTTTATTGGGAAACGAGGTACATTAGTTCGTTATTTTTTTCTTTTCTTTTACGAACTTCATCTTCAGATTTTAATGGCTCTTGGGCAAGCTAGAGATTGGCAGGATACTGACAGGAGGTTGTGGAGAAAGATTTGTAAAAACGAATTCCGTCCATCCGCTGTGATCGAATGCTATGAAAGCCTGAAACATATACTTCTTCGCAAAATTATCAACGAGGAAAGCGAAGATCACGCTACCCTGACTCGCCTGTTTGAACAGATCGACAGCGCTCTTAGCCAGGGGAAGTTTTGCAACGAATACAACCTTTATGAGCTTCCTAACATTCACTCGCGGGTATTGCCTTTGATAGCAGCATTGTTAAAAAGGCCGACTCAGGAGGACACGAAAGAGGTTTGCCCGAGTTATTTCCGTGCTTAATTTTGTAAAAAGCATGTTTTTCAGGTAGTAACGGCTCTACAAAATCTATTTGATGTTGTAGTGCGCGATTTTCCAAAGCACAAAGGTCTTCAAGACTATTTAATACCGCGGAGAAATGATCAACCACTTCCTTTCGTTGAGTCTATTATTCTACCAGACCCTGAAGACAACGATTTCTTCCCTCAGCTGAAACGAGTACACATTGTATTAAGTACTAAAGAGTCTATTTCACGTGTTCCGCACAACTTGGAAGCAAGGCGACGCATTTCCTTTTTCAGTAACTCTCTCTTTATGACAATGCCTCGCGCTCCTCAGGTGAGTGTTTCTTGAAATCTTGTTTAGCTTACTTCCTTCTTTCACAGGTGGAAAAGATGTTGTCCTTTAGTGTTTTAACACCCTACTATAGCGAATCCGTTTTGTACACCAAGAACGAGCTCCTTGATGAAAATGAGGAGGGAGTCTCAATTCTGTTTTACCTCCAAAAGATATTTCCAGGTTTCTGCTTTGCTGTTTCTAGACGCAAGTGCTGAACTTTCTTTTTCTTTTTTGTTTTTGTTACGAAGACGAGTGGATCAACTTCTTGGAACGTATGAGCAGTCTTGGCATAAAAGAATCTGATTTGTGGACTGCGGACAAAGGTCTGGAACTTCGCCTTTGGGCCTCTTACCGTGGCCAGACTCTCGCACGTACCGTACGTGGAATGATGTACTACAACAGGTTTGTCTCACATGTTTCTGCTGATTGGTTGGTGCTCAGCCTGTTTATACAGAGCTTTGCAGATTCAAGCTTTTCTAGATTCGGCATCGGAAAATGATCTTCACGGCTACCGTGAAATGCTGTCGCGGGCGTCAAGCATGGCTGACGATAGTAGGAACGGGTCACACGTACACCGAGACTCGTTTGGTCACGGACAAAGCGGCTCGCTTTACAAGGAGGAGCAATACCGAGCAGCGTCAAGCTTGAAGTTCACGTACGTGGTGGCCTGTCAGATATATGGCAACCAGAAAGCCAAGAACGAACACCAGGCAGAAGAGATACTTTTCCTCATGCAGAAGTTCGAAGCTTTGCGCATTGCATACGTGGACGAGGTTCCGGGACGAGACGCGAAAACTTTCTACTCGGTTCTCGTTAAATACGATCCTGCCAGCAATCAAGAGGTTGAGATTTACAGGATCCAGTTACCTGGTCCACTAAAGCTAGGCGAAGGGAAGCCTGAGAACCAGAACCACGCTTTAATCTTTACCAGAGGCGAAGCTGTTCAGACGATTGACATGAATCAGGTATGCTCTATAATATTAGACATATTTGTGCTAAGCCTCTCCGTTTTTACAGGATAACTATTTTGAAGAAGCGCTGAAAATGCGAAACTTGCTCCAAGAGTTCACGCGCTATTATGGTATGCGAAAGCCTACTATTCTTGGAGTTCGTGAGCATGTCTTTACGGGATCAGTCTCCTCACTCGCGCATTTCATGTCATCTCAAGAATCTAGTTTTGTTACACTTGGCCAGCGAGTCTTAGCTAATCCACTCAAAGTGAGAATGCATTACGGGCATCCAGACGTCTTCGACAGGCTCTGGTTTATCTCCCGAGGTGGAATTAGCAAGGCTTCGAGAGTTATCAACATCAGCGAGGACATTTTTGCGGGTTTTAACTGCACTCTCAGGGGAGGAAACGTTACTCACCACGAATACATCCAGGTTTGTGGCTATTTTAGCAGTGACATACTTACACCTCATGTCTTCTGTATAGGTTGGCAAGGGTCGAGATGTTGGATTAAATCAGATAGCTCTATTTGAGGCTAAGGTGGCCAGTGGCAACGGTGAACAAACTTTGAGCCGGGATGTTTATCGCCTTGGACACCGACTGGACTTTTTCCGCATGCTTTCTTTCTACTACACAACAGTCGGGTTTTACTTGAACAACATGATGGTGGTCCTGACGGTGTATGCTTTTCTCTGGGGCCGAGTATATCTGGCTTTGAGCGGAGTTGAGCGTGGACTTCTGTCCAGTTCAACTAGTAACAGCGCTCTCACGGCAGCACTGAATCAGCAGTTTATCGTGCAGCTGGGACTTTTCACTGCGCTCCCAATGATTGTGGAGAACTCCATTGAGCGAGGATTCTCAAAGGCCGTCTGGGACTTTTTTACTATCCAGCTTCAACTAGCCTCTATGTTTTTCACATTTTCTATGGGCACCAAGACTCACTATTTTGGAAGAACTCTTCTTCATGGCGGTGCCAAGGTAATTCAGTTTTACGCATTGTGTGGCTTGCCGTTTAATAGTTTTGTTTTTCTGGATGCAGTATCGTGCAACCGGACGAGGATTTGTTGTGAAGCACGAGCGGTTTGCGGAGAACTACAGGCTCTACTCAAGAAGCCACTTCATCAAAGGCCTCGAACTCGCCCTTCTCCTGGTCGTTTACGAGGCATACGGTTCCTTCAGCAAGGACACAGTGGTCTACATTCTTCTCACATTCTCAAGCTGGTTCTTGGCACTGACATGGATCCTGGCACCATTCGTTTTCAACCCGTCGGGATTCGACTGGCTCAAAACCGTGGACGACTACGAGGATTTCTTCAACTGGGTGTTCTACAGAGGAGGGGTCCTGGTAAAGGCTGACCAGAGCTGGGAATCTTGGTGGGACGAAGAGCAGGATCATTTGCGAACGACAGGCATATGGGGAAAAGTTTTCGAGGTGATCCTCTCCCTGCGCTTCTTCTTCTTCCAATACGGCATTGTCTACCAGCTTGGCATCGCGAACCACAGCACCAGTATTCTGGTTTATCTCCTCTCGTGGATATACGTGGTGGTGGCGTTCTTGCTTCACAAGATACTATCCTTCGCTCACGAGAAGTACGCGACGAGGGAGCACCTCACTTACAGAGCAATCCAGGCATTCGCGTTGTTCTTCTCGGTGCTGGTGCTCATCCTCCTCATCGAGCTTACAAGCTTTAGGTTCTTGGACTTGATCGTCAGCTTGTTGGCTTTCCTCCCCACTGGTTGGGGACTGCTACAGATTGCACAGGTGCTGCGAAGGCCTTTTCTCGAGAGAACAGGAATGTGGCCAACGGTGGTGACGGTGGCTCGCCTCTACGAGCTCGGCATTGGGATCTTAGTCATGGTTCCGACCGCGGTTCTATCTTGGCTGCCAGGATTCCAGGCAATGCAGACGAGGATCCTTTTCAACCAGGCCTTCAGCAGAGGCCTCCAGATCTCCAGGATTCTCGTCGGCAAAAGGCCAAAATCCTACTGAGAAGAAGATTAAAAGGCATGTCTTTTTTGAAGAACTATCTCACAGTTTCCAGATTGTGTATGTAGTTAACGCGACTTTGATAGGAAAAGAGTATATCACGCCTGTAAGTTCGTTTTTGTCTTATTTCCATCACACATACTTCACACAACTTTCGTTTGTATTGCCCGAGTCACCTTCGCTCTCGCTAGCCTTTTTCACTTTGGGGGCTTGACAAGCAGGCCCTTGCTGAGATTTATCATCGGGTACGACGTCCCCTTGGGAGGAGGATCATAGTTCGGGAAAGCAAAAGCTCCGAGATGATCCGGCAAGGTGTAGATGGAGACATCCTGGCTGGCCCCGCTTCCGCGGTCATTCCAGACGAGCACCAGCGCCCCGGCATCGATGAACTGGACGAGATCGCTCTTGACAAGGACCTGGCCTTGAACTTCCGAGGTGGTGGGAGGAGCTCGTCCACGATCTTTCTTGAAGAAGGCCGGAGACAGGCAGTGGAAGCCGATGGGAACTTTGTCCTTCTTGATCCCCCAGACGGTGTAGTCGTCGGCGCGGCTGCTGCCCCAGATTTGCTCCCACCACTGGGGACCGCCAAGAACAGCGATGGTGCCCTGGGCTCCCGAGAGGAAGGAGAAGGCCGGCTTTTGGAGATGGCCGGCGGCGGGAGTTTGTCCCAGATACTGGGGGAGTGGATTCTTGAGCGCTGGCTTCCAGGCCGAGAGGTCCCTGACGGCACGAGAGCCCGAATCGTTGTACTGCTGCACTCCAGGAATGTAGGAGTAGAAGAAACGCGCGTGGTCGGCTCGAGCATCTAGCATGAGAGTCGTCAACTTTAAGGATTTGGGAGAGTTCTTTCTACTACACACGTACCTTTGGATGTTTCGCTGGCCATTGAACAGACAAAACAGTGACTGCGTTGGAATGAATGGATTTCTTCTTTTTTATTTGTGTGGAGTTGAGGTGAGGCCAGGTCCAGTTTTACGACTTATCGTGCAAGGCCTCGTGCATATACGTAAATGTCGCCAAAGAAAACTAAAGAAAACTATGGCCGCCATTGACAAGAGCCGGTCAGGCTTCACAAAAACAAAATGAGCGAAAGTACAAAAAAGTACCAAAGGTTAAAATAAGGTTAAAACAGTTAATATTAATACATTAATTAAGTTAACTTAAACAAATAACGTTTTCCCTGTACCTTTTAAGCTAGAAAATTATATTTTCTATAAAGCAAAAGTTTACTGTTAAAAGGACCTGGATAAAAGTAACTATGAATTATAATAGAGCCCTAATTAGCTATGGCGTTGGCAGCAGGCCGTGCAGTCTTGGAGGCGCTCAGGAGCTCTCCCGGTGGCTTTGATGCGCGTGTCCTCGAGCGAGTGGAGATCAAGGCCGCCGACGCAGGCCGGATCCTCTGCGCCATTCGCGTGCCCGCCAATCTCGCCGTATGTAGTAAGATCCGTGATCCCCTCTCCGGTATAACTGTGTTTGTAGAATGGATATGGAACGCTCCACGGTGGAGCCATTGCCACGCTCATCGACTGCGTGAGCACCATGGCGGTGCTCACAGTGGGTGGCACTAACACGGGCGTCTCGATCGACCTCAGCATCACTTACGTCTCGGCCGCCAGGATCGATGTGAGTTTGGAGTCAAGAGCAAGGATCCAAGAACTCTTAAACTGGTTTCCTTTTCTCTCCCAGGATGAGCTCGAGATCGAGTCTAAAGTTTTGAAGAAGGGGAAGAACGTTGTGATGCTATCGGCCGAGGTGAGGAGAGCTGGGAAGAATGGCGAGATTGTGGCGAGTGGGCATCACACCAAGTACTTCTCGCGGCCATCGTTGTTTACCTCCAAGCTGTGAGTTTTACCTCCCATCGATCATCTAGTAGAAATATCATCTACGATCTAGACGATCTCTGGAGCGTAAGAAAGACAAGTATGGAGAGAGAACACAAATGAAAGAATTTGTTTCTCTGGCAATCCTGGAGTTTAAAACTCAAACACAATGCTCGAGAAAAAGTTTCTTGAGAAACACGAAGTGTTATGCTTCTACAGGAAAACAAAGATCTAACAAGCAAATTAAAAAACTAGAGAGTTTGTAACATTTTGCTTTCCTCTCTTGTTGCCGAGTGTAAAGTTATGCTTTCGATTGAGATCAAAGCAAACAGCTTAAAGCTCACAATGCGTCAAACACACTGATGCCTTGGCACCTTCTCCGCGAAACACATCACTTGGATCAAACAGGAGTGAGCACAGACACTGACAGATCAAAGGAGCAAATGGAACAACAAGACGAGCACGACGCCCACAAGAACTTCGCCTCCAGGTACCTGTGCCACCCCAATCCCGCCATCGCGATCCTGACATGGATCGTCACCATTCTCCTCATCCTCGGCTTGCTCTTCGCGTGCCTGCTGCTCGTCACTTACATCGCCTTCCACCCCAAATCGCCCAAGGTCCACATCCGCGACATCGCCGTCCGGCACCTCGGGGCCGTCATAGCCTCGCCCACCACCTTCTTCTCCACGGCGCTCCTCAAGGCGGACCTGGGCTTGATCCTCGACGTGGCCAATCCAAACACGCGCCTCAAGATCCTCTTCGATGACATCCACCTCAACGTCTTCTTCGACGACATCCGGGTGGGCGAGGCTGTGCTCGCGGGGTTCTCGCAGGCCAAGCGCTCAGCCTTGGCGAGCGTGGAGAAGGACGTGGAGTCGGACGGCGTGGTGCTGCCGCGGGCGGTGGCCTCCAGCTTGCTGAGGGCGCTGGCGCAGCAGAGGATCTCGTTCCGGGTGGTGATTCGAGTGAAGATCCGGTTCCAGATCGGGAAGCTCAAGACGCCCAGGCTGAAGTTTGTGGAGAGGTGCGATTTGGATGTGAGGCCCCTGGCCACCTTCACCAGGGAGAGCGTGCTTAGAAAGAACTGTGACTCTGATATCAAGTTATGATATTGAATAAGTATCTTGAATATTCTAGAAATATTCGTTACACCCAGGTTTTCTATAGGTTAATATTAATAACCTTTACCTAATATTAATATAAACCTGTTTTATATTCAATTTTGTCTATTTATCAAAAATATAATGGATGAGATTTAATTTTAAAACAAATATGAAAAAACTAAATAAGGAGTCTAAGTCTTTTTATAAGTATAAATTATAACCATTGAATTTCAAATAAAGAGCTTATATAAATTTTAAATTATCTATATATATAAATTATACCATCTCATATTGTGTGTATATATATAAAAATAAGTTAGATAATTCTATTTGTAAACACAAGCATGGCTTTCATGTAATATAAGTGAAATTCTTCATTATTGTCACCATTCACATCCACCGTATCTAGCCCTTGGTAGTCTTGGAAATGGGGCTTCATAATCATAACTTGCTTGTAAACATAAGAGCTTCTAGAATTTTAGATTATCGTGTATACATATGCTCTATCATTATAATGAAATCCTACTTTGCTATATATATATATTCTTTTCTACGCATGCCAAATATCTAGGGAAGTAGACTGCAAGGAAATATAAATTATATTATAGTGGCAAAGCACATTGGCACGCTTGCAAGGAAATATAAATTATATTATAGTGGCAAAGCACATTGGCACACTACTATTCTCTCATGTGAGATTGCCTTTCAGTCTTGGAAATGTAGATAAAATTGATTCTTTGATGTGATATTACTTTTGAGTCTTTTGAAAAATTTTGATTTTTTAATTATTATTCACAAACAACTCCTGAAAAATTTTAATGAGGATTCACTGCAAAAACATACCTTGGTCTTATCATATGAGAGGATTGCGATATAGGCAGGCAACAGAGCTTTTGATATGAATTAAAACATAAATTACAAATGTCATAAAAAGTTTTATAGAGTAGATTTCTTGGTGTTTTCTGCCATGCTATTCATTTCTTCATTTCTCTTGCTTTAGATTATTGTTTTAGAAGTAATAGAAGCATTTTTATCAATCGTGATAGTGGTCTCTACATTCTTAAATGGGTAATAAAAACCAAGAGTGTAATATAGAGGTTGTGGTAGTGAAACAAAATTAACATTCTTACATTCCTTTGCACTACAACTCTTACTTACAGATCTTATATTTTCTTTGCTTCCCATTTTCTCAAAAACCTTAAAAAATCTTTTGAATGAAGAAATAGTATCTACAATTGTAAAAGTATTCAAAATATTAAGTAGTCAAATCAAAATATGATAATTGTAACAATAGTCATAATAAAATAATATAGCTTTCCAAAAGGTAAGTTCTCGTGAACTTTGTCTTTTCTAAACAATTCAATCTTATAGAAACTTTTATCTTAAATATTTACTTAGATATTTATATATTAAATATTTTAAAGTTTGCTAGAACCTTCATTTATTCAATTTAAATTTCCTTTGTAGAAATTTTAGTTGACCATGTTGATTTGAGTTGACTTGTAATTGAGCTCAACTCGTGAGCTCAACTCAACTTTGGACCATCTCCCCCAGCAATAAACATCACAGCTATGACTACATCTTCACCCTAACATAGGCAATAATAGTATTAATCTCCATTAGAATATAAGTATCTCTCATAAGAAGTGGAATTGAAGCACATATAGCTAAGTGGGAGAGATGATATCTTATAACATTATGCCAATCAAAGACTATTGTTTAGGGTAAGTGTATGCATAAGTCTCACAAGATCTTGACAAAGAGCTGGCCACAATATGCCTAACTTGATTCGCTCTAACATATTTAGTTTCATACCAAAGAAGAGGCTCTGAAAGCAAACGCCAAATTATATAAGCATCTTAAATGGCCTTTAACAAAGATGATGCAATTGTTAGAAGGCATTATCACTATTGTTAGTATATCTAAATATGCACTTGAAGACACCTGAGAGAAGACTTCAATTTGCACAATTGATTATGCTTAAACTATTGTACCATTGCAATGCTATCATTTAAAGATATGTGAGAAACTCCCGTTAGATGCTAGGTATCATCCCAAGAATGATAGGTGGCAATCATTTTAAAATTATCAAACTAATGGTACATATCATCTGGAAGATTGTTACAAACACTACTATCAACTAAGTTTAATTATTCAATTGCAGCCACATAGCTTCAAGTAATTACACCAAGTAAGAGGAGAAGGAGGTTGCTGCAAAGGAGGAGTACACTACTCTACCATAAAAATAAATGAAAAGAAGAAAAAAAAAGAGAAGAAATGAAAAAGCTATAAGAACAAGAGAAATCTAGATGATGCAAAAACATAAAACACAATAAGAGCAAAAAACCCTAGTTTATACATAGGAGTTACGCTAATAATAGTATATGCCATCATAGCTATACATCTGAACCTCATAGAAATAATTAATAATATCTCTAGTATTTATAATAATATCCCAAATAATATCCCATTATATCATTATCATATTATTATCTCCCAAAATAATATGGATGGCCATGAAATGAGGAAAGAAATGCATACTATGTGGATGTGGTGCTAAGACCTCTATTTCCTGTACACTTTGTGCAATCACATTGGTATTGTCAGGGTTTTGTAGACAATATCCATGAATGAATGCTGCATATGGGCTACAAACAAATAAAACAGGCCCAACTTGATAGACTCATACATATTTGGATTCACTTGAGCTAGCAAGTTCTTCATGCATCCTCGAAAGTATGCCACATTCTCACCCCCATTGACAAGGGAAAGAGCTTGTCAAAGCCAACTAGATACTAGATGTTGCAAAGTTTGTAAATCACAATGCCATATCACCCTACAAATATAGAGGAAATTCACAAATCTTCACCATATCATCCAATTGTATTATGTAGTCACCATGGGAAGTTTGGGAGCCTAGTTACTAGCTTTGTAATGAGTCCTACTTTATGCCGGTGCTCAGACTCGTGTCAAGGCAAAGTGATGGAAAAACTTTGCTCAAGGTGGTTCAAGAGCACATATCATTTGTTGGCAAAAAAGTTATAGAACTTGATAATTTCATATTACTGAGGTATACAAACATTGTATCTATATAGTATATACAGATACCGTGTATATAGTTTATAATTTTTTTTCCTGAGACTTTCAATTTTGCTAATGGGTATTTTGGCAAGATGATGAAATATTTGCTTGTATGTACAGATCCTTGTGACCTAATTATATGAAACTTGGAAGTGATGCCTCAGTATGGGAAACTTAAATGAATGGCAAATGAATTAGAAAAGGTGCTTGTTTACCATACTTGTCTTTTTTGCATGTTTAATCTATAAGCATCAAAGGCAGTTATGGAAAGTTGAGGAGGAATCTTAAATCTTTTCATTTCTTTTATTTTTATTCCAATTTATTTATGTACTTCTATTTCTGCTTTTATCACTTATATCTCTCCATGACTACTTATTGTGTTTCCTTGCTTTACTATTCCCTCTCCAGATCCCTTGGATCTGAAAGGCTCTTTGCTCAATAAAAGGGGCTATATCAAGTGTTATAGTAAGTTTGACTATAAGTTTATGAAATTTGGCATGATATTCAACATGCCAATCCTCCAGAAATTGTGCATGTGAAACGCTTTATACAAAGGGATCAAAAATAAATTGCACTACTTACAAATCCACAAGTGTCTCCTCATTATGTTCCTTCATATCCCAGGCCATCATAGTTTCTAGAAATAGTTTAAGGAATAGCAACTATTTAAATTCTAGTATTTGACAAATGGAGTTGGCAAATGAAGAGATATATGAAATATAGTTATACTTTATATATAAAAAGTATAACCATATATTCTTGACATTTGTTTAAACATGAAACACACTAATTTATATATATATATATATATATATATATATATATATATATATATATATATATATATATATATATATATATATATTTATAATAAATATATAATATTTTTTTTATATTAAAAATTAATATATATTTTTAATATATATATATATATATAT
>NW_003314297.1:330308-336570 GCF_000143415.4 Selaginella moellendorffii | reverse complement strand
ATATTTTTATATTTTCAGTTTTATAGATTGTGGTGTTGATCCTCAAGGCAAACAATTAGTTGAAAATGATAGAGTAGTGGATGTACTTACAAGAGCTAGTAGAGAAATTATCCCAATTATTATAAACAATATTGCAGCATATTTCTTAACAGTTATTTTTGATCCAGAGGTTGGAGTATTTGGTTTATTATATAGTATAAGAGATTATATCCCAAAATCTCCATCTAGTACTACACTATTAGCAAAAGTTTCTTACTTCTGTAACCCATTGAATACTAGACTTATAAGTGGGTATAAGAACATGCCATTGGCAACATTAAAAATTGGGTAAGAATTAATTGATTATTCAAAAGGTTTTACAATAATAATGCAATATGATTGTAATATTGTATTTTATATTGCCATTAATGCTTTTTGGAGTACAAAAACATATGGGAAAAGTTTTGATTGTACATTGAGAATGCAAGAAGATGGTAATCTTGTTTTATATGGAGCCTTTGATATAAATAATTACTGGTCAAGTGGAACTTATTGTAGAAAATATAATTGTGTTATGCTATCAATATTTCATGTTCAAAAGGATTGTAATTTATTAATTTCTAAAGATGGAATTCCAAATATACCAACGTGGCAAAGTGGTTTAACTTGTAAATTATAATTTTCAATTATCAAAAATTCTTGTTACTAGACATATTCATTTTTTATTAAGTTTTAAATATTTGATACAAGAATGTAAATAAATAAATTTTAAATATTAATAATTTGCATGGAATATGGAAAGGGAATATAGAAAATGTGCATATCAATTAGCCTAAAATCCCTAGCTTATATACAAGAGCAAGTGGTCTGGATTAAAACTAATTTGACGGCTACTACAATCCCACTACACTAATATTAATATACGACATTATACCTATACACTTGGACCTCATATCATCCCCTCCTCTTGGAATAATGAGCCTTATAAACCTTATCAAGAGAAGATAAATTTTGCTCTACACCTTGTGGATATTGAACGTTAAGTACAGCAATTGCCGATGGTATAGAATCCTCATCTAGAAAATCCATAAATGCTAGAATAACAAACTTGTCAAAAACATAAGAAGAGATTGGAGGAGGAGGAGGAGGAGCTTGAAAAGGGGTATTAGCATTAGCCATAGAACTCCCTAGACGATGAACAACATCAAAATCATATATCTGAAGTTTCAAAGCCCACTGAGCAATACAACCAATTAGGTTCTTTCGCTTTAATAATGAAGTAACAGCAGCATGATCACCTTCAAGGAATGTCCGAGAACCATGTAGATATGTATGAAGTTTCTTAAAACCCTAAATTGCTACTAAACACTCATTCTCTGTCGTAGAGTAGTTCACTTCCACTAGTTGTAATGTATGCCTTATATATGCAATAGGATGGCGCTAACTAAGCACACTCGGGCTCTCTTGTATTAACACACCTCCAAGACCAATATCAAAAGCATTCATGCGCAAAATAAAAGGTCAAGTGTAATCAGGATATGCCAAAACTGGAGGAGTTGTCAATAGCTCTTTGAAATCCATGAACACCCGCTCACAATTCAGAGACCAAATAAAATACTTCTATCAGACTTTGTCACAAGATAAGGTTCACATGCTCAAGGACTTCGCAACTTCTGAATAACACCCTTTTTTAACATCTCCTTAATGTTTGCACATAAAATCTTGATTTCTTTGGGTAACCAATTTTAAACAAGAACCTTGATTGGACGAGCATTCTCGGTTGGAATCAAATGACATGTGGCAACCTTGGCCCCAAACAATAAGTCAAATTCAAAGAGATCAAAATACTCCTTCATGAATCAATCAACCTCTGCAACACAATGAAAGCATGTAATGGAATATTATAAACCACAAATCTTTCTTAATTAAAGAAAATTAAATTGCAATTTATTTGTCTATCAAAGACATCACCTTTCGTGTTCAAACATTTCAAACAGTTCAATTTATTGCTTTGAAATTACAAATATTAAAAGGAATGGATAAAAGTCAAAAAATTCTTCCACTGACTTCTTTATAATCTTTCGTTTTTGGTTTGCCATTAAAAATCAATACATCAATTTGAGTATTTGTTATTAATGCTATTAGGTTCTAGGTTTTTAAGTTTTAACACAACTAAGGTTTAATAAATTTAATCACTATACACTATGAACTCTTGCTGAATGATTGTGTTGTTGTTTATTGCATCCAGGAAAGCTTTGTGGTGTTAGGCAATAGCCACATCTTTGAAGTTGAGGTGATTGTATTCTTCCATCGTTGGTGAGAAGAGCAATTTTTCAACCGAGCTATGCTTCTACAGGTCATATTTTCGATCTGGGGAGAGAACGCAGTGGCCTCCACTCCATATAAGAGATGGTCCAGGGATGAGGAAGATCCGGGTGCTGCAGCTGATGTAGCAGTTGTGGGCTCATCATGATCCGGCCACCATATGTACACATGAACTTTATTTACCCTTCGTCCTAGGATTTGAAGAGCATCTGGTTGGTTTGATCACGGCACTAAGCACTGGGAATTTCTAAAGCTAGCGTCCATTCTTTTTGAAGCAAGAACTTTCAGGATGGATGAAAACTTGGGCGCGACCACCCCTCCACCAGTCGATTGATCTTTTCCAGGAGCTAGCTCCAAAAGGAACCTTCTTCTTTTCTTCTTGAGTTTATCTGCTTGGATTGTTAGAGAACAAGGCAAGAAAATGTACAAAGCTGCTGGAATGGTCTCTGGATGTCGAAGAACTTGACCTTAAGAGACTTCTCAATGTAACAGGGCGCTCATAGAACATGGACAGGTGCTATTTATGATGATTTTATATGATGCACATTTTGATCTGTGATAATTGCTTTTCCACCATACATTTCCTCTTAAAGATCATGAGCACCCGGCCACACCTGTAAGCTTTGGATGGTGCAAGGATATATAAACTTGTGCAAGGATGTACAAACTTGTACTGAAAAAGCACATACATAAAAAAAAATCTACATTTCAACACAAAAGTTCTAGTGACTCTTTAAATTTTCGAGTTTGATTTCAGACAAAACCTAATTAGAGATTTTAACATAAAGAAACACAATAAAAAATTTGCCGTTTTGATGCCCATCAAATCTGACGTGTATGTGCATTGCCCCAATCGCGACGAGAGGACGCGATCGAAGCGGATGATTCTGAGCTACGCGACGAGCGATTTCAAGCCTCAATTTGCTTGTTTTTGTTTCTTGGTTTTGTTGGACGGGCAGGCAGGCAGGATCGATTGCTGGAGGTTCGTCTCTTTTCTCTGGATGCATAAGCAATTCAAAATTTAGCGGGAAATGAGAAATGCAAAATGCAGAGGTAAAATCCTAAAGCGAACCAAAATTCATAAAGCGTTTGCTGCTATATTTTTACACGCGCTTGGTGGTCGAGCCAGCAGAGTCAAAGAGAGCTTCAACACAAGTTTGTGGTGGTTTTTCTGGCTGGAACTGATTTCCAGACCTGTCACACTTGTGGAGGAGGAGATTCCAGTGGCCAGGTGCTGTTCGTTTTCGAGTGAAGAGAAATCGGCTCTTTTAAACCAGCTGCAATAAGATGAAGGTACTTCATGCTTTTGATTTGCAAGATTTGTAATCAAACTCGAGAACCAAGCGGGTTAGCTATAATCTTAAGAGGAAGGAAAAGCATTGGCATGAGCTTCCTCTGGCGGATCAAGTTCATCCACTGAACTATGCGTGCATGCTCATTCGCAGTTGTTCACGGATTGATCGATTCGCCATGCTGGATCAAGAGGCGGAGATCACAAAATTCCAGTGGCGCTGATGGCAGTGGAAATTGCGCAAGTATGCTGACTCGAACATCCTCTCCGCCTATTCCACGCCGGTCCCGACGAGAAACTTCCCCAAGAACGCTCGCGGGGCGACAGCAATCGCGGTGGGGATGCATGGCCACTGCAAGCATCCTAATGGTGGTATATGAAAGGCACTTTGAACTAAATATTTTCTTAGCTCCAAAACAGCTAGCTATCGGTTTTTATTGCATCTTTTTAAAATTGATCATAGCAAAGCAGCATCTTGGTGGTCACTGATTCACTCACGACCGAAACCAAAGCGCGCGAGTCATGTTTCCAAGGATGGATTGACGGGTTTCGATTCTACCGCATAGGCCGTCTGAATTAAATTGTGTTAATTAATGGATTGGTTCGGTGCGATATTTTCTTGCTCAGGTGGTGCGGCCGTTCATTTTCTTAGCCGAGCTCGAGCAACCATCGAGCTAGCAATCGATTCCCACCCTATTATGTGTGATATTTCATTACTCTCTTGATCATCACCTATGGCAAGCTCGGGTAACCACCATTTTTCTCTGCTAGTTTCTCACCAAGTGCCAGTTTCTCACAGTGCTGTTTTCCAGGAACGCTTCCGATAACAGGCCAGTTTGAAGACGATGATCTCCAAGAGTTCCTGATGAAGCTAGACGAAGACAAAAGTGCCAGCGAGAAAGGCACGAGGGGCAATCTGTCCAAAGAGCATGATCTCCAAGAGTTCCTGATCGAGCTAGACGAAGACAACAGTGCTGGCGAGAAAGGCTGCCAGGAATCCCCGGCAACAACTCTAAAACGCAGACGAGAGCTCTCGGGAACGAGGGGAAATCTGCCCAAACAGGCAGTTGAAGTTATGCTTTCATGGCTCTATGCTTATCGGCAGAACCCGTAAGCTCTATCAATCTCTGGGCTTGCCAGGATCTAAGCTTGAATGCCTGCAGGTTTCCAAGCAAAGAACAAAAACTGAAGTTTGCACAAGACTTGGGCATCACGAAGAAACAGGTAAGATTATTGATGTTTCTTTTTTGTTTATCATTTTCATGATGTTTCAGGTTGAAAATTTCTTCAGCAATAGCCGAGCTAGAGTGCTCAAGAGAAACAAATAAGAAATGAAACAATGCTTGTGCCACTGAGCCTGAAGTTTCTCTGCCGTCGGTTTTAACGGTGGCGTGTCAGATGCCGCTGATGCCTGCATCAGGATTGGTGTTTCTCGCTTGAAAAGCCTTCAATCGCCGAGAGGACGACGCATCCATCGCAATCGAAGCGATTATTCCTGATTTCGAGCCTCATTTCGCTTGTTTTTTTCTTGGATTTCTTGGACGGGCGGCTCTCTCTCTCTCACCCCCAGATTTGTTCCGGTGGCGTCAGCTTCACTGACAATGCGCGATTTGATGGATGAAATTAGCTTTTTGTTTTTCTTTCATCCTTTCTTTTCTCTTTAGAGGAACAAGAGTGACTCGGTCATCCAATTTTTGCAAGAGATGTTCCTGCTGACATAGAACACAAGTGATGTTGGGATGTAATGCATATTCTTAAAATATTCAAGTATATTTTAAAATATTCTTTAATACAGTGGTTGTAATTATTTTTTCTCTAATTATATCGTAAATAAAATTTAATGCTACTTAGAACTAATTATAAACCGGTGTTTGATCTTTGACTTGGTAGCATGACTAAAACCAACACACCTTCATGTCATTCAATCACACAGTGAGTTTGCTCAATCCAAGAGCATACACCAGAAGCATCTTTAGGAAACGATATATCATGCTCTGCAGATAAAGGTGTATAGATATAGATGATGGATCTTTAAAAGTAAATACACTCTAGGAGGCACCGCCCAAACTGCATGGTGATGGTGGAGTGTACTTCGCAACACTATGGTGTATATAGCTTTATGCAAAACAACTACCTCAATTAAATAAAGATTGATTGAGCCAAGGATCTGTTTGACTGCATACCCTTCAATGTAATGCCTAAAAAGGATCTAATAAATTGGAACGTAATGTTAAGTGGCTTTTAAAAAATGGTTGTAGGTGACATGGTTTTCACTTGCAGTAACATCAGTTATCTTTGTAAAAGAGGAACTGGTATAGAATATGTTGTTTTTGTTGGATATAGTGATCTGGACCTGCTCAATGCTTCAAAGATCTGGAAAAGTGGCCCCTAAAAATCTTACACACATTAGGAAGTGTATTATGTTGCAAACCTTTATGAGACTCCAGAGACAAAATAAAGCAAATTAAGCATTGCTGCTATGCCTGTAATAAATTTATGAGCTACTGAATTATGACTTGCTAAGGAAGAGAAGGTTTTCAAGAGTCATCACAACTCAGTCTTCTAGATCTTCCATATTCGTATCCCACCTAGTCAAGGATTCTAAATGTTGTTTGATTTTAGTACGATGATTCTAGTCAGCACTACATCAAATATAATGTAACCACT
>NW_003314297.1:266035-329717 GCF_000143415.4 Selaginella moellendorffii | reverse complement strand
ACTAATTATAGTACTATAGTATATGAAGCGTCCATGAGGGACTAAATTTGGTCTAGAGGTCTAAACCGCAATTAATATATTTATTCCCATATCATAAGCACTCACAAATTGAAATATAACCAAGAATGATGCTCAAATGTAAATAATAAGGGAAGTGTATTAAATTGCCAAAAAAAATTTCTTAGGGTGTAGCCATCAAATGGATGGCCCAGGTATCAATAGCTACCAAATATATAACCATTGAATCTAACAGCTACCGACTGGTACTCATATACTAGGTTGCAATGTTACCTAGTTGGTAGTTACTAATACCTAGGCTATTTATTCTGGCCATGAGGGCATTCCAAGACCTGGTGAACCAGGTATTTATCATGCACAAGCTCATTTGGCTTTCATGCTTACAACATATCGTCTGTGCACGTTTTGCTACAAAGGTTTCAGATATAGTATACTACACTTACCTTGTTGTTTGTTGTAGATGTATTTTTGAATGCTGTCACATGCATGTCTGGATTTCCCATACCATTAAAGATGGTATATTTATATTTGTTGTTACCATAATCAATACCTGTTGCTACTGTAGAGGTTGTTCTGCTTATTGTTGTTAGGGTTGTTGCTAAACTGGTTGTTGCTACTACTCTACTTCTTGTGGTTGGTGTTGGCAAAGACTAGAAATCCACTTAATCCTCCTCAAGTTTTTCCTTAGTATCTGGTTAAGTAGTGGTTATTTACTCCTTTTCCTTGGACTTCTCAGACTTGTGGCTTCTTTGCTCCACTTGATATCTAGTTGTTCTTTCTTTACTTTATTGTTCATATTTTCATTCATATTCTTTAAGATATAAATGAATTGTTTTTTATATCCAAAAGTGAATTGTTTTTTATATCTTTTGGATATACACTATTAGAAGGAGAAAATCCTGGATTTAGTGGGTAGCCTAGTCTATCTAATGCTATCACTTAAATCTCCTCACATGCTCTCTTTTCTCTTAAGTTCAATTAGGATTAGGAGAGTGGATTATAGTGAAAGTTGATGACTCTTCTAGGAGAGGACACGATTATATAGGAGAGGAAGGAGATATCATTTATAACCTTGGGGAGGAATAATGAAGGATTTATGGAGAAAGAAGAGGATTATGGCAAATAGTTAAGGCATCCATGACTTAATCTCCAAGTATGCTTGACTTGAGTGTTATCATTTTGGCCTTAGCATCTTTTAGTGCACTGCCTACTTAAAACTTCATCTTGGCTACCAACTGAAAATAAACCCTTGATAGTTTAATATGCATACTTATTATAGTTTTTGCACTTGAGATTCAAGATGGGACTTCGACCTTAATAAAAAGACAAATGCTTGACTTATGAGTGATATATTAGTTTTATAATCCTTAAGCAATAAAGCTATATTTAATACAAAAGTCTAATGGTACCAATTGATCATTAGCATTTTAATGATATCACTCTACTTGACTTTTACCCCTTACCATAGGTGGATGATTTGATGAATGAGTTAGGCAATAATCAGTACTTCATAATATTTGATTTATTAAAGTATCAGTAAATCCTAATGGATCTTATAGATGTTGTGAAAATTGCTTTTCACATGCCTATTGGATTTCATGAGTTTGATTAGGGCTTTTGCCACATTTCAACATATAATGGATGAGATGCTCAAGGGGTTTAAAAAGTTTGCTCATGCATACTATCAATAAATCATGTGTATGAATTATTGGGAGGATCACTTATGTCATATGAAATGAGTGTTACATCAACTTGAGAAGTAAATGTAAGTTTAATCAAGACTTAAGGTGTATAACCAGATCCAAAGAACATATGTCTAGTGGATGAATATTGCTAAGTTGCACAAATTGGTCACTTATTTGGTAAGGTTTGTCTCTTAGTTCTCCTAAAATGCTACAGATTTTCTTTGCCATGATTTGTCTTATAAGTGGTCTCATCATTGCTAACATGCTTGTATGAAGGTTAAACAATTATTGACTACAACACTAATCTTCCAATATCTTGATTTCTCACAAAGATTTATTCTTCAAATAGATGTTTCTAATGCTAGCTTAGGTGCTAATTTGATGCAAGAATCTGGGGATAGGTCATGGCAATGACATCCTATTGCTTATACTAGTCATTTACTCATAAGAAGTACTTAGCCATATATAATGAGTGTTTGGTAGTGATATGTGAATTTTCAAGTTCTATGCCTATCTCTATAGATTTAATAATTGGTTGAAACAAATCATATGGTAGTGACTTCAATTCTTAAGTGTAAAAAATTTTCAAAGGCATTTAACTTATTACACTATGGCACTAAGTTTGTCATGGTGTATCATCCGCACTCTTTCTCTTCACAACTTGATGATGGCTAGGCAATGTATTCTTAAAGTGTGGAGGTAATCCTTCAATTGTGGCCAACACCAAAGATGCACACTACCCAAAAGGAAGAGTGATAAATTAGCTGGTTGTAAAATGTTTTTGATGGTAGTGAGTCTTGTAATAATCCCAACCTTTTGTGTATGCAAAGAAATTTAAGGTGGTGATGATATGTTGATGTATATTGATGATTATGTTAAGTATCAATTAATAGAACCTATATCTTATATTAACTCATAGCTACATTTTATAGAGAGAGTTTGCTAGTAGTTTTTTGGCCTTAGATATGCCTAGATATGTCTAAGTATATAAAAACTTATGGAAAATATCAGCAGTTTAATATTTCCATAATTCCACATATCTTATGTTTGAATTGGTCATTTTCAACTTGAAAGGGTCTTTTCTACAATCCTCCATAGGGCACAATACATCATTGCATTTTATTTCTACTCAATGGATTGAAATATATATGCTTTACCTAATGCAAACTCTTGATATAAGTGGTGTATTGTTTGAGCAAATGCCAAGTCCATTTTAAAGGTACTAATACAAATTATTATTTCTAACAATTTTTTTTTGTAGGTTAGAGCAATCTCATAACCATAAAAATTTAGATTGCAAGTTAGAGCAATCTTATAAAAATGAGAATATAACAATTATTATAAATAAATTATTATTTCTAACCTTTTCAATATTTAGAAAAGATAAATAACTGTTATTGCTTGTAATGCATAATAAATATATAAATATATATAAATTTTAAAGGGAATAAGCAATATTATTAGTTATTGTTAAACCTGTAGGAAATATCTTGAGTATTAGATATTTTGGGATGTTCTACCATATAATAGTTGTTATTCATTTAGATTGATCTTGTATTTATAGCTTATAAACATCTATAAAGTTTGTAAATATATGTATATATTACATATATTACTCTAGCTAGATAATACATTAATTATAATACTATAGTATATAGACTGTCTATTTGCAATTTGTCCATCTATTGCAATTTGTCTCTAAAGGGCAAAGCTTTTCAGCAATGCTTTGCTATAGTGTTCAGGATCATATTTTTATTCTTATTTCTTCATTCTCTTTTAGATCAATATTTGCATTATATTTTTGTAAGATCTAGAATTTTAACTATCACTATGCTTAAATCTATTCTTTCTTATAATTTTCATTACATTCTCTTCTTCTACCACAATTATCAATCAAAGAATATATCATTTAAGGTTGTTGATGTTATACAATTGGATTGAGTTTTTGGTATTGTGGGGTGTCATCATATTTATGTTGCACTTATCTTTAGTTGTGTTGCCATTTCCAACTTCTATGGGATGTGATTATATAGCTTGTCTTGTTCTCGGTGTTTTGCCATCTTCTGTTAATATGGAGCATAATCATGATATCAATTGGTAAGCTATAGATGATACAATCCAATTTTTGGAGAATGTTCAAGGATCAAGTTTATAGGAAAATAATGTTTACTAACTCAAATGGATTCTGAATTGTGATGAGGAACTTGATTATTATGAAGAAAGCTTTAAAGATTCGCAGGGTAAGTGTCAATCTTTAATTTGTCATTTGATCTTTTTACTTTATTTTCTACTCTTTCCCAACCTTTTTTTATTTCTTGGTTTAAGCCACTTTCTCATGTTCGTAGTGTTCCTTCCTCGTTTGCAATATTTCCTTCTCTTGGCACATTAATCATTTCTGACTTTTATGATTTTCATTTATAATCTGATGTTGAGTTAAGTGTTTTCTATCCTTCTTATACTAATTTAGATGTTTGAGTATTTACATGAAGTTGAGAATCAATTCTAGTATTAAATATTCCCTATTCTAAATGTTAAGTCACTTTGGTTAAAATTTCAGGTTGAGTGAATGTAAGAGCTTTTATTTTATCATTGAGGGGTTATCTTGAAAGTGTGGACTTCTTTATTAGTTTTTATGTCTTAAGTGTTAACTTATGTATTGAAGAAGTTGAGCAATGTGAATCTTTTGTTTATCTTATATTAGCCAAAGCATTTTATTATAATAGATCTTCTATTCTCCAAACTTTAAATATATTTCCTTCTTTTCTCCCCATTTCTACTTTGACAATTGTTGAAAATTCCTTTTCAAATGCTTTTTTGTTCATTTTTTTTTCTTTCACAATGTTTTTTCCTCCCTTTTCTTGCTTTCTCTTTTTTGCCCCAATACTTTAAACTTTTTTTTCTTCAAAGGAGGGTTGAGAGGGGATGGATGCAAGTTTGGCCCCAAGAGTAAGGATAAATGGATATAGTAGTGGAGCAAAGACAAACAATATAAATTGTGAAGTGAGGATGAACATAACAAGCCCAAATGGCATATTTAACCCTAATTTAGTGAAGCCAAATAAATGTAATAATGAAGTGAGGCCGAATAAAGATGGTAGAGTGAAGACAAATATAACAAGTTCGAACAAGCTTAAAAGAAAAAAATTTCCTTCAAAAAGGCAATAAAGAGGATGTGGAAAACAATCCAACCTCTCATATACAATGCTAAATATGGACAATAGTAATGAGTTTAAATTAATATGAGCCTCAAATATTGACCAAAGGGAAGATGCAAAAGCAAATTCTATTTATAGTTATGAGTCCAAGCTAATGGTGGTTTTGAAGGATCGTTGATAAACAAACTTAGAGATGGAATGTATTATTTGCTACAATGGTGATTTATAAATTATAATAACTTTCAAAGTCTTTTGCTTCGGTTCAAAATTATAGCTTTATGGTTGATTTAAGCATTTGGTAGTTGCATATCGAGTTACAACTAATTTACTAGAATTCTGTAGTCAGTGAATGTTTGTGTCATAACTTTGAATTTTGTTTTAATCATGGTTGTCAACAACTTTGTTGGTGGTTTTGTGGGAGTTTCAGATTCTTGTGATAGTTTATAATTACTTAATAGAAACTCCAAATGTTTCATCTAACTTATTATCATTACCTTTTCATCTTTCAAAGGGAAAAACGGTATAAAGTTTGTAAAATATATGTATATAATATATATTACTCTGGCTAGGTAATACATTAATTATAGTACTATAATATATGGACCGTTCATTTAGAGGACTGAATTTGGTCCATCCATTTTCATAAATAAGCAGGTTTAAACTTCAATTAATATATTTATTCTTATATCCCAAGCACTCACACATCCTATATTCTAGTTTATTCTACCATTTAATAGTTGATTAATCCTATGTTTAGAAATTATAACTTCAATTTGATCAATTCATTCCTGGCTATGTGAACCAGTTAAGTAACCCAAAATATGCAGTAAATTATTTTTAAACAACAATTTTCATGTTTTTTATATAATAAATTATTTAGTTAGACTAAAGTTTATTATCTCACAATTGACTTATAAAGTTAAGTTATCAAGCCCAAAAAGATTAGCTAAAAAAGATTGCTTAACTAACTTTTGTGGCCACTTAGTTTGGGGATTTAATCCTTATTTCATTAGTACATAAAAGTAGAAAACACAGAAAATAAAAAATAAAAAAATTAGTAAGTCGATAAACTTTGGGATTCCAGAACTAGCGCTTTTTCCAAAAACGTTGGACACAAAAGAGGAAAAGTCTGTCAAAAAGACTTCCAATCAACAAAATGTACACATGATAAAGATCTGCAAACTTTTGATATCACCCCCTGGTAATATCATTGTTGCTCCGGACGTGCATGACCCCTTGTTCTTCGTCCCATACATCGTCGTCGTCCAGCCCAAAACTCTCCCCGAATATCTCGTCCACCTCGCCCTCGTCCGACGAAGACAGCACCGACGACGATCCCATCCAGCTCCGGAACCCGGCGTTCACTCTCCTCTCCATCTCATAAGGCGGCACCGCGCTGGCCTCGAGCATCTCCATGCCCACCGTCCGGCTGCCAAAGTGCTGGCCCTCGTCCATCACCACCGCCGCCTTTCGGTGCAAGAAGAAGGCCGTGATCCCAAACAGGAGAACCAGCCCCCAGCACACCACCTCGTAGCACCAGAAGAGGGCGATCGAGCAGCCCGTGTCGAGGGTGACGATGCTGGAGCCCAGGAAGAGCGCCATGAGGATGGCGGCCACCATGAAGCTCAAGTTGAGAGTGGACAGGCAGCGCACGCCTCCTGGGGGAGCTTGATCAAGAGCTAGCAAGAACTCCAAAGGAGAGGTTACCTCGCTTGGAAGCGCAGCAGCTGTTCTCCACGACTCTCACCATGAAATGCCGCTTTGGAGCTGCGTAAGCCACCACGATTCCTGGCGAGAAAAAAACCATCAATGGGATCCAAAGAACTTTTGCAAGCTTACCAGATGCTAGATACACCACGGCCACCGCGAAGAAAGCCGCGGTAGGGAGAAAGATGACCATCCAGAAGTAGATCCTGGCCTCCTCCTGGGTGAGGAGATAGGCGGCGCGCGATTCACCGAGCGAGGCTGCTGGCAATGGCGTCAAACGTTTCCTGGAGCACGAATGCCACCGCCCTACCTCGAAAACCATCGCGGTCATGGCGATCCCAGCGACAAACACCGCGGTTCCTAGAACAATCGTCGCCCACAGGAGCACTGGCCTCGCCAGGTTGTCCCACACTTTGTTTCCCACAGGCAGGCTCTCGTAATCCTCCCTCGACATGAAAGCCTGCTTCAGAGCATCCCCTGCCGCCTTCCTCATCCTGATCTAAATGCTAGAAACTCTAGAATCGCTCGCCTGTTTCTACAAAATCCTTGCGTGAATCACCAGCAGCAAGAGCGCCCGGAGATCTCCATCTCCCTCCTCGCTCATGATTTTCCCCAAGAACCCTAAAATTCGGCCTTTGATTTGCCATGTGTCACGAGACAATAGCCGTTGGATGCGGGCTGATCCGGCGGCTGACAAAGTGGATGGAGCAAATGATCTAGGGCTCTAATGTAGGGTTTTAGATCGATCGCGCTCCCATTTGTCACAGCGATGGCGCCAGATCGTGGCGCAAATAGGCGATTGGATGTGCGGTCCAAGCCCTTGAAGAAGAATGGATTGGAGCGGGCGAGGAAGCAAGCGTCGCTTGGCAGGCAGATTCGCGACATTCAGCGCCTGCTGAAGCTGGTATTGTGCTTGGATTGCTCGCAGCCACCGAGGATTTCTCCTCCCCTTTCTGTCTCGCAGAATCTCTCGCAGGAAGTGCGGCAGGCCCAGGAGAGCCGCTTGAAGCAGCTCAAGGACAATCACAATCCAGGGCTGCAGCCCTCCCGCGTCAAAGTGGATCGCAACATCTCCAAACGCTACAAGCAAGTGAAATTCGTCGGTGAGTTTTCTATTTTGCGCGATCGGTCCAATCACACGAGCGTTGTTGTTCCAATGTGCCTAAGGTAGAGCGAAGAAAGGTCGAGAGGGGATTGAGGCGTGCCGAGAAGGAACTTAAGAACGCTCCCGATGAGAAATCCAAGGACGAGGCCGCTGCCAAGCTCCAGCAACTAAAGCAAGACCTGGAATACATCAAGGTTAGTGCCATTCCAATCTTTTCTCCTGAAATCCTGCCACTTTTCTTGAGCAGTTCTTCCCAAAGAGCGAGAAGTACGTCTCTTTGTTCATGGAGAACGCCGACTCACACGCGATTGCTCGTCGGGAGAAGTTGCGAGAGACGATCCGTGCTAATATTGCGGCAGCCGCCGCCGCTGGTGTGGAGCTCGAGGAAGAAGGTATGAGCTTCCTTAGATTCCTTCTTTGCTACCAAGAATATCTCTCTCTTTCTCTCTCTCTCTCTCTCTCTCTCTCTCTCTCTCTCTCTCTGTGTCTCTCTCTCTCTCTGTGTCTCTGTGTGTGCTAACAAGAAACCATTTTTTTGCAGAGACTGGTAGCGAGGAAGAGAATGACTCCGCGGTGGACATGAGCGAGGATGACTTCTTTGCGAAAGAAAACAGCGACGATGGCAATGACGAGGAGCAAGAGAATCCCATAAGGTAATCTAGTGTTTTGGATTTGGATTTTCCTCTCTTTTGGTTTTTTCTTGGCTGACAAGGAGTTTAGCAGTTTGCCAAACACTAGCACAGCGACACAATCAAACTCAAACCCCGTACAAACGAAACACCATCAGACTGCGACGCGACCGGTTAGTATTTGTATCGATCGAAAAAACGCACTCTCATCTGGCGTACATTTTCTGTCTCTCAGTCGACACAGAACAAGAGGAAAATGGAACAGCATAACGCCACCACCAGCCGTGGATCCACTGTCCCAGATGCCACACAGGACCACACAAGAGTGGCAGTGCCTGGGAATCTAGGAGGAGAGAAAGAGAAACGCAAGAGGAAACGTAAACGTCCCAAAAAGAAATAAGAAAAGGGAGTACCTCTCACTTGAATTCTCCGCCTTCTTCTTCTTATTTTTATGCGTTTGGGAGCTTTGCTATCTGATCATCACCGCTGGAAGCCGGTGACTCGCGTGGTCGTGTCTTGCAGCACCGCGAGCGCAAGAGTCGCCACCTTTGTGATCCATCCACCGCAAGCACTTGCGCTCCGAGTCTCTCATGGGGCTGGCGGGAACGCTCGGCGAGGACGCCAGGTCTCTCTTCCGGAACTCGAAGAGTCTCATCGGGCTGGCGGGGACGCTGGACGCTTCGCTGGTCTGGCCGGTGAGATGCCTATGCCGCAGCGATCCAACCATGCCCGGCTGCCTGGTGTGAGCGTCCTCCAGCCTCAGCGGGCTGCTGCAAGCCAGCATTGCTCGTCGCGTCTGGATGTCCGAGAATCGTATGGGACTGGCTGCCAGGCTTCCGGGGGGGCACCTCATGTCGAGCCACGTTACTATGTCCTCGAAGACCATGTCGATGTTCTCGTCGGGCTCTCCGGACGTGAGGCCGTGCCACATACCGGGGTAGATCTTGATGGCTTTGTCCAGGCTCCCGGCCGAGTCGTAGAGCTCCTGGCTGATGGCCGGGTCCGTGACGACGTCGTTCTCTCCGTGGAGCACGAGAAATGGGAGCTTCACCTAGAAAAGAGAAAGCTCGCCAGCGATACGATGCGATTTAAGAAAAGCTTGGAAGGTGGTCGTACCTCATGGAGCTGACATTCAAGATTGAGACTTGTGTAGAGCATCTCCACCGCTGTCCGCAATCGTGGGCGGCCTTGATAGACGTAAGGGTTGTCTCGGATCTGGAAAACAACCTCATGACGTTAGGTGAACGAGTTATAGTTCGATTGCTTGCAAGTCGTAAGCGAAGGAAAAGAGAAAAGCTTGAGAGAGATGAGTATCTGTTACCTCCTCTCGTTTCACAGGATCTTTAAAGGCTTGGCCGATCACGTCTTTGATGGGGACGACCTTCCAAGTCGGGATCGTGCGGGCCAGCTTCACGAGGACGCGAATTAGCAGTGGATGCGGCTTCATATTCTTTGATATCTGCGACAAAGATAGTGTAAACTTTGGAGAAAATCACGAGCTTTGTTTTGTTTATACCTTGCACATTGGAGCCACCAGGATTGCCCCGTTCCATTCGCCTGGAGTCTTCTTCTGGACGAGTAGCGCCACAGCGCCTCCCATGGACTCGCCGTAAAGAAAGCATGGCTTCCTTCTATACTCCGGCCATTCTATGGGATCCAAAAGTGTTGACGATGAAATAACAATTCCATGGAGGTTCTCACCTCGGACGTTCTTAAAGAACACGATGCAATCGTCCACGAGATAGTCGAAGCTGCGAATGTAACATCTCCGCCCCTCAGATCTTCCATGGCCTTCATAGTCGATTCCAAACACCGCGTATCCAGCTCTTGACAGGCGTTGTCCAGTTCCTGGATAAAGATGAGAATTTATCACTGCCGACCTCTAGCGATCAATGCCTCGATACCTTTCATGAATCGGCTGCATTCCATTCCATATCCTAGGAGCACAAAGAGCGATCCAAGAACGCATATTTCAAGGAAGATCTCGGTAGAACAGGAAATATTTCGCGTTACCGTGGCAAAGAAAGACCAATCCCTTGACATCCTGGCGCAGCGGGATCCATCGGCAAGTGAAAAGCCTCGTGCCTCTGGAATTGTAGATGAATTCCTGCACAGAAAGGGAGAAAGATCCGGATTAGAGCTCGTCCTGGCCGAGAAATCACACCTCCGTGTAGCTGACACGATCGGCTTTCATCCCTGACATTGCCGGGCGCCCGCTCGCCCGATCTGCCGATTCGATTGCCGCAATGCGGGATCCGGAGAGGCTCCCAGGCAAGGCGCTCGTGATCTTGCCCGGTTCGTGCTCCAAAACCCAAAATACTAAATCCTCCACCGTGAATTTTGTGGACAGCGGCGACGCTAGGCGGGAGCGGCGCCGCTAGTCTCTATAAGTCTCCTAGCGGCGCCGCTAGAGTGTTCTACACAATAGAGACTATGTATCGGCCATAGCGCACAGTTAATGAATGAGAGTTGTTGACGAGGATATATGTGAAGGGAGGTTGGTTCTTATTCTAGTGACACCTGGCACACATCCGGACGTGTCCTATTCCAACGGGTGCGATGCTGACCTTATACCATACCGTGATGCTCTCCTTGTGATGCTCCAACAAGAGAGTTCCATCATTGGGTACATAGAATTCACATTGACATAGACAATTCATCCACCCTAAATTGAACCATGATAATATGAACAAAAGATTACAGCTGAATGTATCTCCAATACCCAGTACCATAAATATGCACGTCTTTTGCACCTCCTTTTTTTCTTTCATTGCTGTAAGAGGCAACAACAGTGCTACTGTGCTACCCATTTGGCATCATTATATATTGCTCAATTTAAAATCCTAATATTTATCTTTTAGATTCAAATAATAAGATTCCTTAAATTTGAGGGCAGAATAGAATAATATATCAGGATCTAGGGCTTAGGAACTACGGAGGATGAGCTAGGAGGTGGAAGACCAGCTATACATTTTAGACTACCACGCAAGGCTATTGAGTGTGCTTGTGGCAGAATCTATGCCAAACCTGAAGAGGACAGGGTTGATTATATAATACATAAACTTATTGACGACCAAATGAGTCCTGATATGCACAAGCTTAATAAAGGTAAGCATTGGCACGGTTGGAGAACTTTTTCGAGATTAAAACAAAAGAGAAACAAATTGAGTTTTCCATGTTTGTTTTATGGATTTTGTTTTAATATTTCTTCTTGGTTAATAATAAATTTTTGCATTGTTCATGATTTCCCAGGCATACATTTTCCAAAATGAGCATGTATAGTGAACTTGTTAGTGTACAGCAAAGATTAATTGGCACAAGGATGAGGTTAGATTTTAACAGTGGTGTCAACCAGCACTGATAAAACTCCTCCTCAAGAACTTTATTTAAGCTACTTAACATCTCACCAGAGAATATTCACACAAATATCCGATTTAGGGCTTTGGGAACTAGGGCAGAAGCTATGGCGCATTTGGGAGGCGGTGCTGAGGCGCACGCCCGGTTCAAGCAGTACGAGTACCGCGCCAACTCCAGTCTGGTGCTGACGACCGACACACGGCCGCGCGACACTCACGAGCCCACAGGTGAGCCGGAGAGCCTCTGGGGTAGGATAGATCCGCGGCGGTTTGGGGATAGAGTAGATCATGGCAAGCCGCCGGAGCTCCTCGAGAAGAAGGCCAAGGCCAGCAAGCGCAAGGAGAAGGAGAATCAGGACGATGTGCTGCGGCGGCCCAGCAAGCGATCAAAGGGGTCACAGGAGGAGAGTGTTTTGTCGCTGCAAGAAGAGGGAACTTATCGCCCAAAGACGAAAGAGACGCGGGCGGCATACGAGGCACTGCTCAGCACGATCCAGCAGCAGTTTGGGGACCAGCCACAGGACGTGCTGCGTGGAGCGGCGGACGAAGTGCTAGTGGTGCTCAAGAATGACAAGATGAAAGACTCTGACAAGAAGAAGGAGCTGGAGAAGCTGCTCAACGAGCTTGGCCAGGAGCGATTCAACCAGCTCGTGAATATCGGGAAGATCATTGTCGACTTCTACGATGGTGGTGACGCTGGCGGTGCTGCCGGGGAGGCTCTGGATGATGATATCGGCGTGGCTGTGGAGTTCGAGGAGGAGGACGAGGAAGAGGAGAGCGATGTTGACGAAGTCCAGGAGGAGAGTGAGAACGAGGAAGATGGTCAGGAGACGAACGAGGCATCAGCAATGCAAATGGGAGGCCTCGATGACGAGGACATGGAGGAGGCGGACGAAGGACTCAACGTCCAGGATATCGATGCGTACTGGCTCCAGCGGAAGATCACTCAGGCGTACGAGGAGATTGAGCCTCAGCACAGCCAGAAGCTTGCCGAGGAGGTTCTGCAAACTCTTGGAGAGGGCGATGAGAGGGACGTGGAGAACAGGCTCGTCATGCTCCTGGACTATGACAAGTTTGGGCTCATTAAGTTGCTCCTCAAGAACAGGTGGAAGATTGTCTGGTGCACTCGGCTGGCCCGATCGCAGGACGATAAAGAGAGGAAAAGGATTGAAGATGAGATGACGGAGGGAGGTTCGGTTTTGTCGGGAATTCTGGAGCAGCTCCACGCTACTCGAGCGACTGCGAAGGTAATGTATTTACATATTCTTGTTTCTTTCTTATCTAACGAGATCGAGCCTTTGCAGGAGCGGCAAAAGAATCTGGAGCGTAGTATCCGTGAGGAAGCGAGGAAACTCCGTGAAGAAGGTGGTGACGGAGAAAAGGATCGAAGGCCGGAGAGGGAGGTGGTCTTGGAAGGAGGATGGCAAGGCCAGCGGCAATTTCTCGACTTGAAAGACCTGGCGTTTGAGAAGGAGGGCCTGTTCATGGCCAACAAAAAGTGCGAGCTTCCGGAGGGCACTTACAGGACGATGAAGAAAGGATACGAGGAAGTTCATGTTCCTGCCATGAAGGTGAAGCCAATGGAGGAAGGTGAAGAGCTGGTCAAGATATCGGACTTGCCGTCTTGGGCTCAGCCTGCATTCAAGGAGATGAAAACGTTGAATCGCATCCAGAGCAGAGTTTACGAGACGGCTCTCTTTACTCAGGAAAATATTCTCCTTTGCGCACCAACAGGCGCTGGCAAGACCAACGTTGCGTTGCTCACCATTCTTCAAGAGCTTGGTTCGAAGCAGGAGTCGGATGGTACTTTTGATCTCAGTCACACAAAGATCGTCTATATTGCTCCGATGAAGGCTTTGGTCGCTGAGATGGTTGGGAATCTTCAGAAGAGACTGGCGGACTATGGTGTTGTAGTGAAGGAGCTCACTGGAGATCAGTCGCTTTCTCGGCAGCAAATTGAAGAGACGCACATCATCGTAGCGACTCCGGAGAAGTGGGATATCATCACCCGAAAATCAGGCGACAGGGCCTACACTCAACTTGTCAAGCTGGTTATCATCGACGAAATTCATCTGCTGCACGATGGCCGTGGTCCAGTTCTGGAGAGTATTGTGGCTCGAACACTTCGCCAGGTTGAAACAACGCACGATATGATCAGGCTGGTGGGCTTATCCGCGACACTGCCGAATTACGTGGACGTGTCCATGTTCCTGAGGGTGGACAAGTCGAGGGGCCTGTTTCACTTCGACAACAGCTTCCGGCCGGTCCCTTTGAGTCAGCAGTACGTTGGGATATCCGTGAAGAAGCCGCTTCAAAGGTTCCAGCTCATGAACGAGATTTGCTACGAGAAGGTGTTGGCTGTTGCGGGAAAGAGCCAGATTCTCATCTTTGTGCACTCTCGGAAGGAGACGGCAAAGACAGCAAAAGCTATACGGGACTCGGCGCTCACAAATGATACTCTAGGGAAATTCTTGAAGGGAGACAGCGCTAGTAGTGAGATCCTGCGGACCGAGGCGGAGAACGTGAAGAACACGGACTTGAAAGGCCTTCTGTCGTACGGTTTTGCCATTCACCACGCTGGAATGGCGAGAGCCGACAGAACTCTTGTGGAGGAACTTTTCGCAGACGGGCATATCCAGGTGCTGGTTTCGACTGCGACTCTAGCTTGGGGAGTAAATCTTCCGGCCCATACCGTTATCATCAAAGGGACTCAGGTGTACAATCCCGAGAAAGGTGCTTGGACGGAGCTAAGTCCCATGGACGTGATGCAAATGCTTGGGCGTGCTGGACGGCCTCAGTTTGATAGCACTGGCGAAGGCATTATCATCACTGGCCACAGCGAGCTCTCGTATTATCTTTCACTGATGAACCAGCAGCTTCCAATCGAAAGTCAGTTCATCTCCAAGCTGCCGGACAACCTCAACGCCGAGATTGTGCTTGGGAGCGTGCAAAATGCGAGGGAGGCTTGTGCGTGGCTTGGCTACACGTACTTGTATATCCGGATGCTGCGGAACCCACTGCTTTATGGCGTCAACCCAGAAGTACTCGAGACTGACGAAACATTGGAGGAGAGGAGGGCGGACTTGGTAAGCACTTTTAGTAATAGAAAATCTGAAAACGTTACTTAACCTTGTTTTTTGTAGATTCATACTGCGGCAACAATTCTGGACAAGAACAATCTGGTGAAATATGATCGAAAGAGTGGCTATTTCCAGGTGACGGACCTTGGCCGAATTGCTAGCCATTACTATATCAGCCACGGTACAATGGCCACGTACAATGAGCACCTAAAGCCAACGATGGGAGAGATCGAACTGTGCCGGTTGTTTTCACAAAGCGAAGAGTTCAAGAATGTTGGGGTCAGGGAGGAAGAAAAACTTGAGCTCGCCAAGTTATTGGACAGAGTTCCGGTACCTGTCAAGGAGAGTCTGGAGGAGCCGTCCGCCAAGATCAACGTACTGCTTCAAGCCTACATATCGCAGCTGAAGCTTGAAGGCTTCTCTCTCTTCACAGATATGACGTTCATAACACAGGTAAGAGAATTGGACTTCACTTTGCTTCAAACTAACGTGCGCATGGTTTTGCAGAGTGCCGGACGGTTGATGCGCGCATTGTTTGAGATTGTTTTGAAGCGGGGCTGGGCTCAACTGGCTGAAAAGGCTCTCAACCTTTGCAAAATGGTCCAGAGGAGAATGTGGAGCACGCAGACACCGTTGCGGCAGTTCAAAGGCATTCCAATCGACGTTCTCACCAAGATTGAGAAGAAGGATTATGCGTGGGAGCGGTATTATGACCTGACATCGCAGGAGATCGGAGAGCTTATCCGCATTCCGAAACTTGGAAAGATGATCCACAAGTTCGTTCATCAGTTTCCAAAGCTGGAGCTGAGCGCACATGTTCAACCCATCACAAGGTCCGTGCTCAAGGTGGACCTGACCATCACACCGGACTTTCAGTGGGACGAGAAGATTCATGGCTTTGTGGAGCCATTTTGGGTCATCGTGGAGGATAATGATGGCGAGACCATACTTCACCACGAGTATTTCCTACTCAAGATGCAGTACGTGGAGGATGACCACAACCTGAGCTTCACAGTTCCGATTTTTGAGCCGATGCCGCCGCAGTATTTTATCCGTGTCATCTCGGACAGGTGGCTGAAAGCGGAGACTGTGCTTCCGGTTTCTTTCAGGCACTTGATTCTACCCGAGAAGTATCCACCTCCAACGGAGCTTCTGGACCTGCAGCCTCTTCCGGTCACAGCTTTGCGGGAGCCTTCTTTTGAAGCTCTCTACCAGCAGTTCAAGCACTTCAATCCTATTCAGACACAGGTGTTCACGGTTCTCTACAACACAGATGACAACGTTCTTGTTGCAGCGCCAACGGGAAGCGGAAAAACTATCTGTGGAGAGTTTGCCGTGCTACGCATGCTGCAAAAGAACGCGGACACTGGAGGTGGTAAATGTGTCTACATTGCTCCGAAAGAAGCTCTTGCGAAGGAGCGGTTTGAGGACTGGGAAAAGAAGTTCGCCGACTTGAAAGTTCAAGTGGTGCAGCTGACAGGGGAAACTGCTATGGACTTGAAGCTTTTGGACAGAGGCCAGGTGATTATCAGCACACCAGAGAGGTGGGATGTGTTGTCACGAAGGTGGAAGCAGCGGAAGCAGATCGGACAGGTTAATCTCTTCCTGGTAGACGAGCTTCACTTGATCGGTGGTGAAGGTGGTCCGGTTCTGGAAGTTATTGTTTCTAGAATGCGTTATATCTCGAAGCAAGCTGGAGACAAAATCCGGATAGTCGCACTGTCGGCGTCACTGGCTAATGCCAAGGACCTGGGTGACTGGATCGGAGCGAGCTCCCACGGACTTTTCAACTTCTCTCCGGCTGTGCGACCAGTTCCACTCGAGATCCACATTCAGGGAGTCGACATCACGAACTTTGAAGCTCGGGTTCAAGCGATGACGAAGCCAACTTTCACAGCCATTCTCCAGCATGCCAAGGGTGGAAAACCGGCCTTGGTTTTTGTTCCTACGAGGAAGCATGCACGCTCTACTGCTTCCGACCTCGTTCTCTACGCGCTGGCCGGCGGGAACAGCTTCTTGCAGTGCACTGAGAAGGATTTGGAGCCCCTGCTGGAGCGGATAAGGGATCCCGAGCTCAAGGAGACTCTGCAAGGTGGTGTCGGATATCTCCACGAAGGCTTGTCTCCAACCGAGCAAGACATTGTTGGGGAACTCTTCAGTGCCGGAGCCATTCAGGTGTGCGTTGCAAGCAGCTCTATGTGCTGGGGGATGACACTTACTGCGCACCTCTTGGTGGTCATGGGGACGCAGTACTACGACGGCAGAGAGAACGCTCACACAGACTATCCTATTACGGATCTTCTGCAGATGATGGGGCGTGCAAGCAGGCCTCTGGTGGACAGCTCTGGCAAGTGTGTCATCTTATGCCATGCTCCTCGTAAGGAGTATTACAAGAAGTTCCTGTACGAGCCTTTCCCCGTGGAGAGCCACTTGGATCACTACATCCACGACCATCTCAACGCAGAGATAGTGGTGCATACCATCGAGAACAAGCAGGATGCAGTGGACTACTTGACATGGACGCTCATGTACCGGAGGCTGACTCAGAATCCAAACTACTACAACCTTCAGGGCGTGAGCCATCGGCACCTTTCGGATCATCTCTCCGAGCTTGTAGAGTCGACTCTCAACGATCTGGAGTCCAGCAAGTGTATCGCAGTGGAGGACGATATGGAGCTGTCGCCACTCAACCTGGGAATGATCGCGTCCTACTACTACATACGATACACTACCATCGAGCTCTTCAGCAACTCTCTGACTGCAAAGACGAAGATGAAAGGCTTGCTGGAGATCCTGGCTTCTGCGTCCGAGTACGCTACTCTTCCCGTGAGACCTGGCGAGGAGGATATCGTCCGAAAGCTTGTCAACCACCAGCGCTTCTCGGTTGACAAGCCGAAGTACTCGGATCCACACCTCAAGGCCAACGCGCTGTTGCAAGCTCACTTCTCCAGGCATCCCGTCCCGGGTAATCTGGCTATGGACCAGCGTGAGGTGCTGCTCCAGGCAATCAAGCTTCTCCAGGCCATGGTCGACGTGATAGCCAGCAACGCTTGGCTCAACCCGGCGCTTGCAGCCATGGAGATAAGTCAGATGGTAACGCAGGGACTGTGGGAGCGAGACTCGGTGCTCCTGCAGCTCCCGCACTTCACCAAGGATCTAGCGAAGAAGTGCAAGGAGAGGAACGTGGAGACGGTGTTTGATCTGCTCGAGATGGAAGACGGGGAAAGGCGGGAGCTGCTGGGAATGGACGACTCGCAGCTGCTAGCAATCGCTCGGACGTGCAACCGGTTTCCAAACATCGATATGGCTTTCGAGGTGCTGGACGAGGCAGAGGCGACCGTGGGAGAGCCAGTTGCTGTTCAGGTGACGCTGGAGAGGGAAGTGGAAGGAAACGAGGAGGTTGGAATCGTGGAGGCTCCCAGGCTTGCAAAGACGAGGGAAGAGGGGTGGTGGCTAGTTCTCGGCGACACTGCGAACAATGTGCTGCTGGCGATCAAGAGGGTGACACTGCAGCGGAGGAACAAGTGCAAGCTGGAGTTCACTCCGCAGGAGGCGGGTGTCAAGAACTATAAGCTCTACTTCATGTGTGACGCGTACCTCGGTTGCGATCAGGAGTACGACGTGACCATCGATGTCAAGGAAGCTGCCGGCGGTGGTGAAGCGGGAGAAGTTCGTGCAATGGAAGAGTAAGGATTCGGTTTTTCAATGTATTTTTCTTTCTCATTGAATGCTTGTTCTCGCAGGTAGGCGGCGGTGAAGCGGGTTGTGCAATGGAGGAGTGAGACTTCCTCTTCTCATCAAATGCTTGTTCTTGCAGAGGTGAAGGACAACTAAACTAGTTGTGTGTATCATGTTTCTTCGAATCCAAGTACTCTTAAAGCAGGATTCTACCACCGCCGTGCAAGGTTTATTTGAGGCCTGTGTTGCATTTTTGTGACAGTAGCCCCGGGACGCCTGATCGTGCACAGCTTCGCGTTTCCCCGCCATACCCAGGCTCTGCTTGTTGCTGCAGGAAGAAGAGATGGAATAATATTGACAGACTGACCAAGATTGACTACCGTTGACTGTGAGGAACGAAAGCATTAAACACGAGAAAATTCTTTCCACTACTTCACTCCCACAAGCTCCTTAGCTCTCGGACTCAAGAGCAAAGGGTATGTCAACTCGCCACGGGACATTCACAAGACAAAATCCACAACGATGCCGGCTTCTTCACGCCAGTGATGATTCCCAAAGGCTGTGAATCAGCCAACACCATGCCCTTGCCACCATCGATCGTGCATTTTGCCCAGCAATCTCAACGTCATTGCAATTGCCATGGTTCCTCCATCAAAGAATTTTCTTTGGTTTGCTTTAGAATACTTAACACTGCCCTATTTCATTCCTTAACTAGACCGCGAAGGAGACGATCCTCCACATGGCAGCCAAGGTATGCCACCTCCGCTCGATGATCTTCCTTTAAGTATGCTGTCCTATACGTGTACAGCATCGACCGGCTAGCAACGAAACTTGACCGGCTAGCAGGCATTGTGGAGTCGAAAATGGGAGCTAACAAAGGTCGTCCGAGGAACGAGGCATTTTTATGGGAAGGAAAGTTGAAAGACTTTGTCCGTTGCATTGTTCACGATAATGTATCACAAGGGTGACGAAGATGGCATGGTTTAAGATGGACTTGGTTTATTACCTTTTTAAGTTAGTCCATCCAAATAATCAAAAAGTATAAAGAAAAGAGGGTCTCCATCCATGGCCTTTTATCCATCCAAAACCGACGCGCACCAAAAGTGCGTGTTCACGGCTCCTCCCTCACAAGGCCGACGCGAGCTTGTGCCACTCGCTGTGAAACCACCCGCTTTGATCCACTCGCTCGTAGGTGTGAGCTCCAAAATAATCGCGCTGCGCCTGGACGAGATTCGCGGGCAGTCGCGAGCGCCTGTACGTGTCGAAGTAGGCCAAGCTCGCGCTCATCCCCGGGGTGCTGATCCCGGCATTGATCGCCAGCGTCACCACTTTCCTCCAAGCGCCCTGCCGCTCCACCATCTCGGTCGCAAACTCGGGATCCATGAGCAGATTGGCCAGATCCGGGTTGCGGTCGTAGGCCTTTTTGATCCGGTCCAGGAACACCGCCCGGATGATGCAGCCCCCCTTCCAGATCCGAGCCAGCTCGCCCAAGTTGAGGTTCCAGCTCTTCTCCATGCTCTTGGCCCGGATCAAGTTCATGCCTTGGGCGTAGCTGCAGATCTTGGACGCGTACAGCGCCTTCCGGACGCCGTCGATGAGCTCCTTCTTGTCGACGTTGCTGGGAGCCAAGATGTCCGACACCCCGAGCTCCTTGAAGTTCTTGGCCGCCGCCACTCTCTCCTCCTTGAGGCCGCTCAGGAACCTCGAGTCGAGCGACGCCTCGATCGTGGGAGCCGCCACCGAGAGCTCCGCGGCCTGCTGGACGGTCCACTTCCCGGTGCCTTTCATGCCCGTCTTGTCCAGGACCTTGTCCACGAGCTCGCCATCGCCCTTGTCGTCCTTGACCGAGAAGATGTGGGACGTGATCTCGATCAGGAAGCTCTCGAGCTCGCCCTTGTTCCACTGCGCAAAAGTCTCGTGGAGCTCCTTGTTGGTGAGGCCACCCACGGACTTGAGCACGTCGTAGGCCTCGGAGATGAGCTGCATGTCGCCATACTCGATCCCATTGTGAACCATCTTCACGAAGTTCCCAGCTCCACCAGGGCCAACGTAAGTCACGCAGGGGCCATCGTCCACCTGAGCAGCGATCTTCTTCACAACATCCTCTATGTACTTGAAAGCCTCCACGGCTCCACCGGGCATAAGTGAGGGGCCATAGCGAGCGCCCTCTTCACCGCCAGAGACCCCCATTCCCAGATACAAGAGCCCCTTCTGCCGCACGGCCTCGGCCCGGCGCTCGGTATTCTCGTACCACTCGTTCCCCCCATCGATGATGCAATCCCCGGGCTCCAGGAAGCTCGACAGCAGCTCGATCGTCTCGTCCACCGGCCGCCCGGCCTTGACCAGGATTATGATCACGCGCGGCTTCTGGAGCGACGCCACGAACTCACCCGGATCCTTGAAGCCGTAGAGCGGGAGATTGCCCTCGCGCGCCGCGCGATCCACCGTGTCGTCGACCTTGCTCGCCGTCCGGTTGTAGACGGAGATGGGGAATCCCTTCTCCGCGACGTTGAGCGCCAGATTCTGGCCCATCACGGCCAGCCCCGCGAGCCCTAGCCGGCTGCCGCCCTGATGCCCTAGAGACGCCATAGCTGTGGAGGAGGAGGAATGAGGAACAGGGCAAGGAGACCCTTCTTCCAGCTTTATAGCGTGGACACGCATTGAGGTCCCGTGTTCGAATTGTGGACTGGTAGGTTTCGCGGATTTTGAATTCAAAAAAGCTCCGCGGGACATCGGCCGTCCAATGGGGTGGCAGATCGAACCGCTCTATGCGTTCCACGTGGCACGAGTCATTAGGTTATTATTTTGTTTTGTACATAAAATCAAAAGTTATTCCTCTTCTTCCTTCTTTTCTTCTTCTTCTTCTTTAGAACGATTAGTTCGTCCGGATCAATGCTATTTACACCTGTACATAGCATATATGGATGGATATGGTGGCTATCTTCCTTTCCCCGCAATCACACACAGCCTTGTTCCAGAAGCGCTTGAGCAACGCGGAGAAAGCTCGCAATGTTTGCACCGTAGACTAGTGACCTGATCCAAAAACACTGCGTGAGTTTTGCCGTGATTGAATTGCTAGTCAAAACAAGTCGTGAATGGCTTGAGCTAGAAACTGTGAGAGGTTAGAGTTAACGAACGAGCTAAGCGAGGGGATGAGTTGCAAAGGAGAGAAGAAAACTTGCTTACTCTGGGGCTCCTCTGGGAAATCCATACTCGTTTGCCACTCCCAGGCACTTCAGGTACATCGTCCTGACGAATTCCTACACAAGAGGGATACAAGTTTAGACGCAAGTTTCACAAACGAATGACGTGCCTGGAGTTGAGCGTCGATTGTTTCCGCTGAGAGTTGAATGCAGCTGCTGTTTTGCATCGCCTCCAGGTCCGTAATGGCCACCTGGTTCGCCGCAACACATGAACATGTCAAACAAAGTGACCTGCAAGGTACAAACATTACCCCTCCGGCATTCGCAGCTTTGCTAGGCGCAATGAAAATTCCAGCCTTGCGAATCACCTCCGCAGCCTCCGTTGTGCACGGCATGTCGGACCCTGACAAGAGTAACTAGACAATGTTAAAAGAAAGAAGGCAACCAAAGAGACCTTACCTTCGATGAGTACTTGACATCCCGCATTGACCAGAGCCAAAGCATCTGAATGATTGATCTCGTTTTGCGTCGCGCAAGGAAACGCGAGATCGCATTTCTCTCCCCACGGTTTCGCGTCTTCATAGAAGCGTGCTTTCGAGTACCTCTTTGTGTACTCCCTGTTTCAGGATCGAAAATTGAATGCTTAGACATGAGCGCAATAGAACGTACCGCAAGCTTTTCCGTTGGAACTTGATTTCTTTTATCAGAGCGAGTTTGATATTGTCGAAACCATCGTCGTCTAGCAAGTAGCTCTTAGAGTCTGCCAAAATTGCAAACATCGGTTACTATTATCTTGAAGAGCAGACTAGACCTGATACGGTCACGGGAACTGCACCGAAGTTGATGAGTTTTTCCAATGCGTGAATAGCTACTTTCCCAGATCCGCTTACAACGCACCTAAAGCAGATTACATCGCTAAAGCTCAAAACTCTTGTAAACAAAATATTTACCTTAGGCCCCTTAGATCCTTGTTCAGATCAGCCAAAAGAAACTTCGCAAAATAAACCTGAAACCGTTCAAACCAGGTCACCGAAGAACGAAAGTAAAAAAGATAGCTACTTACCAGACCATAACCCGTGGCAGCAGTCGCTATGCTTCGAATGTTTCGACTAGCCCACCCTGCTGAAGACAGCTGCAGTTATCAGAGATCAGTCCAGAGGCCAAAAAAGATTACAGAAAATGCAGATTACAAAGCAAGCATACGTCAAAATGGCCTGTTAGACGACGATACTGGCCGAAAAGATATCCCACTTCTCTGGAGTTGACACCAATGTCACCAGTAAACACGTCCTAGAAAAAATAGTTTTAGTCAAATAAATATTCTGAGCACAAAAAGACGATGACAACCTGATGAGCCTTGATGTGGCGATAAAGCTCTTCCATAAAGCTCTGACAAAAACGTAGAACCTACAAACTTCACACTGCCATGAATTTAGGCCACATTCTAAAACATACAAAAGCCTAACCTCGTTATCACTCTTCCCTTTGGGATCGAAATCACTTCCACCTCTTGCACCACCCAGATTGAGCGGTGTCAATGAATGTTTCAACGTCTGCAGCCGCACGGAATTAGAATCAATAAAGCTTACGAGAGAGAAAATGTTGGTCACTCACTTGATCAAAAGCCAGAAACTTGATGATGCTTAAATTCACAGACGGATGAAACCTCAAGCCACCCTTGTATGGACCAAGAGCTTGACAGAAATTTACCCTGAATCCTCTGTTCACGTGAATTTCACCTTTGTCATCCATCCACGGAACTCTGAAAATGATGATACATTCCGGCTCCAAAAGCCGCTCCAGGACATGAGCGTATCTATTGACAGCCGAAAAACAATCAGCTCTAAGCAAAAACACTTTTGAAGCTTACTGTGGATACTTGGTAAGAACAGGTTCCAAAGTATGCACAACTTCGTGTACCGCTTGGATGAACTCTGCTTCATTTGGATCTCTTCTTGCCACACCCTCGATTATAGACTCGGAAGTTCGTGATAGAAGAGCTTCGCCATGCAAGACAATGTGATCTTATAAGAGAAGCAATCAAAGTGGAAACAAATCGAGTACCTTTGATATAAACTGGACGCTCGAGCATTCCATGTCCCTTGTCTCTAGACGCTGCTTGCAATCGCAGTGCTTCCTTGTGTAGCAAACTGTTGTTGTGTTCTTCGAGAGCACTCATTTGCATGTTGCGGCTGCCCTCGTTTCCATAGGGATTCCTTCTGTGCTTGCGGCCAAACTCCTTGCAAACGCGGCAAAAAATTCGAGGACTCCCCTCCTGGAGCGCAACGTAGGCCCATTTGTAAGTGTCGGCCCATTCGTCCCTCCATTTCTTCACCACTTTCTTCTTCCGGGGAGCCTGTTGCTGCCCCTGCTGATGATCTTCCAAAATAATTTCTCGTGTCAGCTCTAAATCGCTGGAAATATCGAACTGATGAGGGAGAATCTCTCACCTTTGTCCTGCTGCTCCTGCTGAGCGGCCTCCTGGAGCGACAATGCGCTGCTGGAGCTCGCGCCATGCAGCGAGCGCTCGATTTGCTCGTGCTGCTGCTGGAGCTGGACGAGCGCCTGCGTGTCGAAACCTCCGTGCTCGTCCTCGGCTCCAAGCTCCAGATCGATGTCGTCCATCGCGAATCCCAGACCTACACTGGCGCCATGCCGCACTGAATTAGGTCTCCTCAATCCGCCATAGCCGAGAATGTCGCTGTACGTTATAGTGACGGAATATCCGTGCTCGTTTGGTTTGCTGATAAGTTTTGGTTGAGTGGGGACTCTACCTGAGAATGTGCTGTGGATCCTTGTCTTTAATAGGAATCCTGTTGTTTACACTAGAAAACTCATCTCACTCGTGATATCAATGGAGCAAAGAGAAGATGCCGACTAAAGATCTAGTGTCTTGGACTGCGTTTGCGCAGAATGGGCATCTGCAAGATGCTTGGCATCTTTTCCAGACTATTCCAGTGCATAACACGGCAACTTGGAATGCAATGTTGAATCCTTTTGCCAAAGCTGGATAGAAGATTTCAAAGGACTTGTTTAATCAAATGCCTGAGCACGATCTAATTTCTTATACAGCTTTGATTTCTTGCTCCACATCTCAAGGATATTTTGAAGATGCCAAGAATCTTTCGGTGTTTGGAATGCCAGAAGACAGCCTCGTTTGCTGGACAGTGCTGTAGAATGCATATGCCCAATAAGGGCATCTTTTGGAATCTAAACGAATGTTTGATGAGTTGCATATGACGGACTTAGTGTGCTGCAACACTATCTTACTGGTTACGCTCTTCATGGAGACATTAATGCAACAAAAACAAAAACAAAAAACATTCTTCTCGGAAGCCATGCTCTTTTTCGATATTGATGCAACCACGTCTTTTGTCAGTGTTATGCCACAGCGTGATCTTGTTTCCTGGACCACTCTTTTAAACACGTATACTGAACATGGTTCTTTTGAGATGATCAACATAGTGATAACTAAGCTTCCAAGGTTTTAATCTAGTTGCTGCGAATTCCAGGCATTTTGTATGTCATGTAAAGATTTCTTTGGTGATGTAAAAGACATAGTTTCGTAGACGACCATGTTGTTTGGGTTTACAAGTTCCATGCCTTTGAAGAGTGTTGGAGTTATGTTGTGTTTATTTCTGTTTAGTATTATTTATTAATCAAATGGATAGAAACATCAAAATTAATATTAATCATCACATAAACTGAAATGTTTAGGAAAGTTTATAAATTATAAATACATAATTTATCTAAATGAATAACAATATATCCTAAAATATTTACGTATATTTAAATATTAAGACAAGCAACAGCATTGCAAGGTTTCAAGAGTCGATTGATGCACTCAGCCCATTCTTGAGGGACTACAAAGCCATGAAACTGTAGCACGAACTCTTTCACAGCCTCGTTCACCAGCAAATCAAGAAGTTAGTAATGAAAAAGCATTTCCAAAGAATACCTTGACTAGTCCATGGAGAAAGAAATAAAGAAGGAAGAATTGCGTCTACCTGTTCTAAATCCATTGACAGAGAGATCCTCGGCAAGGCAGAGAAAACCGCAGCGCCATTGACGTCCCCCTCGATTGCCAATGCCTGAGGTAAAACAACTCAAAACTCTAATTCCATCCTTTTTAGTTTCTGGAGCTTGGCAGAGGCCTCGTCCTTGGATTTCTCATCGGGAAAGTCTACCTAGCAGGTATTTTGCTCTTCGCGATGCCGCTCCCTCGAATGCGATCAATCAAGCCATAGCTGCCACGGCTTTCGTCCAGGTAAGCGATCGCGTTGAGTGATGGAGTGATTTTCTTTTTTTCTAGACGATCCAGAGAGATTTAAAGTACCTCTCCGATCCGGATCGAAACACCAGGCAAAGGCATTGGAGCGCGTTGACAAGCTTATTTGACCGAGTCTCGTTGCTCCAGGTATTTTTTCTTTCGCCTTTCTATCTCCCAAGAAAAAAACAAAATTTGTTGATGGTTTAGATTGTTTCTACTGAAACTGGTCCCTTCACGACCCCGTAGAGAGCTGTCGAGTCGAGATGTAGGATTTTAAGTTCCAATGCTTCTGTGCTAATTTTGATGCAGGTGGAGCAAACAACCTTTGTGATAGTTCCTGCAATAGCTGAGCGGCTTTACTGATTTTCCCTTTGTTTGGATCTGGAAAACTTTGTGACAGTCCAGTTCTTGAACATTCCGAAGAGATACGTGTAAGTTTAATCAACTTGCTCAGTGCGATAATTTGTCAGTGCTCAGTGGAGGGCGTTCGTGAGTTCTCTGAGCACATAGCAAGGGTGAATTCAGTCTTAGTGGTTTTTTCTTTTGTGTTCCAATTGGCTGCTTTTGCAGGTAATCTGCGTGACTTTGTTGGATTCTTTTCACGAAACTAAAAAAGCTTCTTGTGTGCTGCTGTCTAGACTATGCAGTCGTACACCTAATGTTATAGGCGAGAATGCAGATGCTATACTGAACGCGCTTCCGAATATTTTGTATGCTCACTCAAGGGTTGTAGAGATGTTGAAAAAACGTTTCAAAGGTTTGCGGTTGTATCTGCACTCAATGACGTTGTTTTGTGCGGGTTGTCGGCTGGTATGATTGCCCAACACGTTGCTCCGGGCGTCAAAGCGGTCATTCTGATACAGTGAGAAAGGTACATAAGCATTTTTTTCTCTCCCTGCGACTACGACATAGATATATTTACAAAACAAGAAAAGACTTTCCAACGCACGACAATCAAAATGGCCGCTCACCAGAACGCTGGCTTGATCGTGGGTAGCAACATTAATTCCCAAGTTTCTAAGAAAGAGAAGAGAAGAATGCTCCTGCCCACCTCATAGCCACATTTGTATGATTTCTATACGAGAGCCCAAGAAAAAGGGATTAATCCTGTTCAAGCCCGAGATACGAATTTCTAAGATATGTTACCTGACAGCTCCGGCCTCGTGAACACACAAAGATGGCAAAAGAAAATAAGAAACCCTAAAATTGAAAGCCGGATAAGAGGTATGGAGGCGGCGTGGATCGGGCTAGAGGAGGACGGGGGTGGGAAGGCACTGCTCTTCCCTCTGCACAAATCCAAGCACCTCATGCTGGATGGCATCGCAGCGCACTGGGGGCTGGACCCGTGCACGCTCCGTGCCGCTGACTTGGCGCTGCTCAAGGACGCCGAGGGCAACTCGGTCATGTCCCTGGATCAGATCACCTCGTTGCTCTCCTCGCAGCCCAGCCACTCGCAGCTGGGCGACGGCCTCTCGCAGCAAACCCCTCTTGTCATCACTGGCAAGCGCCGCCGCGATTCCCTCTTTGAAGCCTCGGACACATTTCACGAAACGAAAGTGGGCAAAGCGCTTGCCGAAGTGGAAGCCAGGAAACAGGAACTCGACCGTCGCAGGCGGATGAACGCAGCGAAAAGTTACGCCATGAAGGAGGAGTTGTACCAGCACAAGAGAGTTCACAAGTACGTCCTGAAGCTTATGGGCAATTCACCGCCAACTGTGGCGAACGCGCCTCTTCTGCAAGAAAAGGTGGGGAGCATGATTGGCGCGGTGCACCTCGTCTCTCGCCAATCGTCGCAGCCGCCGAGCATTGAGAGCCGCACGGGGATGGCGACTCTCATCAGGCCGAATGGCACCTGTTGGACAGCGCTGGGCTGCGTTGCGCCAGCGTCCAACAGCAGCAAAGGTGCCGACGACGCCATCATGGTCAAGTTTCGGGATGCCCCGTGGTTCGAGTGCAAGATCAGTGCTACTTACAACGATTCGGTGGCGTGCCTGGAGCCAGTTGATGGCTCCCTCAATCTAAGCTTCGACACCTGCATGTGTGCGGAGAAATGGCGTTGCGAGTTGAAGTATTTGGTCACAGTGAGCAGCTACTCGGTGTGGCCGGATCTCATCATGGGCGTCGTAGTTGGCGAAGGGGTGATGATGCCGTGTTCGACTGTCACCGAGCGGGGAGCTCCTGTTTTCCTTTCTTGCGGATACCTTGCTGGAGTTGTGGTAGCTCCTCAGCTTGGGCGATACCATAAAGGAGGGGTGAGGACGAGTAAGGGCAGGGAAGTGGAGCTCGCGCCCATTGCAAAGGTGCTGGAGGAACTGGGGAAATCAAAGTACAAGAGCTACCTTGAGGGTGAGTTTGTAGTTATACTACTCTTTTTTATCATTCGCTAGCTGCATATGTATTTTAGGTGAGACGGATATGATTATGGTTCTCAAAAGCCGCCAGCAGATGCTGGTGGAGTTTGCTCCCATCTCCTGGAAGCTACCAGAGCAGGAATGGAAGGATAATCATCCTCTGGAAGGTTTGTGTAATGCGTCTTCGTTTTACTTGTTCCTGAAAGCGTTTGTGGTTTTTGGTACAGAGTTTGCTGAGGCTGCAAAGTCTGTAAAGGGTAGACCGTTGATACCCGGGAAAGCTCCCAGAGGGAAGCTGCGGACGAGGGAAGAGTCGAAGGCGATTAAAGAGAGAAAAGAGTTGGAGGCAAGACAAGTATTGGCAGCGAGAAAACAAATGGTGAGGACAGTTTATGGAGGCGACGAATGAAGGAATTGTCGTGGAGTGAAATAACTAGTGTTCTGCAAACACTATGGTAAGATTAAGCTAAGTATTTTACTTATTCCCTTGAGGCTTTGTGAATTTGGGCTGAATTACGAAATGGTCCTGTTTTTTTTTCAATATTTGTTATAAACATTCTTGAAAGTGTTATTATTTACTGTTGTATTTAAAACAGTTAAATACATAGTAGTTTACAAATTATACTTTATAAAATTTATATTAATTAATAATAGAAATAAATTACATTTATATTAATTAATGATCTATGTTTGTTATTTTATTTTATCATATTTTTATTTTTATTTTATAATGTAATATTTTTAGTGATAGTGGATATACTTAAAATATGCTTGAATATTTTGGGATATTCTACCATCTAATGGTTATTATTCATTTAGATTAATCTTGTATTTACATTTTATAAAACACTAAAACACTTTTTCATATATTCTATTTTATTCTACCATCTAATGGTTGATATGTAATAAAATTAATCTTTAATTTATAAATTATAAATATGTTTATGATTATAGCCTTTCAAGCTAAATACAATAAACATTTTTGGGCTTAAAAGATGAGCTTTATAAATAATGCTTTAACACTTTAAAGTGTGAAAGAGTAAAGTTACACCATAAAAATAAAGACTCACAATATGGTTATTACAAGGAAACTGTTCAATTACTTAGAAATGCAATTACATGCTTACTCAAAAAGTTCATTGTTAAACATAATACAGATTCATCAATCAAATGCAAATTTTGGAAAATTCACCAAACTTCATTCCAAAATATAATTATTAAAAATAAATGGTTTGTCTTTATGCCCATAGCTGTGTGATATATATTCATTTAGCTTCATATCTACTTCTCTTCTAGTAAAACTTTCAAAATTCTTAATTGAATCACATATTAATTAATTGGGTTAATAAATAATATTAAATAGGATTGAGACTACTATTAGGCAAATCAAGTGTTATTGTATGCAATGGATACCAAATTATTTTGATATTATATACAGCTTACTTAAAATTAAATTATTATTGATATAGAAAGATTCTTAATTATTTATATTAATAAAGGACTAAGATTCATTTAATATTACAATCCCAAGCCTCTAAACTTTAAGATTAGGAAATAGTGGGTGATATACCTAAACTGAGTTTGAGTTCATTTTGGATTGAATTTTGTCAACTTTATATAAGTAGATATCAGTTATAACTATCATTCAATATGTAATTTTGCTATTATAATTTTTTTGGATGAAATGAACTATTACTTTTTGTATTCATACAAAATATGACTTAATGTACTAGATCACCCTAGATCTATAATAGAGTAATACTGCAAATATAATTACAAAGACTTTTATTTGAGTAATAAAAAATTACAATTTTTTTTCAATTAAAAAAAGTATATTATGAATATTGGGTGGTCTAGATTCAATCCAAATCATATGTTCATATACTAAATTATTAAAATTAGTGTATTTATATATATTTACATGCATATCTATAATAATAAGGAAGAGTTGCTGAGGTTGCTAGATCCAATCAATGGCAGCTGATAAAAGGGTAAATTTCAAAAAGTTATTTTCTTAACTATGTCTTACTGAAATATTTTAATAAAGTTTTATCCTCACCAATATTGTCTACCAGAACTTATATACCCATTAAGAATTTAGCTTTAAGTTGCAAATTACTCTATTTTTACTTTTTATGTGATCATATATAGAACCTTCAAGTAAAATTAAAAACCTATGTGTAAATTGTGATTTTAATTTTAGAGCACTAAAAAGTTATTCTCAATTAAATTGGCCTGGACATCTTCACCTGACTTCAAAACCAGGTAGAGATTGATTAGGCATAACTAATGTGATTTACTGTAATATGAAGATAATACTAATAATTCCAAAATACTTTATAGATAAATATAGTAAGTTTTAAAATGTTAGTGGTTTCGTAATTCTCTTTATGAGGAAGTTGTTTATATATTTAGCCAATAGCTTCGTGACACGTCGGCTCTACAATGTCATAGCGTGTTTTGCCCTGCTTGATGAGCGCCCTCCAGGAGGAGCTACGATATGGCGCTGCTCCCTTCCACCAATCGCGATCTACAATATGACAATGCCAAGCTTAGGCGGCGCTCGGCCATTCGGGTACGTTTTCTTGCTCTCCCGCTGGATCTAGCTCGATTTGTCGTGCCCTGAGCTGCCGACGATTGAAATGGATCGAAATCTCCGGGATTTGGAAGCATCAGTGGCAATTGGGCCCGATCCGTGAGAGAATGCGTCGCGCTTCTTCAATCCAGCATTGTAGGGCTAGGTTTTGATCTCTCTCCGGCCTTCCATTGACTGTTTTTTTTTCCCTCTCGATCCTTCGAGTTTGTTTGTTTCCTCTTTATATAATGCTTTGGTTTTTGCTCTTTTCTTTTCACTGTAGATTTTTTCTCTCGAGCTCTCAACGTTTGTGTGTCATTTTTTCCTAGCCATTTTGTTTCTCATTTATTGTTTTTATCGATGTGTTTGGTTTTCTTTCAGGTGGTAGTACGAGCTCTCTTCTCAAGTGGAGTACGAAGGAGGTGCTGCTCGTCATGCGGGCTAGGACAATTACTCGCACTGCTCATGTTGATGGGTCTCGGGTACCTTGCATTCCTCCAGCCGGATCAATCCGGTCACACAAACAACAAGAGTTTGCTGCGGAATCTAGGGGGATACAATGGCCACAGGTGGATGAAGGACAGTCCTTTCCTCAAAAAGTTTTGGAGCACACACAGGCTCCCGAACTTACCACCAAAGCTCCGGCTCGGCCTGCTTCGACAAGTCAGTAGCTCCGGCAACTCTAGCAACCATCAAGAGAACGAGGTGAAGCTGCCATTTATCGCGGAAAGAAACAGCCCCGAGGAGCTCGTGTGGATAAAACGCCAAGCTGCCGTGGTCGACGCTTTCAAGCACGCGTGGAATGGTTACAAGCAGTTCGCTTTGGGATTCGACGAGTTGCAGCCAGTGAGTAGAAGAGGTATAAATGGTTTAGGAGGGATTGGAGCCACCGCGATCGACGCTTTAGACACCGCTATGATCATGGGACTAGACGACGTAGTAGAAGAGGCCGGGGGATGGATAGAAAAGGAGCTCGCGAACAGGTTTAGCCACCAGGGACAGGTAAACTTGTTTGAGACAACCATACGAGTGCTCGGAGGACTTTTGAGTGCGTACCATCTAAGCGGAGGTGACACTTCGGTGCCTGGTATAGACGGGAGTAAGAATGGAGTTGCTCTCTCGCCTGGACCGAAGCCCGAGGTCTATCTGAAGCTAGCGAAGGACTTGGGAGACCGGCTGATGGCCGCTTTTGAGACGAGTCCGTCGGCGATTCCATTCTCGGACGTGGTTTTGTCGGCGAGAAGCGCTCATCCGGCTGCCGGTGAGCGTGGAGCGAGCAGCACGTCGGAGGTGACGACTTTGCAGCTCGAGTTTTGGTACTTGAGTAAAGTCACAGGTGATCCCAAGTATGGAAAGGCTGCAATGCGCGTCTTCGAGCACATCAAGGGACTCCCTAAGCTCGAGGGGCTGGTTCCTATTTACATGAAGTAAGTAAGCTTCTCTTTCTTTCTCTCTCTCTCAGTTACTAATAAGGTGAGTGTTTGCTCTTTGCAGCCCGCATTCTGGAACGTTTCAAGGGAACAACATAAGACTCGGATCGAGAGGGGACAGCTACTACGAATATCTGCTCAAGGTCTGGATCCAACAGGGAGGCGTTGGCGATGGACAGGATGTCCAATATCTTCGAGGTATGTACGACGAAGCAATGGCGGGGGTCAAGCACCTTTTGGTCGCGAAGTCAGTACCAAATGGCCTCACTTTCGTAGGCGAGCTTCCGAGTGGAAGAAACGAAGATTTCAGTCCGAAAATGGATCACTTGGTACGTTTACGTTTCGCATATAGCGCTGTCTTGTTTACTTTTGAGACTGATTCTGCTTTTCCTTGTGCAAGGTATGCTTTCTAGCCGGAAATCTTGCTCTAGGAGCAACTCGAGGATTTCCCGAGAAGGATGCCAAGGAGTCCGGATTCTTGAGCGAGAAGGACGTGCAGGATCTGGCCCTTGCGAAAGAGCTGGCTAGAACTTGCTACGAGATGTACAACGTGACTATTACCGGACTAGCTCCCGAGATAGCTTACTTTAGAACTGAGGTAAAGTCTGTCAAGCTTTCATCCTCTTCTTCTTTTCTTCGCTGTCCTCGAAGAGTTTAACGCCGGCTTGGAACAGGGCGATCACACAGAAGGCATGGATGGCGGCAAGCCTGACGCTCAATACAAAGAGGACATCATCATCAAGCCTCTGGATCGTCACAACCTTCTTCGCCCCGAGACGGTGGAGTCTCTTTTTGTATTGTATAGGATAACTGGCGACTCGATGTAAGTTTTTCTTCCTTTGGAGCGGCTCAAGAGCTTCTCTCTCACTCTTTGCTTACTTCCAGGTACAGGGAATGGGGATGGAAGATCTTCCAAGCCTTCGAAGCTCACACCAAGATCAGCACCGGTGGCTACAGCAGCATTGACGATGTCACGGTCGCGAATTCTTACAAGCGAGACAAGATGGAGACGTTCTTCCTGGGAGAAACGCTCAAGTACTTGTTCCTTTTGTTCGGGGAGGACGATGTTTTGCCGCTCAGCTACTTCGTCTTCAATACAGAGGCTCATCCCTTGCCAATTACGTGGGAAGGAGCAAACAGCGTTCTCTCATGAAAAAGAATGAAGAAATTTTTTTTCCTTCCTTTTGTCCCTTTCGCCTTTTAGGGTTCTTGGGTAGACCTAGGGTTTAGGGCTTTAGGCGCCATGGGGCGTAGGAGGCCAAAGAAGGGGGCGGCGCCAGGCGTGGCGGCCCAGGAGGAGGAGGCGGAGCCCATGGATCTCGTGGCGCTGAAGAAGCCGATGGAGGAAATCCTCCCCGAGGAGCACGAGGTCGATCCCACCAGCGCGGATTATTACTTCGATTCTTATGCGCATTTCGGTAAGCAGTCGCGGGCTTGTGGCGTGGAGAGGCTGATTTTGTGTTTGTTTGCAGGTATTCACGAAGTAAGTGCCAGAAACAAGCGATTGTCTCGGCCACATTATTGTTTTTCTCTTTGGTGCTTGCTTGCAGGAAATGCTTAAAGATACTGTGAGAACGAAGACTTACCAGAACGTTATTTATGAAAATGGATTCCTCTTCAAGGACAAGGTAGTTCTAGATGTCGGTGCCGGGACGGGAATTCTCTCCTTGTTTTGTGCGAAGGGTGGAGCAAAGCATGTCTATGCGGTATGGTTTCTTCTCTTATTTCTGTTCCTCCAGATGGATTGCTCCTCGCCTCTTGCAGGTGGAATGCTCGCTAATGGCCAATACCGCGAAAGAAATCATACAAAAGAATGGATATAGTGATGGTAAGCGCGAACCAAACAATGCGTGTTTTAGAAGCTCAACTTCCTCTATGTGGTGTGCAGTGATTACTGTCCTCAAAGGCAAGGTGGAAGAGATCGAGCTCCCTGTTCAGCAAGTGGACGTGATCATCTCCGAATGGATGGGATATTTCCTTCTCTTCGAAAACATGCTCGACACTGTCCTGTATGCCCGTGACAAATGGCTCGTAAGTTGTCCAGTTCTCTCTTGTTTCCATCGTAATGAATTCTCGATTCTCCCAGGTGCCCGGCGGCGTGGTTCTTCCGGACAGAACAAGCTTGCACTTGACAGCGATCGAAGACGCAGACTACAAGCACGAGAAAATAAACTGTTGGTAGTTTACTTTTACATGGCGTCTAGCTTGTCTAACGCAGCCATTTCAGTCTGGAGCTCGGTCTATGGATTTGACATGAGCTGCATCAAGAAACAAGCGATGCTGGAGCCTCTGGTTGACACGGTCGAGCCAAACCAGATCGTCACACAGACGCAGCTGATCAAGGTCCGCGTTTTCTTTCTTTTCCTCTCTTTCTTTCTTTTCCTCTCGTTCTTTCTTGTTTGTCGTCTCAGCTTCATATCTTTCTATCATATCATCAGTTTCATTGTCTCTATCGTTTGGATTTCTTTGCTTCAAATCTTCAAGTCTCTCTCATATTCTTGTATCCTTTCAATTTCTTTGTTTGCTGAGCTTGAAAGACTGATTTTCTTTTAAAAAAACTTGCAGACAATGGATATTAGCAACATGACACCCGGGGATGTGTCCTTCTCGGCTCCGTTCAAGCTCGTTGCCACCCGAAACGATTTTATCCATGCGCTGGTAGCATACTTCGACGTCTCCTTTACAAAGTGCCACAAGGTGGTGGGATTCTCCACAGGTAAAACGCCCTTCACTTTGCCTGAATTGGAGTCTTCTCACGGCTTGGATTTCTTGTAACAGGGCCTCGTTCTCGTCCAACGCACTGGAAGCAAACCGTCTTGTATCTGGAAGACGTGATCACGATTTGCGAGGGAGAGGCGCTTACCGGGAAGATGTCGGTGGCTCCAAACGCCCGCAATCCTCGAGACGTGGACATTGTCGTCGAGTATACTTTCAATGGCAAGCGCAGCCAAGCGTCTCGGAGGCAACACTTTAGGATGCGATAAGCCTCCGTTGCCTTTGATATTGTATTTTGCTTCCTCTTCTTTTGAACGCCAGCCACCACCTTTTCTACATGAGCTGGAAACTGCTGCAAGAAAGCCCATGCAACGTTAAATCACCAAAGAGTTCCCGGTATGTGAGTCGGAGGAGCGACCAAGCAATCCAGCCCCAGGCCGAGCGCCGGCTTCCTTCCGTCGCACGAGCACACGCCCTTCTCGATGTGGTGGAACTCAACGTAGTCCCTTACGATTATCCTCCTGCCGCGGATCTTGGAGAAGAGCTTGATCGCGTGGTGGCAGTCGGCGCACAGCTTGAGGTTCTTGACCACTCGGATGGTGGTGCCGGGCAGCGTGCTCACCAGCCCCAGCACCACGGCCCTCTTGGCGCTGTGGTTCTTCTCCTCCACCTTGCATCCCCGCTCGATGGTCAGCTCGATGTTTAGCCGGTGGAGCTCCTCGTCAACGGCGGCCGCGTAAGGATGCGCCGCCGTCTCCCCCGCCACGATCTCGTGGATCTGGTCCCTCGTCTCGATGAAGCACCGCCCGACCTGGCGCTGGATCGAGTTGAGCTTGTCCGAGACGTTGAGCCGCTCCTGCCTGTAAGTCCGGACGCCCGAGTACATGTACGAGAGCGCGAAGTAGATCCCGGCGTTGTGAGGCTCCGTTTCTAGCGCCTTGTCCGCCGCCACCTTTGCCTTGTCGTAGAGGGTCGAGTGAGTCCGGCACGCCGCCAGGAGCGTCGTCCAAGTCACGGCGCTCGGCTCGAACGGCATGCTGTCGATGAGCTCCTCGGCCCGGCCCAGCAGCCCCGTCCGGCACAGCAGATCCACCACGCAGTCGTAGTGCGCCAGCGTCGGACTCACGCCGTAGTCCTGGATCATGTTGGTGAAGTAGCTCCTCCCTTCCTTGAGTTTTCCACTGTGACTGCAAGCGAAGAGCGCCGCCAGCAGCGCGACACTGTCCGGCGCCACCCCTTCCAGCTCCATCTCCGTGAACAACCGCAGCGTCTCTCGAAACTCGCCGTGGTGAGCCAGCGCCAGCATTGCCACCGTCCAAGTCACCACCGTCTTCCTCTCCAGCTTCGCAAACGTTCCCAGCGCGTCCTCGAGGCTGCCACACTTGCCATACATGTTTACCAGCGCGACCCCGACCTCCACCTCCTTCTCAAACCCGGCCGGAGCCAGCCTTGCGTGCGCAGCTCGGCCCTGGAGCAGCGCTCCCACCGTCGAGCAAGCCGTGAGCACCGCCAGGAACGTCAGAGAGTTTGGCTGCGCGTCCATGGAGTGGTAGAGGTTGAGCGCCTCCTTGCCATACCCCCACTGAGCATACGACCCCATGAGCGCGTTCCAAGTGATTGTGTTCTTGTCCGCCATCCCATCAAAGAGCGACTTTGCAGCGCCGAGCACTCCACACCTCCCATACATGTTGAGCAGCGCCGTCCCCAGCACCACGTCTGGCTGCTGGATGATCCCACTCACGAGCAGCCGGCTGTGGATCGCTCGTCCCTGGCTGAGAGCCCCGATGCTGGAGCAAGCGTCGAGAGCACTGATGAAAGTCACCCGGTCGGCCTTCCTCCCCTGCGACTCCATCTCCCTGTAGATCTCAAGAGCTTCCTCGCCGAGGCCGTGCTGTGCGTAGGCCGCGAGCATCGACGTCATGGTCACCGTGTTCTTGAGCGGCATGGCGTCGAAGACCCTCTTCGCCTCGGCGAGGCAGCCGCACTTCCCATAGGCGTTGACGAGCGACGAGGCGACGAACACGTCCCACTCCAAGCCCGAGAGCTCCAGCTTCTTGTGGATCCTCCGGACGTCCCCCGCCGCCTCCACGCCGCCGCAAGCGTCGAGGACGTGGAGAAAGGTGACGGCGTCGGCCGCGACCCCCTCGGGATCCATCCGCTGGAAGAGCTCCATGGCGTGGCCGCGATGCCCCTCCTGGGCATACGCCCCGATGATCACGTTCCACGACACCAAGTTCTTGGCAGTGATCTTCTCGAAGGCTTTCCGCGCCCTGTGGAGCTCCTTGCATCGCCCATACATGTTGACAAGCCCGTTCCCCAGGTGGGTGTGGTGATCCAGTTCCCGGGAAGAGATTTGCGCGTGGATGGCTCTCCCATCGTCGAGAAACTCTGCGCTGGAGCAGGCGGTGATGGCACTGAGCAGCATCACAGTGTCCGGGGGCTCGCTGGATACGGAGAGAAAGCGCTGGTAGAGCTCGAGCGCTTGGCGGCTATGCCCATGGAGCGCATACCCGGAGACCATGGCCGTCCACAGCGCCATCCTCTTGGAATCCACCGAGTAGTCGTCGAAGACGCGCCTAGCATCGTCCAAGCTCCCACACTTTGAATACATGTCCACCAGCGCGGTGGCCACCAGATCGTCCTCCTCGCCCGCCACCGCCACCTCTCCTCCGCCTCCCCGCCGCCACCACTGGCGGTAGCGCTCGTGGAGTTCCCTGCCTTGCGAAAGAAACGCTGAGCCAAGGCGAGCGCAGGCAGAGATGGAGCTTACCAGATTGGAGGCGCTCCTGGGAACGCCCTCGAGATCCATGCTCTTGCCGATCTCCAGCGCCTCGCGCGGGAGATGGTTGCCCAGGTACGCCGAGAGCATGTTGTTCCAGGTGTAGGGCGTGCGCACTGGATCGCAGGCGCGGAATGCCGCCTCGGCATCCGCCACGCTGCCGCATCTGCCATACATCTTCACCAGGTAGCTGGCGACGATGGGATCGGCGGCGCTGCGCTCGAGGAATCCGGATTCCAGGAGGTGCGCGTGCAATCGCCTGCCCTGGGGCAGCGCGCGCTGCTCCAGGCAGCGCCGGAGCAGCGGGATATAGATTGCGGTGCTGCCCGCCTCACTGCTGCTGCAAATGCGATCGATCGCAGCCTCCAGCGGCTCTTCGATCGGCCTGGCGCCGCCCCTGCCGATCGATCGCGCCATCGAAAAGCCCTAAACCTCCATTAAAATTACAAATAATGCTGAAAAAAACTTAAAATTTGAAGCTTATCAATCAAATAGAACAAAGATAATTAATTATCGTTGATGTTAATTAATTATCATAAATGTATGCAAGATATGCAAACTAACTTGAACATCAAAGTTAATGAGGTAAAATGTTTTTTTCAATAACTTTTAACAAATAGAATAATAAATATAAGAATTAAAAGATGAAGAAATTTATAATTAAGTTCTATATAATAAGATCACTAATCTCACATCGACTATTTACAATGCTCAAAAACAATCTAAAGTATAATCTATAATGTTTTTATAAACATATTTATAAACTGAAACTTTAATGAAAATCATATATGCATTAATCAAAAATTTAAACACAACAAAGCTATGTTTAAAAATTGATCACTAAACCACTCTTCTATGAATTCATTTCCACACCAAAAGCATCTCATTTCAAAACAAGCATAATAAAAATCATCAATGATTGATAATTTTAAACTTAAATCCAACAGCATAAACCATGATTAAACCACTTTCCAAGGAAAAACTACCAAGTAATCTTGTTTAAAATAAAACTTACTCAACTTGTCATTTATTTTGTTTGTATGTGAATATAGTTACCAATTAGTAAATGCATGAATCTAATAAAATAAATGTATAGCTAGATCATCAACATCATCATCATCAAAACTAGTAAAATTAAATGTTAATTTTTAATTAATAACTAACCATTTAAATCATTGTAGATAGAAAATCCAATTTCCTTTGTAAACCCATAAAGAAACATCTCATCTCATTCTAACATTGACATTAACAATGTCAATGTCAAAACATCACCTAAATACTATCAAACATTAAAGTAAAGTTAAAAAAAAAGCAAAAGCAAACCACCACAATCAAATAATACTATTTGTGTAGTTTGATCTAGTAATTAAACCTATCACCACTAAATTATCATTAATCTCATCACACCTTTAGAAGGTGTATATACATGGATGTACAAGAAAATTAAGAAAGATTTAAAGACACAAATTATTATATTTTCATGCTAGAATGCTATCATTCTTAAAAATATAACTCTACACTTTACTCATAATGAAATAAACTTTAAAGGAAACTAAGACATTATATGCACAATAGCTTTAATGGTATTACTTATTCCTAAAAAGGAAAAAAAAAGAAGAAGAAGAATATGGTATTGATTGTAGGTAGCATACCTTGTTCTAGAGCCATGAAAGTATAAAAAAGAAACTATGACTCTCACATCACATTATAGGGTGGCCTAAATCCTATATTTAGCATTCACTGATATAATGCTCTATTTCGTTAAAGTAGGATTTATTCAGTAAAATGGGACTAGGTACAAATTTTCAAGTATTTGAAAATGACGTGAAATTATATGTTTTTTGTCCAGGGGCTAGACATATCTAGGGCATGGTGACTAGCGCGGTGACTTTGTGTTCAGACTGAGTCCATCTGGTTGTATAATAAATCTCATTGTCAAGGTGAACAAGCCGAATCTGAAGCTAAAGAAAAGCGATGGCATGCGCACACACACTATTTGTTTGTTCATTGAGCGTGTGGTGAGCTTTCTAAGATGAACGTCATTCCTATTAGCCAGACATATAACTTAATGGTGAGAACATTTAGATATTATTCAATGTTATCTTTTTCTAACGAATCTAATTGTGAAGGTGTAGCAAGAGGCATTGCTAGTCTGGAGAAGTCATTTAACTCATTTGACCCTTAGTGTATTTTCATGAAACTAAATAACATTCATATTATTAAGGAATTTCTCTAGTACCTTTTTTTTACGACATAGAGGCTTGCATTTCTTTCAAAGGTGATTTAGTAAAAGGCCTGAGGGCACATGCCATTCTATTTCTCAGACCGGTATTAAGATATACTAGTGCAAAGGGAAAAAAGTATTTGGTGATCAAATAAATGGCATGAGGGCACACGCCATTATAAGCCTAAGCGCTAGTGGACACCTCCTTTTTGGTACTCTCAGCAGTACTATCATCCTTCTCCGGGTCAGTTGTTTTGCTTTGGATTGTTGTCTTTGATGTTATTGGGGCGTTCTCAATAGTTGTTAATGTTGTCGTTTGTTCAGAAAAATGATCACCTGGAGTATAGTACGGGGAGTTTGGAAGACTTATATATTCTACATCTTCACCTATCTCTTTCTCTGTCTCCTTTTCTGCCTCACTTACAGATTTTGTGCTTGCCATGAGAACGCTCTTCACCCTAAAATATGGAGTTCGTTGTGTTATAAAAGGAAACCAACACACACGCTGCAAGGGAATGATGGTACATAAAGCACGTAAGCCCACAATATGGGTTTATGTGCCATTAATATGGGCCACACGCCATATTATTAGATTTATGCACATGTAATTGGTAAATGCATATGTCACATCATCTTTGTTTTACCTCACACACTATATCAGGCCTAATGAACCATATCACATGTGCGCACATGCTATATATATGGAGAAGTATTATGCAAGGATAGAAAAATTCAATACATGATTGTGGAGAGCAATGGCATGAAGCTACATGCTAAATAACATTTTAGAGAAAGAATTAAAATAAAAACATGCAAACAGTACTGAGTGGACCAAGACTTAGAAGTGCACAATTGAATGAGGTATTTCTAATAAATATTTCACTCACCTCATATAGGAATGGCTACCACTCTCAAATGGCGTATCGCCTCATGCCATCACCTCGCAATTTGTTATAACAATCCGATGAATTCATATTCGGCTTGTTCACCTTGAACTTTAAGTAAGATTTGCTAAAACAACTAAGAATTTATACTTGTTATTTGTATCATCTCACCTAGGAATGGCGTAAAGCCACATGCCATCACGCCTCCTCTGATTCAGATTTGGATTGTTCACCTTGAAATAAAATACATTAGAAACTTAGTAAAGGAATATTAATGAATCTCACCTTGAACCCGGGTTATGAATGCTCTTGCTGCATCTCTTGCATGGTCTGGCAAGGTGATGGTGGCACTTTGCTTCCGCATCCAACCATGCACAACATTATCCACCGATATGCTCATGCTGGGATCCCTTGGATTCAGCACCCATCTCTTTTCTAGGCAATCCTTCGTATATCCGGAACTTGGCTTGAACCACTCCACAGTTACATTGAAGGAGTTAGTTTCCGCGTCCTCCTCTGCATCAGTGATGCAGCGCCCCACCCATATCATTTGTTTTTTATTACTGGGTCTGACAAGCACAACCATTCCTTTGCAGACCTGTACTGGATTGAATGCTGAATCCGGCTTCTTGTTCCTCGGCCCACAATAGTGATCCTCAACATCGTTATCTGTCACTGCATTTCCAGAGGACATTGTTCCGCTACTATCTGGTGCTCTGGGTTCTGGCCAAAAGGACTCTTCCAATTCTTCATATACAACCGGCCCATTTTGGATAGCAGATATAATCTTCTCCCAATATTCGATCAAAGGCTTGCACCTCTGAAAATAGGATTCTCCACCAAACACCAACCCCCTCTTCCAGAAGGCAATATGCTGTCTAATCCCGGCCACTATACTTTCCTGGTCTTTGAGTCCATCCGGGTGCATCGGCCGTGGGGAACCCTGAGGAATCATAGGTTCCCCAGTTATAGGATCTCTCTTGAAGAGTTCAATGCCGTCCACTGGCAGCCACACTGTGTCCCATTCTCTCATCTTGTACCTCATCACTGGAGCACCGTCACACATGCTGAAATGAAATTGAAGAGGCTTGGAGTGGCCAATCAGCGTTTCGGATCCGTCCCTGATGTAGCCTCTTACAAACCCCTTAAAGTCTGGAACCTCTGTCACAAGTGCAGCTCCAACAGTGCCTTTGATGCAATTTTGGAATTCATCGTAGAGTTGTGGGAGGGTGAGGACATTGGATCGCCGGAGGGACTCTGCCAGGTGACTAAACATGGCATCGACGTCTTCATGAGTGTGCCCAACTATGAGAAAGCCAAGTGTAACCGTTTCAAATATGCCTTTGGCAACAAGCATCGCCAAGTACGCGAAGACGTACATGTTTTTGTTCTCACTGCCAGCATTGTCTGTTTGGAGCAGAAGATGGGGTGGAAGGCCACATCAGCCGCAAGAACTTCCTTGAGATTCTGCTTCGTTTGGATGAGGCTGTGCATTCACCGGGCGACCAGCCTCGTCGGAATGGCATGAGGCCTCACGTGATAACCCTACAATCTGACGGCCAACATATTCACTGGGATGGCATGGGGCCCCACGCGATACTGCAAGCCTTTGCTCCTCCTCCAGCTGAACCCTGTATGGGGTTCGATCGACAAGGGCCTTATGCAAGGGTTGGCCGTTCAGCTCATTCTGCGCACTTTGCAGAGACCTTAAGTGTTTTGCTAGGGACGCAATCATCATGTTTGCACCCCCGCCACCCCATAGAGGTACAAAGAAGTTCCATAGTTCTAGGCACCATGCCCATGAGCGATTATGCCAAACAGAGACACAGGCAGCTGCATGGATGAAGAGATTGCCTTGGGGGCAGGATTGAGTCGAGGTAAGCACATCTTTTTCTGGTCCATTTTGTCATGGATGATGCAGAGGTAAGAGTCAGGTCTCTCCATGGAGAGAATCCTGTTATGATAATATGCAGTCCTGCAGCTTCTCTGCTCGATGTTGTGGTCGAGCCGCCTTCTAACCAACGTCTCTCGCTCTTGAGCGATGCAAGAATTCTTCGACAAAGCCATTTTGATAGCAGTGCACTCGTCACACTTTGAAAAGCTGGAGTACTTTCCTATACTCACATCCCTGAACCTGTTGCTCCACAATCTACTAAATCTAGATTGGCTCAGCTTCTTGTAGCCATTACTCTGGAGTTCCCGATTCACATCTTCCAATATGGCCCCCTTGGTATACATGGAAGGGAGAACTCGTTGGGTGTCTCGAGTTCCATCTTCCAAGAGGCGGGTTTTATGTGGTTGCTGCTCACTACATGTCTTGACAAACATCTTGAAGATTGCCTCTCCATATACAACATGACCCCTGGTTTTGTGAGTACCATCGTTCCTATGGACTGCCTGTTGAACCCTTTGTTCCTCGAACTCAGTTTTGATTCTGTAGAATGTGGTTCGAGGGACTCCATAAATGATTCTCCATGCCTTCATGCAAACCAAACCCTTCTAGAAGACCATGCCCCCCACCTGATGTTCTGAAGCATCAACAGATGACCGTAATGCCTCATACACAAAATTGCGAGCTGCCTTCCAGGACAATGTCTTGTATCTTGCTCTCTCCTCTTCAATAGTATCCTAATCAGCATGTTGACAGCACCTCCTCTTGCAACAAGCAACTGTCGAGACCATTCGAACCTCCATCGCCATTTTCTGCCTTTTCGGTTCGTTGCTCAGATCCCTTTGGCTGCGCTTTAGGAAGGTGTACTTTCTTTTCCCATGAAGAGATGTTCTGTCATCAATTGTAGTGGTGTTTGATTGTGAATCCTTCACATTCTCAAACACTAAGTGCCTCAATTTCCACCGCACAATGCTTCCAATAGTCAGACTGTTTTCTTCTGTGTCAACAACCTCTAAAATCACAACTCCAATATCATCCCAGCCCAATTCTTGATTAGCAACCGCATCTCTTGGATCGACAACTGTGGCTAAGCCCTCAGCTACCACCTCCCCCTCGGGGTTGTTTAAAAACACCTTTGCCTGAATCCATATAGCACGGTTCTTAAGATCCACAGAGGGAACATGCGTCGCACTTGCGGAGGCCATTTTGAAAGTGCAAAAAAGAAGTTAAGACCATACAAAAAATGATTGGAGAATGGCATAAATCATAATATACCAAACAACCTCAATAGCATGAGGCCATATGCCATTATTCAAACATGCTATTGACACCCATGTGAAATTTTGCATTCACAAAATTGGCATGAGCCCTCATGCCATTAGTGGTACTACTAATGGCATGAGGCCTCACGCTATCTTTGGCCCCTGCTAGCCTGTTGCTATATTCCTTTTGCCTTGCTGCAACTATATATATTTTTGTGTGCGTGACTAGTCACTCATTGAAATTGCAAGGGCCCAAGATGGCATGTGGCCTCATGCCATTTCTAAATGTGGTCCTAAGCCATTCCATGGTGAACATACCAGGAAGCACAAGTGCCGAATATCAAGAGGAAGCGGTAGCCACACCAAAGACAGTGCCGCTCGCAACACCGCAACTACTCGTAGCGCCGCTCGCAACACCGCAACTGCTCGTAGCGCCACTCGTACAAACTGCCACTCGCATAAACTGCCGCTCGCAATGGCGCTCGCAATGCCGCAACCGCTCGTAGACGCATAAACCACAGCTCACAACGCCGCTTACACAAGCAGCGCTCACTGCGCTCAGCGGAACCAAGAACACGGCGCACAAAAATGATAGACCTAGGAATGAGTTCGAGAATTCAAAAATAACACACGCTTGAACGTCACATCAAATCCTCTGACAAACCAGATCTTATGATTCCTCTGACAAATTTCAAACTGAGTAGCTTCTAGACTTTGCTGTCGGAGGTTGAACTTTGTCACATCATGTCCTTGCCTCGATCCAGCTGTGCCATGTCAGTGATTCGAACTTTGCCATGCCATGTTAGCGATCCGCGCCAAGATTATTCGCCGTATAAAGGAATAATTATGCTGTGTGTGTATGTCCATTTATGGCAATATAAGGCCACACGCCATTCAAAGAATAATGCTAGTCGAGCATTTTTTGGTGCATTTTTGGGTTCAAAATTACATGAGCCCACACACTATAAAGTTTACCTGTACCAAAAATAGAAACAGCTTTATTTACTTGGGAATTTAAGTGGTTGAGGCATTTTTAAACTTACAAACACATGCCCTACTTACATTCCTTTGGTTTCTTAAAATTCAAAAATATTATAAACCTTTCTTTTTGCATTTTCAATGTTTTCAATTATGGTTTTTGATTTTCGCAGGACCAGCCTAGTAATCTATTTGCATCCCATCATGTTTATAGCTAGCTTTCGTTTGTCCCCTTCGCTAGCTTGAGATACATCTGCTCGGCATCTGCCTCTTACAGCATTTGCCCAGAAAGGGCATCTTTCTTCACGCAGCATTTGCCACATGTTTAGGGTTTAGGGTTTAGGGTTTAGCAATTCAGTAGCTTGATAAACATGCAAATACAGAACTTGATGCAAAATCCTTTGATATATCACAATGCCCCTAGGACCATAAACACATTTCAATAGAAAGGGTCCTTTCATTTCATAACTCCTTACGTAGATCTTGGTGAAACCAGAGTTAGTGAAGTTAGTTTCTTGTGATCCCGCATCTGATTGTGATGTCCTTTTGCAGTGTCGATGGAAAGGTCAATGCACACCAAACTGTAAATTCTTGGAGCAAAATAACGGTCGGATCTATGGCAAATGCCCCTGAAACATTGTAAGGCTCGTGTGGTCTCATGTGGTGTCCGATCGAGATGCTTCTTTGCAAGGTCATCAAGAAAGACATTGTATACCATTCTGTAAAATCTAGTTGCGATCTAACGGTTGGATCTCCAGAAAACTCAAAAAAATCTCGCGCATGTTAGAATATTCTAGGAATATACTCCTATGTGCCCCTGAAAATGGCATGCGGCCCCACGCCATTCAAGAGATAACGCCAGATGACGCCGAGCATTTTTTGGTGCATTTTTTGGGATCAAAATTGCATGAGCCCACACGCTTGAACGTCACATCAAATCCTCTGACAAACCAGATCTTATAATTCCTCTGACAAATTTCAAACTGAGTAGCTTCTAGACTTTGCTGTCGGACGTTGAACTTTGTTACATCATGTCCTTGCCTCGATCCAGCTGTGCCATGTCAGTGATTCAAACTTTGCCATGCCATGTCAGCGATCCGCGCCAAGATTATTCACCGTGTAACTGCTCGGCATCTGCCTCTTACAGCATTTGCCCAGAAAGGGCATCTTTCTTCACGCAACATTTGCCACATGTTTAGGGTTTAGCAATTCAGTAGCTTGATAAACATGCAAATACAGAACTTGATGCAAAATCCTTTGATATGTCAGGACCATAAACACATTTCAATAGAGAGGGTCCTTTCATTTCATAACTCTTTACGTAGATCTTGGTGAAACCAGAGTTAGTGAAGTTGGTTTCTTGTGATCCCGCATCTGATTATGATGTCCCTTTGCAGTGTCGATGGAAAGGTCAATGCACACCAAACTGTAGAATCTTGGAGCAAAATAACGGTCGGATCTATGGCAAATGCCCTTGAAACATTGTAAGGCTCGTGTGGTCTCATGTGGTGTCCGATCGAGATGCTTCTTTGCAGGGTCATTAAGAAGGACATTGTATACCATTCTTTATTTAGCTGAACATCTGGCATTTTTGGAAATACAAGATGCTTTGGAATATCCAATCATGCATGGTATAAATATAGCAAGGGTATTAAATGATATCCCAATCATGATCTTTCTTTTGGATTTTGCGTGCATGCAGTCCGAGGAATGATGACGTTGCGGATTTCTTTTGGATTTCACGTGCATGCATGTGCGCGGCGATCTAGAAATTAATGGTGGCGCCCAAGTCCGAGGAATGATGACGTGGCGGGATTACCAACCGTCGTGACATTTCGCGCGTGTGAGGTTAGGTTTTGCATCGTACTCGCGCTCGCACACTCGCGATCATGCTCACATTCGCGCTCATCTACCTTCTCTACAGGTTTCTCGTGTGCATCGGCGTCCACTCGCGCTTGCATCACACTCGCGCTCGCATTGCGCTCGTGTGCATCGGCGTCCACTTCAAAACACACCCAGTTTGTAACTTCGCCGCCAACTCCGCCGCCCACTCCGCCACCCACACGCAGCCCACTTGGCGTCCCGGGAGATTTCAACGCCACTCTCCAACTGTAAGTGGCAGAGTAGCCTTGCTGCTACGATCCGCTGCACACACAGTGCACATTCGCCAGCGAGTCCGGCCTCGATTGTCATGCCTCCATTCGGCTTCAAATGGTAAGTCTTTTAGGCCAAGTAGAAAATGGCATAAGGCCACATGCCATTCAGTAGCAACATTGGCATGCACCGATTGGGCTCTCGATGGCAGTCCGGTTACAGATGGCATGTAGCCTCACGCCATCTTAGGATGCAGCCTCAAGACATCTGATGTAGTGGTGAATGGCGTGTGGCCTCACGTTATTTCCAGTTGCTAGCTTTTCATCTGTCAGCTCTAATTGTTGTGCATTTCTGAACAGGCAAGGAATTGCATTCTTCTTCCAGCCACTGTCAATGTGGATGTAGAGAAGGGGGAGGAGCTCACCAGTTGGACTTTCGGGATGGAAGGCGAGGATCTGAGGCTGTACAACACAGATGGTGGGAGAAAATAATGCATGGGGATCCTCATCCAAGTGACAGACACTCCATGCAGTTCCATGCAAGAATATGGACTGGCACTTGTGGTAGAGACAGCATCCGCCTTCAAGATCCACCTTGCACATCCTAGCGGCTTCCCGGAGGGGGGCAGCAGCTATGAGGAATTCCTAGAGGGAGCTAGGGAGAGGTTGTCCAGGAGGCCCACAATTTCAAAGACGTTGCAGGTCTATGAAGATCACATGGAATCCACGGACCTCACCTACGGCGATGTTCAAAAACTATATTCCAACATTGAGCCGTTGAGAGTGCCTCCAGTTTGCGAAGCGAAGGGGAAGGGGGTCGATCTGGAAACTACCCCGAAGCAAAAAAGGGTGGTCAAGCTCAAGCCGACGTCCGACTCTCCTGCTCCAAAAAAGAAGCTACTCGGTGATGCCATTGCCTCGGGTTCGAACACTACACCCACCAAAAAGAAGAGCCGCAAAAAGCAGAAAGAGCAAGAAGAGGCAGCAAAAATTGTCGCAGATAATAGTACTTGTTACTATTCCAACAAAGTATATACAATCGACATGAGCCGTATCGACATCCAAAGCAAATACAACCACAGGCTAGTATCTGATGAGTGGGTGGAGAAACTGAAGCAGAAGATGCTGGCAAGTCTAGTAACACCCGACATCACAGACGTGATCCCCTACTACCGAACAATGAAGGGCGAGACGAGGTTTCCAGACTTGATCAATAGGAAGGTGTTGGACGATCAGAACATCCGGTTCTATGCTGTCTCCGGGCAGCATTCTAGCTTGGCAATGCAAGAGATAGTTGTGGATATTATGGTGGGCGAGGAGGTGAAGAAAGTCTTCAAGACAAGAGTTGTCTGCCTGATAAAAGGCAACTCGCCCCTCCGATCTATCATATACATCTCCTACGCGCAGAATGTCAAGCAAGAAACGTGCTACAAATCGGGTCTGCACGAGACATTGGCACGAACACGGAAGCTCTGGGTTCAACTGAAGAAGCCACAAAAACCAGGACAAGGACGTGCACTAGCAACTAGCGCCTAGCAGGTAAGCCTCGTTGCATGTGGCATAGCATGTGACCTCACGCCATTTCCATTGCAGGAATTCTCGAGTCTTCTCTCGAAAACACTGGGGGTCAATGACACACTTAGCATCCATAACATTCTACTCGCGACAAAAGTTGTTTTTGACAAATGGGTAGATGTGCTGAGGAGGTACCATGACGGGGAGTTGCTAAACTCAATGGGTGTGGAGGACGGCCGGAAGCCCAATGATTTGAAGCTCAACGCCTTGCGTTTCTCGCGGTCTCTAGACGACGACGACCTTCTAACAGTGGCTAATGCTCTTCTACGTGGTGAGGTAGTCTTCAACAAGACCAAAATGACTCCCGGCCATATTGTGACATACGAGGACTTGTGCACGACTCTGAGAGCTCGTGCACTATTGAAGGATTGGATCTTCGAGCAAGTGGCCGTGGAGAGGGTGAGCATCGACACCACGCAAGAGATGATGGAAGAGCTGGAGTTGTCAAATGAAGACATCGACGAGTACGTGAAAGGGGCCCCCAAGTTCATCGATCTGCTACGGGATGCCACGAAAAGTAAAGCTGAGAAGTTGGATCAGTATCCAAATTTCATTAAGAGGGATGTCGACTGCTGGCTTCAGAAACAGCTCGACCCCGCAGTAGAGGCCTATCGAGAACCTTACCGGGTATACGTGAATTCGGATGAGGATCAAAGGTGGAGGAGCATCGTTTCCTGCGGAGATGAGCAGGTCAAGAACATCTTTTGTGTGATGGACTTCACAAACGAGGAGATCACTCATGCAGACGAAGTCAGCTCCATCATTGACTTAATGGTGGGACTTGCGGAGGTGGAATCTTCAGTCCACTATATGATCTACGACTCCGAATCCTATCACAAGTTCTAGAAGGCCTTGAACGAGGTGAAGGCTCAGTTGAAAGGCAAGGAGATGCAGGAGATCCATGGGATAATGGCTAAGAAGAAGATACCGACGAATGTCCGCATCTTCACACTCGCCCTTGTTATTAGTCCTGCAGCAGAGTGGGACTGGAGTGACTTCCCAGCTTCATTCGACAAGGCCGATCGAATTGATCTGAGGGAGGTCAATTTACCCGTGCCTAAGGAACTGAAGACGGCTATGGAGCTTTCGAATCCAGAGAAAGCTCCAGGTGCAGCATGGGAAATGCTCAGTTGGGTCTTCAACGCAATAGCGGGTGGGTCACCTGCTTCCGACTCCAAGGGCAAATGCGTTGTCGAGTACAACTGCGGCGGACTATTCTTTCGAGCCGCACTACTCAAGGGTGTCCCGTGTGTTGCGGTGACAAACTCCATTGAAGAGGTGACTTCAATGGAGCATATAATTACAGTTGCCAAAGAAAAACAGTATCTTCTCTACGAACCTGGTGAGTACGCACTTTAAGTTTAAATGTTATCTCACAAGCTCTGTATGCAGGAGCGTGGCCACCCCCAGATGCTGAAACGGCGTTAACAGCTACTGTTGAAGATACCCATGTTGGGCCGAGCTCACAACCTGCACAAGGTAAGGTCACGTGAGGCCTCACGCCATTTTGATTATAGATCTTTGTGAATATTCAGACACGAGGACTGAAAAGCGCACTGGTGGCGCATCGAAGAAGGACAAACAGACAAGCAATAGGAAAAAAGGAGGTACAAATTATATTTGCAATGGCGTGTGGTCTCATGCCATTCCTTGCAGGAGACACTTCTTCAAAGGCAAAACAGGCAAGCACCAGCCAAGCTCAAACTGACAGTGGTCATAAAAAGCAAAAGCACGTTGGACAGTCGTCGGTGGAAGCAGCAAAAGGGAACGACTCGAGAGACGATCCATAGGGGTTCAAATATAGAGGGAAAGGGCCCATGAATAAGAGTGCACCCCCTTTTCCCATCGGTTAAGGGTCTTGGTATAGTTGGAGTTACACGTCCTTGGGTTTGAATAGTACTGGGCTGGGTGACCTCTCGGGAAGTCCAAACTCAGGAGCCTACATTTGGTATCAGGGGAGTCTCGGGTCCGACTCTGTTGGTTGGCTAGGGGGTGCAGAAACCATGTTAAGACAGTCGGGTGAGGATATGGTCCTAGGTCACACACTAAAACAGGCTATGGATGTCTTGTATTTTGAGATGGAGACTCGGCCAGATGATTTTCCCAAGATGGTCTTGGAAGAACAAGCCATCCAGCCTGAGCAGCCTATGGAAGAAATGCAGGAGGGGGATGAGGGGCCAGAGAAAGATAATGAGCAGGAAGAGCAGAAGGACGAAGAGGAGGACAAAGAAGAGGAGGACGAAGAAGAGGAGGACAAAGAGGACTTGGATGGTCCTCACAATGGTGACGATCACAATAACGACGACGACGATGATGATGACGATGGCCAGCCTGAGGTGGCCAAAGAGCAGCGGAGGAAGGTCATACAAGACAAACCATCAGGTAAATAATAGTACATCCATTCCTAACCTTTTACCATTTCTAACATTGTCCATGTAGGTTGCAAAGCAAATGGTAAGTAGAGATTATTCAGTTGAATTAAGATACAAACTCTAGCCTTTAGTGTCGAGGAAGGATAGTGCCAAGCAAGGGTCGAAACGTATGTCCAATCCTTCAGAATCAGCAGTGCACCCAAGTGATATCGGTCCTAGTTCCTCAATAGCAGTTGATGGTAAATACAGTATAGTCGATTCAATGTGCTAATGAGTTTGTTTTTAGTAGCCAGTAGGGAGGATACCATCTCAATCGAAGGGAGATATTTGGACATGCATATGGATCCGCCAGTGGACTCTACTTGCCTGCAAGAGTCATCAGAGCTGGTGGAGGCTACTATCCATATCAACGCCAAGCAAGCTGACCACGCTCCACTTGATGCTGCCCATACCACTGAGTCAATCTTGTCCACGTATCCAACTGACGGTGACCAGGCGCCATTGGACCTGCATGAGGCCGCCCCAGCCGCCGAGCCGGTCGTATCCTCATTTCCAACGGACTCAACGTGTGCCCAATCGTCTGACTATGCGCCGTTGGAACCTCCCTACACCGCCCCTGCTGCCTGTTCGGTCATGTCCACTTTGCCAACGGAGGCACTAGCTGAAATGGCGTGTGATCACACGCCATCGGAACCACCCCATGCCACTGTTGAGCCAATTGTACCAGAGTCTACAGCTGAAATGGCATGTGCCCACACGCCATCGGATGCGATTGACCCCACATTGCAGAGGAGAGTATTTCTGCCCTTCACGTTTCCTCGACCAAAACCCTCTCAACGACCATCAGGAGCACCATTCGCTAATATTGTAGATGGTAAAATTGATTTGTACCATTTTTTATGCTGACGCATTTCATTTCAGAGTCACGGCGAAGGTACTGTATCGTTTTTTATCTGAACGGTGTCCTTTTCTCCCATGAGTGTGGCTCATCCTCGAATGTCACTACACCCTCCAAAGCCTGCAGTCGCAAGTTGGTCAAAAGAGACAGATTCACATTAATCACACGGGAGAAACTGCAAAATCTAATAATGACCATGCAACACTTAAAACAAAGGGCCGGGTTCAATTTGCAATTGGGAGTTTGGACATCCATGATGCGCCACAATGCATTAACATTGCTACAGATGATGCACGATCAGACACGAGTAATATTACCATTTGACTTTCTCCTAACGCAGGAGGATTGCTTGACTATAGTCCATGTGAGGGGTAGCAAGCCCATCTTCATCAAGCCAGAGGCTGTAGTGATGAACCGGACTGCTAGGTCAAGTGAAATCCTTATCATCGATGACTCGCCGATTAAAACTGCAGCGAACATGCACACATATGCAGTGCACCCCATCTCTTGCAGTATGGAAACTAGGGAGAAGAAACCATATGTTCTGGGGGACCTTGCAAAACGGCTTGGAGCGATGGTGATAGAGAACCGGCCAGTCCAGGAGGTGGCTGCAGAAATCAACCAAATGGCAGATAGAACGGTATATCAGAAGCCATTTGATCGGACAGACACCAGTCATCATTTATGGCATGTATATTGTTTAGCCAAGCACTATCCGCATCTCCATAATCTGCTCAACCGGATGGGTTCTTCGACCACTGAACATGAGCGTGGACGTATTAGAGAAGAGATGGCATTACTATTGGGTTTAAATCCTGATAGTGTGGAGAGTGATGAAATTCCAAGATTATTATATAGGCGTTGGAGGCAAAAAATAACAGTCTGAGATGGCATGTATTTATTTAAAAATGTAACTTATTATGGCATGGGGTTCCATGCCATTGTATTAATATTAAAAGACAATTCTTTGAGAGGATTTGCATTATACTAGAAGTGTTACAGCATGTTATTGGAAGTCTACGAAGTTGTTTTATTAATAAGGGGAAAGTAAAGATTGAATGGGGACTTGGGCTCCACCTAGACTCAGAGCAACTAAGCCAATATTAAAAGGATGGAAAGAAATTGGATGACGATGACAAGGAGAAGAGAGAGGTGAAGCAGTGGCAGGGGGAGGAGAAATGATTGAGTAGACATTTCCTTGTTTAAAATAAAATGACATGTGCCTCAATGCAGTTGAATTTTGTTATATTTATATACTATATAAAGGTTTGGAAACCTTATTTTACAAGTGGGATAATGACAATTCCCACTTTAACGAAATAGAGCTTTATAGTGTTTACCAATGAAATATTGTTCTTCACCATGTGTAAGAACATTATTATATATAATTGTAATATAAGTGGTTCTAACATTATTATGATTCTAAAGTCCTAAATTTCCAAGATTAACAATCTAAACTATCAAGAATCTGTATATTGTCAATGTCATATTAAAAACTAGAGTTTAACTTAATATACATACCAATAAATACCATTCAAAATTCAATTTGCTTAAAATGTTATTATTACTCGAACTTGGTCCCATGCATTTCATATGAGTCTCCACCTCCATTTCCAATTTTTATTCCCTCCACACAATAATGGTTGTAAGGTTTTTTCTTTTATGATCTTAAGTGTGACTGAATATAAAATCCCTTTTCTAGATAATGTTTTAGATATTGCTATTAGAGTTGGATTGACTCATGCACCTCAAAAATGATGTCAGTTATTTTGTCAAGATTTTACTCCAGATATAATAGAAAATCTTGTCACATATTATTTTTAGTGTCTTATATATGTTACTTTTATTTGGACAAAATAAATGGATGCATTGGTTTTAAAACTTTTCTTGTTGCAACTGAAAGGACATACAACTTTCGTTTGTAACATGTCCTAAATATGGTATTTGTAACCACCCTACTCTGTAATTACTTTCTACATTATGATATTGTCCTCTCTAAAAGCTTGCTCAGGGAGAGACATGTACGCAAAGACTGGGAGCCTTGTGGACGCTCACAAGGTGTTTGACATAACCCTTCTCCAGCATTCTGTCTTGGACCTACAGGGCTACGCTGGCAAGGGGGAGAGCGAGCGGGCTCTCAGATTGTTAGCATCACCATCGGGATGTGTGTGACTATTATGATCCGGCGCAAAAAGACAAAAATTTAGTTGCCCTAGACTATGTTATGCCACCTCTTGAGGTTCCTCACCACCCAACCACCCCTGAGCTACCTCAAAAGCTCCACTGCACCGCCGCTCCACTGTGACCCTTAGGGTAGGTAATTTTAACATGCCTTAATATACCCTTGAGCCTCCCTTTGACCAACGTTGACCACGTAGTCAAAGTTGGTGCCTAACAGTGACACATGGACTTAATGCCACTGCTCTCAAGGCCAAGTCCATCCACAGAGATGGTCTGTTCGACATTGAGTTTTCGGCAGCACACAGCAGTCGTTCTGTGTCATCACTTGGATGGCAGGCTACTGTGCTCGAGGCGAGAGCGATCGAGTGCTTGGTGCTCTCCACAGTAAGAAAGACGAAGGCTTGAAACCCGATGCTATCGGCGTGCAGCCACTCAGGACTGGTGGAGAGTGTCAAGTCTCCGTTTGAGGAGCTGGCGGTGAAAGCACAGTGGACAGCACTACCACTGTATGATCGGCACGCTGGGACGAGCCAACCGTCTGGAGGAGACAATGCTGCTGGTGGAGAGCATGCCTTTCACCGCTGGTGGATCCATGACATGCTCGACGCTGCTGGCCGCTTGCTGCAAGTGGAACAGTGCAGAGGTGGGAAAAGCCGTGTTTGATCGCTTTGTGGAGTTGGACAGCGGTTCCAGTGACTCGGCTTGTTACATGCTCATGGTCAAGCTCTATGGCAGCGCAGGCCTGTGGAAGGAGCAATCGCAGACCAAGTTTGGCATTTCGACATGTGGTTTCTGGATTGTCCAACTTTAGGTGGCATTGTAGTGGCTACACTCGGAGTGCAACGTGGGAGCAGAGAGAAGATCGAGGTATAGTTTCAAGAGCCCTGTGCTATCTGGGTATGGCATGTTGAACCAAGGTAGCAAACTATATTCCATCGGATAGTAGCGAATTTTTTTTTTACATATACTATCAAAAATTGGAAAACCTGAAAACACCGACATTTCTAGTGTCATTTCTAGTGTTTACTGTCGGCTGGCGCACCTAAGTGATCTCGAGGAGGCACTTGCGTGCGTTCCACGCATTGAGCGCATCCTGGGGACTCCAGTTGGTGACTTGACGACCAACAAGAGTCTTGAGCATGCCATCGTAGAACCTCTTTTGCCCCCTGGCAAGCTCCGCTTCACCGCCAAGGGTAGGCATCTTGTTATACCCTTGCACCGTCCTGCAAGTCTGTCAATACCAAAGCGCTTGGAAACGCGGCTCTTACCTGATGAAGAAGCGGCCAACCGGGTGAAGACCATTGGGGATTCTCATCTTGATCTTAGCGAAGTCCTTCTTCCACGTTTCGAAGTTGTTCTGTAATTCGGCACGCGTGAAGCTTGGAGTGAATTTCTTCGGATTCACCTCCATCTTTTCTTCCGGGAACTCTGCGCACACGACCACAAATAGTTAGACTGGCAGCCGTTTGTGCAGTCATTTACCTTGCAAGCTGGCCTGATCAATCTGATGGTTTTCCACCCAAACAAAACCATCTATTTCCAGGATTCCGTAATACCAGTCATCCTTGTCACCGGCCTAGAAGACGATATGTCAGCGCTCATGATCCAAGTGACTCGCTATTCTTACCATGATGGTCACTGGCGGTCTGTAGCTCTTCGGACGCGCCGCTGTCTCCACCAGTTCCTGTATGGTGTACATAGCTGGCTGGTAGAGATCCTCGACGCCCGCGTCGCGTTTGAAATCCACCGTCACTTTGAGCCGCAGTCCACGAAGCGTGTAGCGATTAGTGTACACGTACATCTTACAATCTGAATGGTGCCTCGGAGAAGAATTGCTCGCGGACTGAGGTTTTATCAGCGGGTAATCTGCTGAAGAGTCCGAAGACTGAGAGTTGGGAAGGTTTTCCTCGTCAACCTGGACCACCTGGGACTTGAGATCTTCCTTGTCAGCCTCATACTGGAGCACAAAGTCCGCTTTTTTGTCAGATGGCGATGACGGGTCTGGTGATTGGCCGTAAGCCGGCTCCTTTTCAAGTTCCCGGGGCCTTGTAAAGCGGCCAAGGTTCCGTAGCATCCTGTCCAGTATCGGTGCGACCTGCATCTCTCCTTTGCAATCACCTTGGAACGCAGTCGAGTAGGCGACATCGTTGGCGATGAGCTTGTTGACGCAGTGAAGAGTTTCGCCTGACATCTCCACGGCAGCAAACCTATAAAGGAGACTTGAAAAAAAAGAAACAAAGATTTGTCTAAAAACCTCACCGGTCGTACGAGGGCGTGTAATGCTTGATCTCGATCAAGCCATAGCGCATGCGAAAGTCGGCCTCTTTGATGTCGCTTGGAGGAATGGCGAAGAGTTGCTCCTCGCGCGCTCCAGCCAGTTGGGCGATCATGGCTTGTGGCTGTCCAGAGCCACATGTCGAGCCATGACTAGACAAGACAGGGAGAGCTTACCGATTTCACGGGCAGCTTGTTGAGGTGCTCCATTAGCTTTTGCCGCTTGGTTAGCCGCTTGCCCTGCCGTTCCACGTAGTCTTCGTCCTCCATTGAAGCCCTAAATCGGAATAGAATTCCTAACCGTTGAAGAAGAATTTATACTTTCCTCACGCAACCACCATTGATCTAGTTTTAATCTAACGGCTGATAAAACAGAGAAGGAACATTATGCCCTAATCTCGATGTCAATTTTGTGTTTTTTTCAGAGCATGTGACTCTATGCATGTAAGGTCTTTCGTCGCCTACTGTGTTCGTCGAAGTTATGCTTCATCCACAAAAGAACAGAACTGGAAACAGTCAGCAGGAGCGGCAGGATGAGATCTATGAATAATCTGTGTGCCTGGACGGCCCTCACCTCATCTACGACGACATGCAGCAGGGAATTGCAAGTCTGTGTGTCATGGTGCCTAGCGGGAGAAATCCAGCACAATGTCGGTGCACATTATGTCTCTCGAGGTAATGTTTGTTGAGAAGATTTTAACGTTTTTACCATGACCTCTTGCGAGTTTCTTTTCCTAATTGAGGGAAACATGAAAGTGTTCGACAAGATGAAACGCTGGGGCTCTATCTTTTGGATAATGCTCCTTCTGGGATATGTCAAGAGTGGGAGAGCAGAGGCAGGTGCTAGAGCTCCTGGCTGAAGTGGCCAATGCTCCAATGCTAGCTGCTGCTCTAAAAGCCTACTGGAGCCTGGCAACCAGAACAAACTTCAGACTTTGCCAGGCTAACGTATGCATTGGGGACTGTATTGTAAATGTGATTTCTAAAAATGTAATTTCAGGTATTGAAAGATATTTGTTAATTAGTCTTTTCAAACATTTTCTTCTACTAATGTCAAGATACATTATGATATTGTGTAACTCTCTAGTTCAAGCATAAGGAGCCCTCAATGTTGATTTTTTTTATAAAAACAAACTAGCATTGAAATCCAAGTGGCTGACTGACGAACTTCATAAACCAGAGTGTTTGATTTTGTAAGTGTGGCTTTTGAAAGGAAATGGATTTTTTTTAGTATTGAAATATAAATAAGTTCCATGACAAATTTTTCCATGTGTGTTTGGAACGGTTTTGATGTGAGAGTTATCTCACCTCCTAGTATAATGGAAGTAACTTGCTGTAGTATGTCTAGCATCAGCAACATATATGGAACAAGAGGATATCTAAAAGAAGTTAAAATTGTTAAGAAAATAAATGAAGATTGCACCCTTTGTCTTGCTTGCATGGCATACCAATATGTCACTAGCTATTGTGAAGGCAAGTTCTAGACTATAAAACTATACCTAATCAATCTCTCACTTTTTTATTTGTTTCCAATGCCAATGATTACTATAGTGGTTGTGGCAAAATTTGCACAAAAGAACATATGTCACCAATGCCACGTTAATGCCTTTTGCCAACTGTTATCTCAGCCCCATGTATAACCTTGCTAATATTTTGTTGAGCAACAAAGTTGTTATAACTCAATGAAACTATAAATAATGTAAATAAATTTATTGAAGCTAATGTTCTAATGTTGGGGTATGATTCTAGAGATATTCCCAGATATACTCAGAGATTATACATTTCATTATTGAGATGGATGATAGAACACATTTTTCAATGGCATTTTCTAGTGAGAGATTTATTTTCATGGGATTTGAATGTGCAAAGAGGTTCCCTCACAACAAAGCAACTCTCTGCTATGAGCACAGAAGGGAAGTACAAACTTAAGATTCCTAATCTTGGCTTAGCAGTAGCTGTGGATGGAAGAGGTAATGGTATATCTCTTCTAAATCAATAGCAACATCAGAACAAGTACATGGTCTAAGAGGCATTAGGTGTAGAGGTGACTCAAGTTGTATAGTAAATTAAGTTATAAAGTTTTGTAGGTTGAATGCCCCACAGCTCTAGAATATGAGCCAATTCCCACTATTTAGATTGGCCAACAAAGCTTAACTGATAGCTGGCTTGTCTGGAACCAGCATGGGGCTGGTATAGCAAGCACCATCTATGGAGCTCTAGAAGATGGCATTAGACATTATAGCAAAGAACAGTCAACGGTGAGGGAGTTCTCTAACTAGCTTTTCTTCTTTATATCTTATACACTGGACGGTATGGAGCACTTACTCCATACTGTGGATTGAGAGTTTTGTGATTTCTCCTACCCTAGAAAGCTATTCTTAGCAAGGCCGTCAGACTATCACCACCTACATAGTTGACAAGGAAGTCACGTACTAGATGTCTTCTAAGACATCGTCCATCACGAGGTTACAGAGTTTGAAGAGTATAGGCTCGAATGGAGGAGCGATCAATCTCTTGATAGATAGATAGATTCTTAGAGCGCTTACACTCTGTCCAGTATTTCCTCGTCGCTGGATTTTTGCGTTCCGTTTAGAATCGTGTATTTCACTGTGCCAATCTTGATTCCGGACTGGTCTTACACAGTCACAAATTCCTCCAGGGAAAACGGTACGGAAAACTTACTCCCCACCACCTGGATCTCGCCTGGCTGGCTCAGAATGACGCACTTGGATCTCACCATCTATAGCCATCATCAAGAAAAGAGTGCAAGTTAAAAACTTTTTTAAAGTCTACAAACTTATGCAAAGAAAAACTGCTATGTCTGAGAGCACGGTCTTCTCGTAAGACCATCAACACAAAGCTTCTGCCCTGCTAGATCTTAGCTCAAGAGGCTCATCTTCTTGTTGCCATCGCTATTCTCATCTCCAACAACTTGTGGTGGCCATTGCTTTATTGGGTCTCTCATGGCAATCTTGAAGATCAATGAAACACTGAACACTTGTTGTGAAGATGGTTATTGTTAGCTTGTCAACCTCTATGCATAGAGTTGGTTTACTATATCACAACCAAAGAAGATGGAGCACTCTTGCCTCAGCACGGCCTAGATCCTGGGTGGGGCCATTTCAAAGGTATTGTCAAAGATTTCAAGGCAACATATTGATGGACACAAACTAGAGGGATCCAGAAGAATGGGGGTCCAAAGTATTGGCTCAACACCAATGAAAGTTTGAAAAAAAAAATGTTTTAATTGTAATGTCAAAAGAATATTTGGAACTTAAAAATTATTATTATCATTATGATTTATTTATCTTATCATTTTTTTATATTATAGAGATAAATAAGTAAACTACAAATTACATTTTGGTTTAATAAATTTGAAATATAAATTAAAAAATTTACTACACATAAGTAATTAATAATTTAGAATATTTTCCCAGCTCAAACCCCTGCAAAATGTAGTGGGATGCTTGCCATTAGAGCTTGAGATAATAGCTTAAAGCTTAAACTCAATAAAAATAAAACCCTTTTCAGGTATACAGATACAATCCCAACTCACCCCTATAAAGTTGATATTTATGGCAATCAATTTGTAGCAGGCAGCCTGGCGCATACATTAAGGTTTGACATATGGCGCATACATTACATGAGTCAATGTACTTAAAACATTCCTTACTACATTTGACTGGTTAAGGTGTATGGGAATGGCATGGGATCCTGCCACATCAATATGACATGTCAAATCGCCAAAGTTTGCCACACAGGTATATGTGACATTGTATGGCAGCCACGTCTTTCTCGTCGAGCTCTAGCAGCAACTCGAATGCAAGCCTCCCAAACTCTACGTTCTTCCACTTTCTGGCATGCTCCCAGCAGCGTCTTCCAAGTCATGGCGTTGGCTTCGAAAGGCATGGCGTTTATCACAGACACTGCTTCGTCCATATGGTTGGCTCTCCCAAGCACATCCACCAAGCAGTGGTAGTGATCGATGCCCAGACGAATACCATACTTCAAGTACTCCCTGGCGACGTCAACCAGGCCCGCATGGCTGCAAGCCGCGGGGACGGAAGTGAGCTTGGCTGCACTCCTCCGTCCTCCATGTCACGGGAAATGATCCAGGACTTCGTTCACATCTCCCAGGTGGCTGTAGCCTGTTATCAGTGCGCTCCAGCTGATAATGTTCCTCGTAGAAAATGAGTCGAACACCCGTTGAGCAGCGGCCACACCCCCAAGCAAGTCGCCAGAACCATGTCCATGCCGATAAACGTCCCTGTGAAGAGCATGCCCGGGACTTACCATCGAATGCCATCAAGCTCGCGAATGATCGATCGCCCGTTTCTGGTCTCCAGAGCCACAAAGCTTCCGCAAGCCTTGAGCACGGCAAGAAAAGTCCAAGAATCCGCCTCACAGCCGTCTCTCCTCGTCTCCTCGTCTTTGAATCTTTCGTGCGTAAAGATTCAAAGCCACCTCGGGGTATCCCAGTATCAGTACGTTCCAGAACACCACCTTTTTTCAAGGCATATATATATATATATATATATATATATATATATATATATATGCCTTGAAAAAAAGGTGGTTTTCAAAATATTATTTTGTAAATCACAAAATAAAATGTTTAAATTATGTTGGAGCTTAGTTACGATAAAATAGTGCAAATTACATTCTTTCGTTGCGACCTAAATTTAGCTTAAACTCAATAAAAATAAGGCCATCTTTTAGGTTATGACTTTTCACCAAGGATGCTTTCACGAGTTTTAGGAAGCAAGCGCTTGACCAGCAATGGTTTACGGTCCTTTCAAGTGTACAGATACAATCCCCAAGATGGCAAATCACCCCACCTCCAAGAGTACAAGGTTGACACCAGCAACTGCGTTATGATGCTTGATGTTTTGTTTGAGATCAAGAACAAGCATGATTCGAGTATCACGTTTAGGCGTTCTTGTCGCGAAGGTGTATGTGGCTCTTGCGCCATGAACATCAATGGTAAGAACTGCCTGGCATGCTTAACAAAAGTTGACAGGGATGAGGATGGTATTGCTTCTACTGTGGTGTTGCCTCTGCCACATATGTTTGTGATTAAGGACCTGGTGGTGGACATGACTTATTTTTATCAGCAATACAAGAGCATTGAGCCATGGTTGAAGACCAAAAAACAAAAGGAAGATGGGCAAAAAGAGTTCTTGCAAACCAAAGAAGAGAGAGCAAAACTGGATGGGATGTGGGAGTGTATCCTATGTGCTTGTTGTAATACTTCTTGCCCTAGCTACTGGTGGAACACACCTACATTCCCTGGTCCAGCAATTCTGCTCCAAGCATATAAGTAAGTACCATTCCATTTTTTTCCTAGTAAAATTTTCCAAATGTTTACTGTTTATTAGAATGATTGCTGATAGCCGCGATGACTTTACCAAAGAGCGTGTGGAGGCCCTCCGTGGAGAGATGAAGATTGGAAGATGCCACACTATTCGTAATTGCTCTAATGCTTGTCCAAAGGGACTGAATCCCGCTGAAAAGATCCTACAGATCAAAGGGATGCTTGGGTAAAGAGTTCATAAATTTAAATAAACATCACAAGCTCATGTCGTTTTTAAGTACTCTTGACAAAACAACACCGGTAGATTAGAATAAAGAGCAGATGGAAACTCGTCAGACAGATGCCCTAGAGTGAAGGAGCGGGAGCGCCATGGATTCAAGAAAGCGAGGCCGGCGAGCTCTTCGATCGATCGCCGCAACTCCGACTGAGGATGGCCGCAAGCATTCCATGTCCTGGATGCAGATATGGGAAGGGCAGCTTCTTTTTTCTTTTGCACAGGCTCGACTGCCCGCTGGATCAAGGTCTCAAGGACGGATTTAAATGGTAACATTATATGTGACAGTGGATCGAGGAAGCTCGTTTAGAAGATATCGATGTCGAAGAGATCAGTGCAAGTCAAGGTTTAGCTATTAACCATCTTTAGTAAATTTTTAGCTCAAGCCTGTATTCTCACAAGCTTTCATGGTTGACGCGACCGACGAGAACTCGCAGCTCGAGGAGGAGCTCCAATCCAGTGAGGAGTTACTTCAAAAGCCAGGCCTGCTGCTTTACTTTTACTCTTATGGTTTCTTTCTTTCCAGCGACGAGCGAATTACATCGAGCGATCGTGAATTAGTACTTGAAAACAACCTCGTTCTTCTCCAATTTTATGAACGAGAACTTGAGGCTGGTCCGGCCAAGCTCGTGGCTCTTCTGGATTCCTTCCCGGCACAGTGTAAGTGCATCCTCGAACTCGGAGTTCTCGATGTTTCGGCTCGAGTTCTCCTCGTTGAGCCAGTCCAGGATGGTACTGCCAGCGGATCCCGCTGCTCCAGCTTTAACTCGCATAATTCCCAGCCCCGTTTCTGCGAACTTGCCGATGATGAAGCGCTCCTTGGCGTCCACAACGAAGATGTTGAAGTCGTCCTCCATATCCAGAAGGTCCAGATAAACCACCAACGCTAGCTTCACGAACGCTTCTCCATTCTCGTTCACGCGGTCGTAGCTCCTGGCCGAGAAGAAATTGAAAAAGATAAAAGAGGAATCCCAATTGAGAAGTTATCTACCTGGAGCCGTCGGGAGCCTTAGCGCTCTCCGTGGCCGGCCCCCGCTCCACCCCGTCGTCAGTCGTGTTCTCCTCCGCGATCTCTTCTCCATTGATCTTGTCCTGCATTGGCGTGAAAGAACTGCTAGCTCTCGAAACGATCAGAATTGCGGACAAAGAATCGAGATGAAAGCATTGTACCTCACGAGCTTGTTCTTGTCGGCGCTGCGGAAAAACTTCGAAAAGAAAACCTCCAGACAGCGCCGATCTCTGGCGCGTCGTGCTTGTCTATCCCCTGGGAAGCTAGGATCGCGCTCCTGGTCGATCGGAAAGCTTTGCCGGCTGAAGGAAGCAGTCCCTGGATGCAAACTCCTGCACCACGGCCATGCCTGGAAAAAGAATTGGAAACAAGAATCAGCATGAAAGATCCATACCCCGTGACGATCTTCTTCGCAGCTCGCAGCATCGAATTCATCCAAGAAGAAGAAAGAAGTAGAAATAAAAAACGAGAACGCTATACCAAGATCCCTTTTCCCCTGCCTTCTACCATAGGCATCACGATACATTTCACGATCAGTGCAGGTTGATCATCATCAGATTATGTCAGATACGCAGAGAAGTGATACGGTGGCGGTTTGTAGTATTTCTACTATACGTATGTATACCACATGACGGAACGAAAGGGAATCACGAAGACTATATGGTGAGGGAGAAGATTCAAAGCCAAAAGTCCAAGAAGTTCAAATCAAGCAAGCTGGGTCCTCTAGAGTCGACTGCAGCAGCAGCTGCCTGCCGTCTGCCGGGTCGGGTTCTTTTT
>NW_003314297.1:0-265935 GCF_000143415.4 Selaginella moellendorffii | reverse complement strand
TGCCACAACTCCCCCGAAATCTACCCCCCCCCTTCTTTCTCCCTCCCTCCTTTCATCTCCCTCACCCTCTTAGAGAACTAGATGAGTAGAGCAAGATAGATTACTCTCCTTTTAGTTCATCGTTAAAAAAACGAAAGATAACCCCGAAGACGGAGGCAGCTGCAGCTGCAGGTGAGTTAGAGAACCATTTAACTTTTATTTTGTCATCAGAAATTGAATACTAATTTTTTGTGCTAGTAATCATTTCTATATTTTTGTCAAGAACATTTAAAAAGTTCTTGATACTTATTGCTCTTAGTTTGTCATTTAAAATAGTTTAACTTTTATAGTGCAATCTCTCTGAATTCAACATGAAAGTTTCACTATATTAATGTTTGAGAATCCTTCTTAAAAACTAATGCTTTTATAGGAATATAAATTTTTAGATGCTTACTATTAGAAATGAAAAAAAAATTTCTGGAAATTGAATACAAAAATATGCATATTAATTACACAAAAAATCCTAGCTTATATATAGGAACAAATGCTCCGAATTGAAATTAACCGCCACTCGGACACTAGCTTGTATACAGGAGTAAGTGCTCCAAATTAAAACTAATTTAATAGATATCCGACAATTTCAGATATGCATGAAGTTTTTTGAAACCCTAAATTGTTACTAAACACTTCTTTTTTATCATAGAGTAGGTCATCTTTACTTTTTATAAAGTATAGTTGATATATGCAATAGGATGGCATTAACTATTTACACTTGAGTTCTTTTGCATTAACACACCTCCAAAATTGATATAAAAAATATTTACACATAAAATGAAAAGTTGAGTGTCGTCATAATACAACAAACCAAATTCTTCCATTTGAATAACAAAGTAATTGCAACATAATCACCTTTTAGTAATGTCCAAAAACTATATAGATATGCATGAAGTTTTTTTAAAACTTAAACTGCTACTAAACATTTCTTTTCTATCATAGAGTAGTTCATTTCTATTTTTTATAAAGTACAGTTGATATATACAATGGGATAGCACTGACCATGCACACTCGAACTCTTTTGCATTAGCACACCTCCAAAATTGATATAAAAAACATCAACGTATAAAATGAAAAATTGAGTGTCGTCATGATACAACCAACCAAATTTTTCCACTTGAATAACAAAGTAGTTACAATATGATCACATTTTAATAATGTCTGAAAACTATATAAATATGCATGAAATTTTTGAAACCCCAAACTACTACTAAACACTCATGTATCATGGAGTAATTCACCTCTACTTTTTGTAAAGCACGGCTGATGTATGCAATAGGATGATATTGATCACACACACTTATGCTCTCTTGCATCAACACACTTCCAAGATTAATATTAGAAATATCAGCTAATCCAACACCTTATGAGGATGTGTTCCTTTTATGTCCCTTCTAAGTGGATAAAGATATCATTGATGAAATCAATAGTTATTTTCGGCATATTGTAAAGAACCCCATCTATCATTTGATAGAAAGTTGTTAGAGCATTGTTCAAACCAAATGGCATCACCAAGAATTTGTACAAAACAAATAGTGTATAAAAAATAATCTTAGGAATATCTTCTTTAGCCATCAACATTTGCCAATACCCAAAAGCAAGATTTAACTTAGTGAATTAATGACTTATCTCCAGATAATTTAGGAGATTAGTGGTGTGAGGACAAGGGTACACATCCAGAATCATCACTTTGTTTAATGGATAATAGTCAATGTAGAAATAAATACTCCCATTAGGCTTCATTACAAAATAAAGTTTACACTCCCAAGGACTCTATGACTTTTAAATAACACCATTTACCAACATTTATTTGACTTTTGTATGTAAAATCTTGATCTTTTTTGGTGAGCGACGATGAATATAAACTTTGATTGGATAAACATCCCCAATTGGAATAGGATGAAGTGTTGCAATCTTAACCATAAATAACAGGTTAAATTCAAATAGCTCGGCATACTTCTTCATGAACCAATTAACTACTGCAACATAGATATTGTTGAAGGGATCTAAAGAAGGAATAGAGGAATAAGATGGAAACATAAGAAAAAGTAATAAGGAGACAAAAGTGATGGAAGTAGAGGGATAAAGAAGAACGAAAGTGAGAGGAATGGAAGAAATATAAAGAAATATAAGATAAAGAGGAGAAATCTCAAATCACACTCACTTAGCTGTAAGGACTTAACTCCCTAGGGTGTCCTAGGCTAGAAGATCCTTGCAACCATGACTGAAATGATAAAGAGTTCATTGAATGAGACCGAGTCCAAGATTGAGTCTGCTTCGAGACCAAGTTCAAGACCGAGTTCAAGACTGACTTCAAGACCAAGGTTGAGATCGAGTCCAAAACTGAGTTCGGGTCCGAGTCCGAGATCCGAAATTGGGTCCGAGACTAAGTTCAAGATCACATCCAAGACTGAGTCCGAGACCGAATTTGAAGTTGAGTCAAAGATCGAGTTTGAGACCGAGTCCAAGGTTGAGTCAAAGATCAAGTCTGAGATCAAGTCCAAGATTAAGTCTAAGATCGAGTCTAAGATTGAGTTTGATACCAAGTCCGAATATTAATACAAGTTAGATCATAGAGTGAAAGCCTAAAGCAATCGTCTCTTGGGGGGTTGTATGGGGTTCCAAAAGTATAATAGGGATAGTAAGGTCTAGGAACCAGTCTTGAAAGAACTCTTTAGTGGTGTTTTCCAAACTGACTTAAGGTTGGGACTAAAAGTTAGGGGCCTTAAGTGAGAATGAGCATGGACTTAGGTGGTACCCAAGGAAATGCTCAAGAGTAACTCCCACTCTTGGAAAGGAAATTGACTACAATGCTCCCAACTCATGTAAAGTGGTGCCCTATATAAATATCATATGGCTCATTGGTTTTTGCTCCTTCCTAAGGGCTTAGGCCTTCCCTTTGGGATGGAAGTAGGGGAATTGTCAACTAGTAACTTTCGATACCCAAAGTTACATTTATAATGTTGCGAATGTGACTTTGGTATCAAAAGTTATCTGTTGGCTGTCCTTTTGAATATTCTTTCCTTATTGTCACAATAAGTAACTTTCGATACCCAAAATCACATTAACGATAGGAGTAAGCGTACCCATACTGGGCCGTTAGGCCATAGTGTTTTCCCTAGGGTCCTAAAGCAAGTGATGCACCAAAACTTGGGATTTACAAGGTCCCATGATCATACCAAGGAATATTAGGAATTTAGAGGCTTAGTGTGCTTAGCTGCTTATGCCTAAGGGGAGTGTAGCCGAACCTTAAGTCTAGTTTAACTCAGGGAAAGGGATTGGGAGAGAATTTGGGAATCTATGGATGGATGGCTAGAACTTCATTGCTTGTGTAGTGAGTAGTTGAAACCAAATAAAACCAAGTAAGAGTTGGTACAATAGATAGGAACTTTGGCAAGGGAATAAAGCCAAGATAGTGGTAGTCGAATACATAAGGTAAAGTAGCAAATTAGAAAGGAAAAAATTTATAGCTTATAGTAGCATAATTGTGTTACAACTAATCCATATCAAGGATGAAGTCAAAAGCTTGATTTGGCACCACTTGCAATGATTGCAACTCAAGTTCAAAACTACCCACACACACAATTATGTCCATCTCATCCCAAATATACCCATATGTATAATTGTTGTTATAAAGAATGAAAATTAGTTTTGCTACATGACATAATGTAGAAGGCAACATGTGACAACAGGCTGAGCAATAGAAGATAAACTCAAGCCTATATCAACTAACACAAAAAGATCAATAAGAGACATTTTGTTATAAAAATGAGATTGAAAAGTAAACATTTGATAAACTAGTGGCGAGTGAACCCCTTAATGATATTCTCATAAAAAAGATGGAGGGATCATTAACTTATAAGAACCCTCTGCTACTCGTGCAACTCTTTTGTTTCCTAGAAACATCTCGATGTTTATACCTTCCATTGTAGAAGCACTAATAAAATGTTATTGACACAAAGGTTTCCACCTAGAAAATGAAAGTCACTAATCTGGAAAACACCGATCATGCCGATAAATGTGACCAATTTCATCACACACCCAACATCGGACATCACGGCCATAACCCCATCCTTGCTCTTGTCCTTGAATTCATGCAATAGCAGCAACCTTTATTAGAATATGACCATTTCCCACAAGAAGTGGAGTTGAAGGATTTGTAGTGATATGTCATAACATTATGCCAAGCGAAAAACATTGTCAAAGGTGGTTAAAGAAATTGCATGCATAAGTCTTACAAAATCTTGATGAAATGTTAGCCATAACATTCCTAACTTGATCCACTATGATATATTTAGCTCTACACGAAGCAAAAGGCTCCAGAAACAAACACCAAATTGCATCACTAACTCAAATAGCCCTTAATGAAGATGATGCAATTATTGAAAGACATTATCATAATCATTGGCATATTCAAATATGCATTTGAAGACATCCTGGAGAATGTTTCAATCTACATGAGTGGTTACACTCAAACTATTGTACCATTATAGCACCGTCCTTTAGAGACACGTGGGAAACTCATGCATATCATCCCTAGGATTCCTATGAAAGAACTCCAACTAGATGCAAAGATTGGCAATAAGAGAAGGAAGAGGTGTACCATACATTATGAATACCGCTATCAACTGAGTCTAATTATTCAATTACAATCATATGGCATCAAACAATTACACCAAGTGTTACTCTAAAGTCAAAGGAGGAAGAGGCTATTGCTCTACCATAAAGATGAATGAAAAGGAAAAAAACAAAAAAGAGAAAATTAAAAAAGATATAAGGAAAGTGAGATATAAATGTTGCAAAAGCTAAATATAAACCAAAATCCCAAATCTAAGCACTCTTCAAAGACAATCAAAGCAAAGCTACCCCTTATCTCCACCAATGTAAATGTACAGAATATAAAAATGGAATACAAAAATATATATATCAATTAGCCGAAAAACCATAGTTTATATACAAGAGCGAGTGGTCTAAATTGAAACGAATTCAATGGCTATCAAAATCTCACTATACTATTATTAATATACAGCATCATAGTTGTATACTTGGACCTCACACAATTAATTTCATAATATATTGGCACTCTATAATTAATATTATCTATATGTGGTTATCATGAGTTGTTACTATGTTACTTTAGGTAAAATGAAACCTTCTTTGAGTTTGTTATGAGTGGTAAATATGCTAGTTTAGTTCAAATAGTCCCTTATCATATAAATTGGATTGTGAATGCAAGCTTAAGGTTTAGTTAAGGTTGAATCCCACACCTGTATACAAAATTTAAATTAAAACTATGATGAATTCAATACAAAAGTTTCACTACAATAATATCTAAGAATCCTTCCTAAAAACTAAAAAAAAATGGAAGAATGTTGAGATTAGATGCTTACTATTGGAACTGACAAAAACTTAAATTCCTTTTAACTTAATTAAGAAAAACATAAAAGCCTAAACTCTATAAATATTTATTTAGTATTTATATTTATGTTTCTTTCTTAATCATGTTTGATTTTGTGAATCTGTTTTTTATATTAAAATCTTCAATTAAGAATATAATATGCTTAGATTACTACTTACCAGCAATGGTTTTATCCCCAATGGCTATGAGCTAATGCATCAAGAGCTACTTATTCATTTTCTATCCCATTTTCTAACTTAGAACTATAATTCTAAACTATATTTTCAATATATAGCTTGTGTTTGAAAAAAACTATGTTCATAAAATATATAGCACTGATAAGATTCAAATTATAATTTACAATAGCTAGATAAACTCATCAACTTAGGTTCTAAAATAACAAAAGGAGCCATTACTAACTTGCTGCAGGAGTTTGAATTCCTACCTATTCTAAGTGACTTTTGTTCTCTTTACTTATCTTTTCTCTTTTGAGTTCATAGGATCAAATTCATGTAAGCAATAAAAAAAGTGACTAATTAACTAATTTGATATATTTACCTTCACAGGTTTTATAGATCTTTCTGGCCTCCCTTAAGGTTTTCCTCTTAGCTACTTTTGTTTTAGTGGTTGAGACTTTGGCAATGGTGTAGGAAGATCTGCCTCCTCCATAGCTTAATTATCCATTCTAGATATTATTAGAGATTCGGACCACTTTATAGTTTCTTGTTTAGCAAATAAAGATCTAAAGAGCAAGGTAGTTAAAAATTAAAGTTACTTTAATTATAATATTGTCAATTATGTTTGTGGAAAATGGGTTTGTTTCGACTCCAAAACTATAGCACATATGGTTTTCAATCTATATCCTATGGTGATTTACTATAAGATGACTATAGAGTGAATCCTAACCCTTAAACACATATGTAAAGGGCATGGAACAAAACTAAAGTTCCAAAGCCTTGGGCCATTGAACAAAGGGATAGAGTTGACTTGTGAGGTTGTACCCTAGGAGCAAATGAACAGGAGTATGGAACAAATCTTAAGCATACACTAAGGAGTGAAGAAATAAAAGCATGAAACAACTTCAACTATACAATTAAGGAGCAAAAGAATAATAATATGGAGCAATAGTAAAATAGTTTAGCATCCTACTACCAAGATTAATATGTAAAATGGAGTCAAATAGAATTTTGTGTTATTTCAGCAGACTAGTGGCCTAATGTGAGGATATGAATACTCCACCAGCATGGTATGGAGTTAAACTCAAATCAAACATAAAACAAGGATAGGCATGCCTAATAAGTAACTATAAGCAGCCAAAGAAAATGATTTAAAAGATAACTTATAGAGATTCAAATAAAAAAAGAAAGGGCCCATAAACCCCTTTTTTTAATTGGTTAAGGGTATTGGGATACTTGGGGTTAAATATTCTTGGGTTTGAATAATATTGAGTTGGGTGATTTTTTGGGAAGTTTAAATTTATATGGGTTTGAAATGTTGGGTGACTTTATCTATATTGGTTCTTTCGCCAATGTTGACAGTAGCAGCAGTGGTATCGCTCAAGCACCTACATTTGGTAAATTTCGCTCTATTAAGAAGTTCAAATTTAGGAGTTTACAATAGCCAGATAACGTCTTAACTTGGTCGGACATACTCAACTTACTTATTATACAATATAACCCTAAACCGATATAGGATAGGATGAAGAGACATAAGATTAAGTATCTAATAAAATTTAATAATAGATGTATCATCAAGAAAACTCAATGATAAAGCTTAACTACTAAATATATGTAGAGAGTATACTAAACAATTTATAAAAGATAGCTCACAGAACATAAAGTATTACAGACATATAAGCAAAATGATCACAAATATATCACCTGAAAAAGTAACATCCCAACCCATTAGAACTAACCTTATCAAAATTTAATACATCTAAATAAATATCAAAAGAGCTAATAAATACTTGTTCATACTAACTATTATAGCAGTTAATTTGAATAAACTTTAGTCAATAATTGTAGTTTTCACCCTTTACCCTATAGTGATTCACCATAGGATAACAAAACCTAAACCCTTGGATACATGAGTTAAGAGTAGACCTCAATTAAGGGTTTACACTACACAAAAGGATGGAGCTAAACTCCCTATAACATGTGGTTTTCACCTTTTACCTTATAGTGGTTTACTATAAAATAACCATAGAGCTGAACCTTAACCTTTGGACATGTGAACTAAGAGTAGTGGAGTGGAATCTAGGCCACTAAATGAAGGTATGAAGTCAAACTTTTAAGCATATAGCTAAGGAGTGTAGGAAATCAAAGCACAAAATAACTCCTAAGCATATAACCCAAGAAGCAAAAGAACAAAAGCATGGAATGACTTCCGAGCATATAGCTTATGAGCAAAAGAACACTCTCAAAGAGCATAGAATGACATTGGAGTATTCTTAGAACTTTTAACAAAAACAACACCGTTGTGTTTAGGACAATCACTACATTCCATAGATATGCTAAGTTAGTAAATTTAAACACTTTCCATAAATAACCAATAGGACCGAATAAAATCAACACATAAAGGAATGATAGTGAGAGTGTTTTGAAAAATACGGTAAACTATCATCTAGCAAGATTAAGGGACTAAGCTCAATATCATGAGGGTTCTTCACACTGGCTTTTGAAGTAACTCCTTACTAGATTGGAGCTCCTCCTCAAGCTGTGAGTTCTCGTCAGTCGCGTCAACCATGAAAGCTTGTGAGAATACAGGCTTGAGATGGTTAATAGCCAAACCTTGACTCTTTGACATTGAGATCTTCTAAACAAGCTGGCTTCCAAACACCATCGTCCTTGATCCACTGTCACATATAATGTTCTCTGACAAATATTTCAAGATCGATCTTACCATTTAAATCTGTGCAAAAGAAAAAAGAAGTTTTCCTTCTCTGCATCCAAGACATGGAATGCTTGCGGCCATCCGAAGAGCTCACCGGCCTCACTTTCTTGAATCCATGGCACTCCCGTCAGACATGCCCTAGAGTGAAGGAGCGAGTTTCCATCCAAGCCGTCCATTTGCTCTTTATTCTAATCTACTGGTGGGAGTGCAAATGACATTTGTGTACTTTTGTTTTGTCAAGAGCATTTAAAAACTTTTGTATTGACATGAGCTTGTGATGTTTATTTAAATTTATGAACTCTTTACCCAAGCATCCCTTTGATCTGTAGGATCTTTTCAGCGGGATTCAGTCCCTTTGGACAAGCATTAGAGCAATTGCGAATAGTGTGGCATCTTCCAATCTTCATCTCTCCACGGAGGGCCTCCACACGCTCTTTGGTAAAGTCATCGCGGCTATCAGCAATCATTCTAATAAACAGTAAACATTTGGAAAATTTTACTAGGAAAAAAATGGAATGGTACTTACTTATATGCTTGGAGCAGAATTGCTGGACCAGGGAATGTAGGTGTGTTCCACCAGTAGCTAGGGCAAGAAGTATTACAACAAGCACATAGGATACACTCCCACATCCCATCCAGTTTTGCTCTCTCTTCTTTGGTTTGCAAGAACTCTTTTTGCCCATCTTCCTTTTGTTTTTTGGTCTTCAACCATGGCTCAATGCTCTTGTATTGCTGATAAAAATAACTCATGTCCACCACCAGGTCCTTAATCACAAACATATGTGGCAGAGGCAACACCACAGTAGAAGCAATACCATCCTCATCCCTGTCAACTTTTGTTAAGCATGCCAGGCAGTTCTTACCATTGATGTTCATGGCGCAAGAGCCACATACACCTTTGCGACAAGAACGCCTAAACGTGATACTCGAATCATGCTTGTTCTTGATCTCAAACAAAACATCAAGCATCATAACGCAGTTGCTGGTGTCAACCTTGTACTCTTGGAGGCAGGGTGATTTGCCATCTTAGGGATTGTATCTGTACACTTGAAAGGACCGTAAACCGTTGCTTGTCAAGCGCTTGCTTCCTAAAACTCGTGAAAGCATCCTTGGTGAAAAGTCAAAAACCCAAAAGATTATTTGTAAGCTATTTGAGTATTTAGGTGTAGAATTTTTAACTATTTTATTGTAACTATACTCCAAGTATTCTTTTAAATTATAATTTAAAATTTTATTTATTTATTTGTCCAAATTTTTGGCATGTCATGAAGGGTGACCTTTAGTCATGCGCAAAAACTATCAACATATCAATTAATTTTAAATTTTTTATAGTAAGTTGTACAAAACAATTTGTGTTAATGTATAATATTTTTGAAAAAATTAAATATTTTAAATTTTAATCATATTAAATATTCACAGCATAGAGAGGTTAGTCCTAATTAATTAAGATAATATCATTTATAAGTATTATTAGCTGAAATAGATTTTTTATCTATAGGTTTTAGGTCGGAAAAGTAAAATTTATGTTTCTTGCTAATTCTATATATTATTAAATCTCATATAAATATTTTTAGAAAATTGGAAGAAAAATTCAATCACTTTATTTTTCTTCTTTCATATTTAAATAACAATATACCTTTTCATAGGCGCAGACCAATTTTCTTTATAATAATTTTTATGAATTTCAAAAATTGCATATCCAAATATATACCACTCTACTATTTCAGATTCTTCATAATCTTCATGTGATCCTTGCTCATAAGCATTGAATTTTCCATGTATTTCCCCTTTAAACTTTATATCACACCAAAATAAAGTATGTCCAATCCATCTTGTGTTAAATTCAAACATAAAATCTGATCTATTTTTAATAAATTGTATTCCTAAATCATCATCTTTTGATTTACAATGAAGCTCAAGTTCATCACCTACTCTGTTAAAAATAAATACTTGTACATGTGCACTAAAGCATAAATAAATACTTAAAAATATAAATATTACAACTAGATATTCTTTAAAAATCAGCATATCTTAGGTAAAGTTTTTAATTAAGAATAAAATATTAAATAATTAATTATAAATCATAAAGGATTATTTAAGAAAATTATTAAAAAATACCTTTTAGTACTCCACTTGTAACAATTCTATAAATTTAGGATAATTTTATAATAATTTTTATTTACCATGAAAATTCAATAATTTTTAAATTTTATTGTAAGTTTTTTAAAAATATAATCCACCAATGTTTTATGGCAGTATCCTTATATAAATGCAGCTATGCTATAGCAAAATTATTTATAGATTATTACATTAGCTTAAAATAAAAGGTGGAAATAATAATGTTTTAAATAATTTTATTCTATATTCTGTTAAATTAATAATATATAACTTTAGCAATAGTTATTTCATTTTTTTATTATCTAGTATATCTTTAAACCTAATGATGAAATAATCAATATTATTTCTTTTTTTTTTTTGTGGGGTCCAAGTGTACAATTACAATACCATATACTAATATTAGTATAGTGGGATTTTGGTAGCCATCTGATTGCTTTTAATATGGACCACTCGCTCTTGTATATAAGTTAGTATTTTTGGGCTAATTGATATACATATTTTCTATATTCATTTTCCATATTCCATGCACTCACATTTTGAGCAATGATAATAATCTATTGCACAAAACCTCATTTGTAAATGTAACTTTTATTAGCATCTTCAAATTACAGTGTTCAAGAATATTCTAAGAATATTTTTTAATTAAATATTTTAATTTGTAACCATAGACCTTTTCATATGTTTTATAGCTTTTTTCAAATCTAAAGTTCTTCATAAGAATCTAGAAATAAAAGCTGCAAGATAGATAGATTGGGAATAGATAGAGCTTTTTCTTCACTGCTACTTAGTATGCTACGTATACACCATGATATACATCCACTGGAATGCTGGATGCGGGCTATTCTAAGAAATAATTATTATAAACTTATTTATCTAAATTGTAACACCCATTTATGCTAACTATTGCACTAGCAAGAAGATGAGCTGGGTACCATTTCTCCACGATCGTCCTTCTTGATTAATTGTTTCGTCTTATCAAGCTCTACTGACTGAGGAGGTCTGTTCTTCAGGGAAGAGAAAAGAGTGATTTTTCTAAAATTTGTGGATGAACAAATCACTGACAGATACTCCCAATTCTCCTGGAGCAAAGAAAGATGGAATGGCTGATTCCTACTCGCCAACTAGATCACAACACTATATTGAACTGTTATCTTCATTCAATATGTTTTACGATATTTGAAGACAATCAAGCTGGAACCATAGCTTGACACCACCACAGGTTTGGAAGAAGTTTGTAGCAGTAAAACTTTTGGACCTTAAAAATGACCACTTAGCTTTCCAGGTGAACCATGAAAAACTTCACCTACTGCTGAAAGGGGTCACGCTTGAATCTCCTCTTGGTGGTATTCCTTCTTTTTTTATTGCTAACAAAGTAATATTTTGAAAGCCACTTTTTTTCCAAGGCATATATATATTGGCATGCATGCAAGTACGCCAAGCGTAGGAGCCTCCACGACGTCTGGCGAACTTTCCTCAGCATGCCCTGTCGAGACGTGGTGTTCTGGAACGTACTGATACTGGGATATCCTGAGGTGGCCTTGAATCTTTACGCACGAATGCGTGTGACGCGGATTCTGGGACTTTTCTTGCCGTGCTCAAGGCTTGCGGTAGCCTTGTGGCTCTGGAGACCGGGCATGCTCTTCACAGGGACGTTTATCGGCATGGACATGGTTCTGGCGACTTGCTTGTGGACTTCTACGCTAAGTGTGGGGGTGTGGCCGCTGCCCAACGGGTGTTCGACTCATTTTCTACGAGGAACATTGTCAACTGGAGCGCACTGATAACAGGCTACAGCCACCTGGGAGATGTGAAGCAAGTCCTGGATCATTTCCCGTGACATGGAGGACGGAGGAGTGCAGCCAAGTTCAGTTCCGTTCTCGCGGGCTTGCAGCCATGCGGGCCTGGTTGACGTCGCCAGGGACTACTTTCAAGCGATGAGCTTGAGGTATGGAATTCGTCCGGGCATCGATCACTACCACTGCTTGGTGGATGTACTCGGGAGAGGCAACCATATGGACGAAGCAGTGGCTGTGGTAAACACCATGCCTTTCGAAGCCAATGCCATGACTTGGAAGACGCTGCTGGCGGCATGCCGGAAGTGGAAGAACGTAGAGTTTGGGAGGCTTGCATTCGAGTTGCTGCTGGAGCTCGACGAGAAAGACGTGGCTGCCATACAATGTCACATATACCTGTGTGGCAAACTTAAGTGGCATGGCGATTTGTCATGTCATATTGATGTGGTATTCCCATACACCTTAAGCAATCAAATTGTAGTACGGAATGTTTTTGAACTCATGTGTTTGCAATAAAACCTTAATGTGCCATATGTCTTATTGCATATTGAGGCATCCAGGCTGCCTGAGTTGCCATCTTGGGGATTGTATCTGTATACCTGAAAGGATTCCTAAAACTCAAGCTATTTAAGCTTGCGTCTCAAGCTCTAATGGCAAGCATCTCACTACATTTTGCAGGGGTTTGAGTTTGGAAAAGATTCTAAATTATTAATTACTTAGGTGTAGTAAATTTTTTAATTTATACCACACTTTGTTATGAAGTGTTAAACCAAAATGTTAATTTGTAGTTTACTTATTTATTTCTATAATATAAAAAATGTTAAGATAAATAAATGATAATAATAATGATAATTTTTAAGTTTACAATTTAAACATTTTTTTTTTTTTCAAACTTCCATTGGTCTTGAGCTAATAATTTGGACCCCCATTCTTCTGGATCTCTCTAGTTTGTGTCCATCAATATTTTGCCTTGAAATCTTTGACAAGAAAAATACCTTTGAAATAAGAGTGCTCCATCTTCTTTGGTTGTGATATAGTAAACCAACTCTATGCATAGAGGTTGAGAAGCTAACAACAACCATCTTCACAACAAGTGTTCTGTGTTTCATTGGTCTTCAAGAATGCCATGAGAGACCTGATAAAGCATTGGCCACTACAAGTTGTTGGAAATGAGAATAGCGATGGCAACAAGAAGATGAGCCTCTTGAGCTAAGATCTAGCGGTTGGAGGGATGTCAGGGCAGATCTTGACGCCCTCCAACCCTCTTGACGCCCTGACATGTGTTGATGCGTGCTCTCAGACATAGCAGTTTTTTTTTGCATAAGTTTGTAGACTTTAAAAAAGTTTTTAGCTTGCACTCTTTCTTGCAGTTCTATAGCAGTTCTTGATTATGGCTATAGATGGTGAGATCCAAGTGCGTCATTCTGAGCCAGCCAGGCGAGGTCCAGGTCGTGGGGGGTAAGTTTTACGTACCGTTTTCCCTGGAGGAATTGTGACTGTGTAAGACATCTAGTACGTGACTTCCTTGTCAACTATGTAGGTGGTGATAGTCATTGTATTCGGTTTCATCGTTGACGGCCTTGCCAAGAATAGCTTTCTAGGGTAGGAGAAATCACAAAATCTCAATCCACACAGGGCATTTTCTATGGAGTAAGTGCTCCATACCGTCCAGTATATAAGATATAAAGAAAAACAGCTAGTTAGAGAACTCTCTCACCGTTGACTGTTCTTTGCTATAATGTCTACTGCCAACTTCTAGTAGCTCCATAGATGGTGCTTGCTATAGCAGCCCCATGCGGGAGTTGTGGTTCCAGACAAATCAAGAAGAGCATATCAGTTAAGCTTTGTTGGCCAATCTAAATAGTTGCAATTAGCTCATATTTCTAGAACTGTGGGGCATTCAACCTACAAACTTTATAACTTAATTTACTATACAACTTGAGTTGAAGAACTTCACCTCTACACCTAATGCCTCTTAGACCATAGCCAAGATTAGGAATCTTGAGCTGGGAATATCTCTAGAATCATACCGCCAACAACTTATCATAGAAAGAATAATCCAAGATTCCCTAGTTTTATCCTTAACTACAGAATTGCTAGGAAATCTTTGAGCAAATATGCACCTAAGTCAAACATATGTTATAGTTAGCCACTGTGCCATCTTCCAATGTTAAAGTGTAGTGCACTTGAGATAATTTTATACCTTGGCAATTGATTTGCTAGTTCTAACAAGTATGCCACACTTTTCAAGCCCCGATATGCAGATCCTTGTTGATCTTGAACTATAGCTTGTGTTGTAGTGAGAAATGGTACCACTCCTCTCTTTATTGTTCTTGGATTGGTCTTAGCTGCCACTCACATTTGCATTGTTGAAACCTGAAGCTGCTTTAGGATGGGTATCACACCTTAGCATGGCTGTCCCTTGCATTGACTAGGCCATTTCTAATTACATTCATTCAGGCACAAGATCATCCTTTCCATAACTTGGTACCAATCACAATTACGCAATATCTTTAACTTTTCTTATGTAACCTCCTCCAGTTTGAGTGTCTGGAGGGTACCTGTATTGTGGAAGATCAAGATTAGTAATGCAATCTTGGCTAGGTCTGTCTCTTTATTTAAAAAAAAAAAGAGGCTAAAAATCAAAACTAGAGGAGACTTGTACTGTTTGATGCTCACTAGCCAATGTACTGAGGTATATGTCCGGGCCACACATCAAAAGTGACGTCCAAAAATGGGTTTTAAAACCTGATTGCTTTCCTTTGCCTCATGGATCTCATCATCTGGTCCAATCACAATCATCCTGTCCTTAGAATTAGACAACAGATCAGCTACCCCACAAGCTTTACCTGTGCAGAGTCAGTAATGTCCTCATATGCCGCCATATTGTGTTCCAGCATTCTTGCCATGAAATCTTCCTACAGGTGAGGGACGAGTCAAAAACCAAAGCACAAACTCAATGGGAAGCTATTCAATACCTGTTTATGTGGCCAGAAACGTGGTGGAGAAACTCCTTGCAACTTTAGTGTTTGGTGTTGGGTGTAGGTTCATTTTCAATCAAATCCAAGACCAAGCTGCAAATCACTTCTGATGTGCAGCCTAGACATGTACATGAGTACATTGGCTAGTGAGCATCAGCAGTGCAAGTCTTGGTGTCATTTTGATTTCTAGCCTCATTTTGTTTTTTTACTAGCTGAGATTGTCCACAATACAGGTGACATAAGAAAAATTCAAGATATTGTGCAATCGTGATTGGTACTGGGTTACCAGACAGATGATCTTATGCCCTGGATGAATGTAACCAGAAATGGTCTAGTTCATCTATTTAACCAATGCATAATGATCACCATTCAAACAATCAAATTTCCTAGCTAAGTTCTCCAATTTCAAGAAGGAACTGTGTTCTTGTTGCTCTTCTTATATCTGAAGACGTATTTGTGGCAGGATCATACTTCTGGTGGATTTAGTGTTTCTCCAAACATTTGGACATCAAGACTCCAATCATAAGTACTACCTTTATATGCCTAAAGAAGCTAGTGTCTTCATTTTTCTGATTTAATTACATATGCCATGGGAAGCTCTACATGTAGCTGGGAATGCCCACACGACCATGTGATTACATGGACAATTGAGGAAGTGCAAAACTGGTTGGAGCTTATCAGCCTCTGAAGGGTTCAGGAGATGTGATTCAAGCTTTGGAGGTTGTCAAGCATTGTTTGGAGTTTAGTAACTTATTTTTGATCATTATAGAAGAGTAGTCGTGCATCAGTTGTTACTTCTCCCACCGAGGACCATTTGTCTCGAGCAAATGACTGCAAGCAATGGGCCTCGAGTCCAGAAATGATCTCGTCAACCTGCTTGGTAAATGAAAACTCTGCCAAGTCAGAAAATCATGACTTGTTGACGCATACCATTTGGTAGGACGCGTTGCTGAGCTCCACAACGCCTGTCCAAAGAGGTTATTTTGTGTGACAACAGGAGCTGACACAGGACGCATCCACTCGGCCGCTTGTCCACTCCTAAACAAAGCTTCCTTCACTTCGTCACATCTATGAGCAAGATGCCCAACGTCAACCTGAAATCAAAGAGCGATGGAAGAGAGGTTCGACTTAACTGATCTTGTTCCCAACAGCCCTGTATTAAAACGAGTTGAAAAGCAAGAAAAAAAAACCAATGAAGCATACCTGTTACCAGTAGTCACCACAGCAACAGGTCCCATCCTTGAAAACGTGAAACCGGCTTGCATCCCGGCATATAATGGTTCTCTTCTCCAGCATTGAGATAGCTGCTGCGACTTTGTGGCAGCCATCGCAGAGCAGAGAGTTCTTCACGATACGTATGGCTGTCCCCGGCATCGTGTTCAGCAACGCACAACCAATGGCCATTCGCTCGCTGTGACAACAGAGACGCTTGTTTCCACCTTCCTCCTCCATTTCCACCGCAAAGTCGCCGAGCTTCTTGAGTATCTCTTGAGACTGCGGATGTCTGGCATCGTTTCCAGCTTCAAACGAGTGAACCGTGCCAGTATCTTCAGTCCACCAGCTCCGCTCGGCCACCGAGTTCTCGTCTCGAGCACCCGCCTTCATCGTCTCGACATGCTGCTGTTCTTCCACCATGCCCCGGCTCCCATATATGTTGGCCATCAAGACGTAGGCAACCACGTCTTTCTCGTCGAGCTCCAGCAGCGACTCGAATGCAAGCCTCCCAAACTCTACGTTCTTCCACTTCCGGCATGCTCCCAGCAGCGTCTTCCAAGTCATGGCGTTGGCTTCGAAAGGCATGGTGTTTACCACAGCCACTGCTTCGTCCAAATGGTTGGCTCTCCCGAGCACATCCACCAAGCAGTGGTAGTGATCGATGCCCGGACGAATCCCATACTTGAAGCTCATCGCTTGGAAGTAGTCCCTGGCGACGTCAACCAGGCCCGCATGGCTGCAAGCCGCGAGCACGGAAGTGAGCGTCACAGCATTTGGCTGCACTCCTTCGTCCTCCATATCACGGAAGTGATCCAGGACTTGCTTCACATCTCCCTGGTGGCTGTAGCCTGTTATCAGTGCGCTCCAGCTGACGATGTTCGTCGTAGAAAACGAGTCGAACACCCGTTGAGCAGCTGCCACACCCCCACACTTGGCGTAGAAGTCCACCAAGCAAGTAGCCAGAACCATGTCATCTTCGAGTCCATGCCGATAAACGTCCCTGTGAAGAGCCTGCCCGGTCTCCAGAGCCACAAGGCTTGCGCAAGCCTTGAGCACCGCAAGAAAAGTCCCAGAGTCCGCCTCACAGCCTTTCTCCTCGTCTCGCATTCGTGCGAAGAGCTTCAAGGCCACCTCCGGCTGCTCGCTCTCGGCGTATCCCAGTATCAGTACGTTCCAGGACACCACGTCTCGACGGGGCATGCCGTGGAACACCCGCCAAGCGTCATCCAGGCTCCCACACTTGGCGTACATGTTCACCAGCGAGCATCCAACGAACTTGTCAAGCTCGCAGCCAAGCTCGGCAGCCTTGGAATGGATTTTCATGCCGATGTCCAAGGCCTCCAGCTTCACTGGCCTTCCAAACAGCTGCTTGGCTTCCTCCTTGGCCGCCAGACTGATGCAGGCGTTGAGCGCACCGATGAAAGTCCGGGAGTTCGGTTTGCAGCCTGGAAACTGCGGCATGGCCTCGAACAGCTCCAAAGCTAGCCTCTCTTCACCACTCTCGGCGTAGCCATGGATCAAAGAGTTGCACGAGACAACACACCGCCTTGGCATGCTACTGAATGCCTTGTGTGCCTCCACCAAGCTCCCACACTTGGCGTACATGTCTACCAGAGTGCTGCCCAGGAAGAGGTCCGAGTCGCAGCCGTGCTCCACAGCCTGAGAGTGAATGGCAGCTCCCATTTCCAGTGCCTTCACTCGAACCAGCCTTCCATCAACCGGCGTGGCCTCCTCTTTCCGTGCCAGGCGGCTGCAAGCTTTCAGTGCCGTCAAGAAGCTCCTGCGGTTCGGTCGTCCCATTCGACAGAAAACTTCCAGAGCGAGTTCCTCTTCCCCGTTGTCTACGAACCCGGCCATTAGCGCGTTCCACGACACCACGTCGCGGAGAGGCATGGATTCGAAGACTCTGAAGGCCTCCACCAGGTTCCCGCACTTCGCGTACATGTTGAGGAGCGAGCATGCAACGTGAGAGTCCAAGTCCCGCCCCGTCTCTACAGCTTTCAAATGGATCGCTCTTCCTTTCTCGAGAGCCGCCACCTTGAGAAGCCGGCCATCAACTTGCTGGAACTCTTCCTTGGCTGCCAGAGCTGTGCACGCGTTGAGAGCAGCAGTGAAAATCCCAGCAGCAATAGAACCTCTGAACTGGAGAAGCTTGCATATTTCCAAGGCCAGCTCTTCTTCTCCGTTGTCAGCATAGCCGAGCATCAGCGCCGTGCAAGAGAATGCGTCGTGATGACGCATCCTGTCGAAGATCATACGAGCGTCCAGCAAGCTCCCACACTTCGCATACATGTTGATGAGCGAGCTCGTCAAGAACACGTTGGAATCGCAGCCAGCCTTCAAAGCTTGATAGTGCACGGAGAGCCCCCGTTCCAGAGACCCGATCTTCACCATCTTTCCTCCATCAACCTGTCGCCCCTCTTCTTTCCTCGCTAAACCAGTGCAAGCGTTCGAAGCAGCGAGAAAAGTCCGAGCGTTCGCTGAACAACTGCCTTGAGTTTGCATCTGTGAGAAGAGCTCCAGCGCCACCTCTTCTTCCCCATTCTCTGCGAAGCCTTGTATCAATGCGGTCCATGACACGACGTCGTGGTGTCGGAGCCTGTCAAAGACCAGTCGAGCGTCCAGCATGCTGCCACACTTCGCGTACACATCGATCAGAGTGCTGGCGGCAAATCTGTCCAAGTCGAACCCGTTCCTCAGACCATCAGCATGAGCAGCCATGGCTTTCTCCAAAGAGTTTACTTTCACCAAGATCCCACCGACGTCCCTGCATTCTTCCTTGCTTGCCAGACTTGCACAATCCTTGAAAGAGGTGAGAAGAGATCGAGAGTCCAAGTATGTAAGCACATCCCGTGCCGCCTCGTCTTTGGCATTCGCGGAGTAGCTGCCAGGAAAATCTTTCAAAAACACTTCGAGCTTGACGAGCGAAACTTACGTGTTTGTCTCGCAAACTTGGTTTTCGCAAGTGCCTGTCCCTGGAGATTGCGAGACCTCCTCGATGCCATAGCTGCCAAGAGAAGAATGGCTTTAGACTTGACGAGAAGATCAGCTAGAACGAAGGAAAAACTTACGCATTCGTCGCGCAGGAGTGATTTTCGCGGTTTCTTGTCCCTGGAAGTAGCGAAAATCGCATCAAAACACTGCAGTGTGCTGGCCGATTCCCGGAACAAGCACGCATCGTTGTCCATGCTGCTAGTCCAACAAATTTTCAGCAGCTGGAACACAAAACTCCGTGAGCAAATGCTCCAGGAGCATAGAATCCCACCTTAACCTCGTCCCAAACTCTCCTGGATCATCCAATCGAGCTGGAAATACCGCGAGCGAATCCCCGCGACGCGATCAATCCCCAGGAAGATTCAGGAGCAATGCGGCATCACGGCGCTCCCTGGACGAAATATCGAGCAAAGCAAACCCTAAAGAACCTAGAAGAGAAGAGATTTCATGACCGCTATTGATCAGCCTCCATGCTCGTCGCGCACCGTGGACGCGTTCCTCCGGATGGGAATGGTAATCTCCTCCTTCTCGCCTTGCCCCTCCTCCTCCTCTCATGGTAATCGCGCTTGCTTCTCCAGGCCGGCTTCTCGTGGGGATTGTTCGTGGGATCATACGACGCTGGCAAGAAAGGTATTGGCAGGAATCTCTCCATCTCCATCGATCATCCTTCTCTTCGTTTGGCAGGACTGTCCGGATTGGCGAACGCGTCCTATGTGGTACTTAAAAAAAATTCCATCCTACATTGTTCTTCCATGACTTCTTCTTTGCTCGATCGCAGGCCAAAGCTATCGCCAACAACAGCGTGAAATGGGGTGAGCAAGTCCATCTCACCATTTCTTCTCGAGTGATTTGGAAGAACTTTTCTCTGTGTTCTTCCAGGACTTTGCGGAGGACTCTACGTGAGTCTCAACTGTGGCTTTGAGGTCCTGAGAACGAAGAGAGATTGGGTACGTAGTTGTAGTTCTTCCCAAAACCATGGATCTTATGAAAAAATCGTCTTTTTCTTCCTTTTCCCAGATAAATGGTACACTCGCTGGAGCATTGACAGGAGCAGCGGTGGGATCCAAAAAGATTGGAATTATCAAGACTGCTCTCGCGGCATCGGTCATCTGTTCTACTCTCGAGATGATGAAACCAGCTGAGTATCCTCCCACAAGAATCATCAAGTAGGAGATCTTCTTCTTTTTTTTCTCGCGATCCAGCCTCACAATTTGGGCTGCCTGCTACTTTCCTTCTGATAGAGCTCCGATCTGCCAAAAAAAAGTGCTCTTTTGCTATGTTCTATGGTGGAAAAGAAGGGAAGAACACCGCTCACTCACATCACATAGCCTCCGTGCACGAACGCCATCCCGAGCGCTACCGCAAACACTCGATCTCGCACCTCGGGATTCTTCCGGAACGCGAGCCTTACTGCGAAAAGTGATGATAAATCCCTGGCGAGAAAGAAATCGCTTACTGAGCGGCAGGATTGGAGCGTAGATCAGTGGAACGATGTACTTGAATTCCGGCTGCCGCCCTTGCTGCTGCCGGATGCTGCTAGTGCTGCTGCGCGCTCACAAAGTCACTCTCGGCCAAGGATGCGTTCTAGATTTGCTCACCTCGCAGTCGCCATTGCGAGAAAAAGAAGGTACTTTCTTTTAGGGTTCTAGCACTCAAAGATTTAGGGTTCTAGCACTCAAGATTTGGGGTTTAGGGGTTTGGTTTTAGATTTTTGTGGAGATTGTGGCTCAGACTCATGATTCTTTCCATTTCAGAGGCGATCAAGCCTCATCTTCGGGAAAATTTGGTCATCACAGCCACCGCGGACTCGAGAATCTCAAGCATTCTACTAAATTTCGACAAATTCCTGACAAAAAAGCCCTCTCAATCCCTCTTCTAGCTGTAGTAACTTTTGATCGATCGATCGACTGATCCCGCCCCGCCCATATAATGATCGCAAGAACTGCGAGAAAGAAAGAAAAGAGGCCACAGAGATCAAAACTCCCAGCTTGGAAGAAAGACACTTACCGAGTGATAGATAGTCTTGTTCTTCAAGCGCTGCTCTAGAGTGGAAGATATCTCTTTGCCGCTTGCTTTCCCACGACCATCCCCCCCGCCGCCATGGCTCCCAGAGCGCCAGCGATGGCGGCGGTCCTAGGCCCGGCGGCGGCCTTGTAGAAGGCGCCAGTGGCGAGCCCCGCCGCCACGGAATTGAGGAGATCATCGCTCTTGCGGAGGTACCAGGCGCCGCTCTCCATTCCCGCGTACATTAGTCCCACGATCCCAATCTTGTTGCCCATCATCCTCCCCGTGTGGCCCGACGAGTTGAGCAGCCGATTGACGCGTAGCTTGGCGGTGTCGCCGCTCTCGATCTGCCGGACGCCGTCCACCAGGCCCTTGGCGCCGCCCGCCACCGCGCCGCCCAGGTAGCCACAGCCCGTGTAATACTGGATGTTCTCGCCCAGGGATCGCCGCTGGAACGTCGCCTCCTCCGAAAAGAGGAACTCCGGGGTGGTGGGGAGCTTGTACAGGTGTTGATCCATGGCACCAAAGAGCTCACTGTAGGGGCTGTAGTAGAGCTGCCCATCGGCGTCGGCTTTGAAGCCCTTTCTCTCCGGGAATGCGGGGGAGGAGGAGGAGGAAGAGGTGGACGCCATAGCCAAGCACCAAGAACCGCAGCGCCCTCCTTTCTCTCTGCCCAACTGTTGCCCTAACCCTAGGGGTTTGGCTAAAACCCTCGCTAGCGGCTTTCTGCCATCGAGCCGTCCACGTGGACGGAGATCCAGTCCAATGTGACAGGAGCTTTTCCTTTGGTCAAGAGAAAAAAAAATTCCTTTGAGAGGAAAAACTTTTTCTGTGATTTTCAAAACGAAAGGTAATAAAGGTAATATCGGCACTTTACAATAAAATTTGATATTTGTCCTTGGTTTGCAAGCATCTCAAACAAGATAGTTTCTTGTGGCTCAACTGCGACCAAGAGGGAGAACCCATCTTCTTTATAAGTTCTTATCACTGTGGAGAATGTTTAACAAGTCATGAAGAAACGATCAAGACCGATTTAAGTAAAGGCAGTCTGATAGAGCCAAATAAAAACAAGGTGCTAGCAGCAGGAGATTGATTTATTAAAACGTTAAGAGTAACATTCTCTCTTTCTCTCTCTCTATCTCATGCCAAAATAACCCACTTGGTTAGCCCTTCACCCAAACTTGATACCCCTTTTTTATTATCAGAACATTTCTTTTGAAAAATTTAGCGATTCTATGACACCTCTTAAAAAGTACAAATGCCGTCAAAATCAATGCATTTTGATTTTCTTCACTAAAATAAAATAAAATAGCAATATAATAAACTAATGAAGTCTCTTTTTGAGCTCATGCTTGAAGATCCAGTGCTGCCCCATGAAACTCTCATCTTTGGCCATCTTGCGAATAGCTTCATCCCAGGCACAAAGAACATGGTACCGGTTCCGGAGGCAGCAACACCATTCAGCAGCATCAAGCAGCAGTACAGTAGTCCCTGTACGCAGTCTTTCAAGTACCGAGGCTCCAGAAAGAACAGCGCAGTCTGGCGACAGGCTCCAATCTTTTATCGGCGGAAGCGAGACTGTGACGAGAGCCTTTGCTACAGCTTCCATGAGGGGATCCAGCCCCGAGCCGCAGGGCAGCCCCCAGTCGATGAGGCGGTACACACCACCTTTGCAGCATATGTTCCCGGGGGTGATATCGTTGTGGCAAATGCCGTGCACGTTGTAGACCTGGACGAGCGTCGTGTAGAGCTGCTTGCTCATTTGGCGGACCTCTTCTCCAGAGACAAGAGGCCTTTCCGCTAGCGCGACACCCGCATCTCGAATGAGCATGGCCGGTCTCCCAATTACCTCCAGGAAAGGCTGCCAGTTCCTCGTCTTGCAGCAGGGAGTGACAGAACATGTCACGCTCAACCTGGAACCAAAACTCCCACGTCCACTTGGATGACATGAGCACCATTTCCACTTGCCTGTCGTCCCTGTTTGGCCCCAGCTTCTCCTACTGGGTTACAATCCAGATCCGGATTTCAGGAGCACTGTCAGGGGCTTTACCTTTACCGGACTTGAGGTACTCGGTGTTTGACATCCCCAAGGGTGCTATCTTCCCGCGACAGTGCCTGATCAAGGACAACCAGCCGGCGGTTGAACAAGCGGACAACCACCACTGCTCGCCATTCATCGTCACCGAGACTACAGTTGACATAGCCGACGCACGAGCGACCCGGTTTACCATCACCGCCTCCACTGCCGCTGCTGCATTCGCGTGGACCGACATCTCCAAACGTTCGCTACCAATCCTGTATCCGCCAGTAGCTCTCACTTTGACTTGCTGCCCTTCACGCCACAGACGCATGCTTTGCTCCTCAGCCCTCGCTGGTACGCCTCGTTGGCGCAGTGCCACACAATGCTTTTCATGCCCTCTCCCCACGCGTCAACTGGGTAGTGCTTCAGCAACGGCCAAGATTCGTATCTCTGCTGGAAATACTGATTTGCCAGGCGCACCAGCTCTCCCTGTAGCTTGCGACCCACGCTCTTATTTGACTTGCCTTCTGCAGGCATTCTTGGAGAATCATTCACAAAGATGTGGCCATCAGGGAACTGTCGATTGGTTGCGCGGGCCATTTCCGCAATGGAGTAAGTCACTTGCTTCTGCATGCCCAAACAACCTTCATAGCCTCCGCCACCAGGTGCATGAAAGCCTCGCATTGTTCCTTAACTGTATCCCAGTCCTGCTCCTCGTCAACCATGCACACCTCCAGCCTGAGGTTTTCGATAGCCTGAAGGATATTCGTCTCCGTGGGGTCCGTTACAAATCGACCCCAGAAACCTTTGAGAGGACCTGCAATATCCAACTCACAGCTGTTCCACCTTACTAGGTCCGAAGTCTCTCTCCCAAGAGCATAGTCGCTTCCTTGAAATAGAGCGCGCTCAAACCAAGAGGAAATTATATCATTAACTCCCAAGAGCGGGATTCAACAGTTCCAGCAATTTCACGCGGGCATGCAGCTCACCTTCCAAAGCCTCCCGTTTCCACTTTCGTCTGTAGGAAAGCATGAGCCTGAAGAAACCCACCAGTTCTGTATCTCTCTCTATGGCCACCTCACTTAAATCCTCCTCGCCTGCAATCTTCATTTCCTCCCGAATCTCACTTAGTTCCTCAGTGGGAAGTGGTGGTGAACAGACAGCAGCTTGGATAACTAGCCCCTCGGCAGACGCCAAATAAAACACAATCAATCTTACACAGCATCCAACTGTCAGTCATAATTTTTAATAGAGGTTACAATCTGAGCTGTTAAATCCGGCCAACACTACCATTGGGTCAAAGCCCAAAAGCTTGACCACTAAGTTCCACTGACCTTTGGGATTTTTTCACAGTTGGATGTAATTAATAATGTCCATGCCATCACATTGCAAAACAATGATCCAGCTACAATGGCTCAAGATAAATCCAATGATAGCTAAAATAAAAAACTTGTGTATTAATTTTAATGAGCATATCTATTTTTTTGTGAATGCTTGAAAAGATAAGATAAGTTGATAAGAGTCTGAATATTTTTGGTGAATTTGCATTTATAACAATAAATTTCTGTTTAAATTTATTTTGTCAGGCTTTCTCTCCAATCATAGAAAGTAGCACAAGTGCTCTGATTTCATAACCACTGCAACCAAAAGTACCATGGAGGGAGCACATGAATATGTTCAATTACATTATTTCAAATATTGATGATTTACTGCTTAAGCAAACCTATAGTGGATATACTTAGAATATATTTAAATATTCTAGGATATTCTACCATCTAACAGATTTAAATTAATCTTGTATTTATAATTTATAAACTTTCTTAAACCCTTTCTAGTATATTCTTTTTGATTCTATCATCTAATGGTTGATATGAAATAAGATTAATCTTGTGTTTATAAATTACAAACATACATATTATTATAAATTTTATTTGATCAAATGAATTAATAAGTAAAAATAAAACTACTATTAAGAAAACCAAGCATTGCTACATGCAATGTGTAGAAATAATTTTTTTTATCATAGATAGTAAATTAAACATATTACATTATAAGTTTTCTTTTTTATGTTTTGATTGAAATTTAATGATAATAAATGTGTATAAACATTTTAAAAATATTATTTACAAGAGTGAGAATTATACACATCAAGAAATATCTAATAAACCTCCTAAACTTTCATGATTTTTATAATTTCACTTTATAATAAAAAATCATTTAATATAATAGTGCTCTTATATCCATAGCTGCTAATTTTGAAACTTTAAAAAGTCAATATCCTTATTGCTTTAAAAGACAGAAAAATAAATGTAACACTTGTGGTTGCAGAAAACAAGAACTTCCAAGGTATGTTTAATTGGATGAGTCATCTCCTCTTAGCTCTATTCCTTCTCACAAATCTTCAATCCATTTTTAGTTTATAATATGGTAGTGTTATTTTGATAAAATTTTTGGGTTATAATGTTTTTCTTCATGCCGCATCATCATGGATTTTACTAAGGTTTTCACCATTCTGAAGTGGCAATACCTAATTTTTGTTTGTGATGTGCAATACTTTCTTGGATTTTAAATTTATATTAGTGCTTTATTTTAGATTTCTCCAAAATTACTCTTCCTCTAATGTATTTATGACACCATCTTCCTCTTAGAGTAAAATATAGCATATGTGCTTTTGGAAAACAAGAATTTTTAATTGAATTAAGGTATATTTAACTAAACAAGTCATCTCCTTTTCCTCATCTTTGGCGTTATTCCTTCTTTATGAATCTCAAAGCCTTTGTATATTACTACCCATTTTTAGCCTATAATATAGTCTTTTTACAAACTTGGCAAAATGTTATTTTAATCAAGATTTGATAAAGTTTTTAGGTTATATTATTTCCTCATACCAAGGTTTCTACCATTTTTAACTGGTGATACCCAACTTTTATTCATAATATCCAATATTTCTTGGGATTTTATTCTAAGTAACCAAAGAGAATAATTTAACTTGATAAATGATCCAATAGGGTTCAGGGAATTGTCTATTAATAAAAATGCACATCCTTTTCTAATTAATTGAAGGTTTTGGGATACTTAAGGTTAATAATTTTTGGGTTTGAATAGTGGGTAACATTTTAGAAAGTCAAAACATAGTAGCTTATATTTAGTATCAAAGTAGGTTTTAGGTCCGACTCTATTGGTTGGATAGGGGAATTATGCTATTTATTGAAATTGATATTTGGTAAATATAAAAAGAAAGGGTCCATAAATAAAAAATTTCTAATCAATTAAAGATTTTGGGATCAATGAAATTAAAGGTTTGAATAATACTAGGCTAAAGTAAATTATATGTTGAGATTGACTCAAGTTCGACTCTATTGGTTGGCTAGGCCACATGTTAAAATTAACATTTAGCAAGTATATTTTGCTAATTAGGTTTAACCCAAAGGATAGGATATCAAGAGAATGGGGCTCTTATAAGAGTTATGGCTCCTAAATTCCATTTATGAGGAGGATTTAAACAACTAAAGAGAATGATTTAAGAAACAATTCAATAGAGTTTAAATATAAAGGGAAATGTTTTATAAATAAAAGTGCACTCCATTTTCTAATTGGTTAAATATCTTGGAGTACTTAAGGTTAAATGTTCTTAGGGTTTAAATAATATACTAAGATGCGTAACATCTCGAGAAGTCCAAATTTAAAATTTTATATTTTAGTATTTTATTCAAAATTTCTCCAAAATCGTTCTTTCTTATACCTAATTGTGATACCATCTCCCATTTGGTCTGACTAAGTAGAACTGATTAGGAGGAAGTCAAATATAAAGTATAGCTTTTGATGTGGTATTAATTTCAATCATTCAGAAACTCATGTTTTTCCAAAATTTTACCACTTCTATTTACCTTTATCTTCACATTTTTTTCCGCATTTAGTGTTTACACAATTGCCCATCCATCCAATAGTTCTTTCCCTTTGGGATCATGGTTTAACTTGAAGTTCAATTTCTTTTTATAGCATATGTGATTATAGGATGAGATTTGAATATATTATCATTATAGATATGTAAATTTTTAAATTTGAACTTTCCAAGAGGTTATATAGCACAATACTATTCAAACCTAAATATCCTAAAACCTTTAACCAATTTCAAAAGATGTTATTTGTTCATAAACCTTTTCCCTATATATTTAAAACTTTACAGATTATTTTTTAATTTATTCTCTTTAGTTATTTATAAGATCCTTAGAACCTTTAGGGATAAATGAGGATAAAATAGCCATTAATAACTATTTCATTAAACAATTATTCCATTTTTAGTTAGCTTAAGAGGAAAGATAAAATGTGTTATATGTGGTATCAAAAGAAATAGCATGAGTTAGATTCCCATTGATTAATATCTACTTAAATACAATATACTCATAAGTAAAGTATCTAAATTACCTTTGGAGTTATGATATAGATTTAAGTTTTTTATTTATCTCTTTTTTCCTTTTATTATTGTTTTAAAGATTTTTCTTTATTTTTCTCAGCTTACCTTTTATTTTCTTTTTTGATTCAAGATTTAGTTTGATTAAAGAGTTTCTTACTAGGTCTTTTACAATTTTTTCAAACTTATACCTTTATTCTTTTTTATTTTTTTAATCTTTAGCTATGACTTTGAAACTTTGAGAATCATCTTTGGAACTATGATCTAGATTACGTATCTTCCTTGGCCATTTTTTTCCTTGTTTCTTTAGTTCTTCCTGTAATTTTGTTTTGTTTGCCCTTTATTTTCTTCTTAGATTCAAGATCTAAATTGATTAAAGAGTATTTTAAAAGGGTTTTTTTATTTCTTCAAATTACAGTTTATCCTTTTGAATTTTGAATTTTTTTCCTCACTTTTTAATTATGAATTTATGCAGCTGTAAATTATGGGTTATTAGTGCACAAAGGGTGACTTAATCCACTCATAATCACCTGTTACAAAATTCATTCAAGATTGAAATGATATTCTAGTGGGGGTATATGCATTTTTGCCTCACTAGTTTAGGGCATTAATTCACTATGTAGTTTTGAGCATTGCTGTAAATGTGATTATGAGTATAAAAAATTACTTGTTAATGAGTCTTTTCATACCACTATAGTAAAAAGTTAATATTATTAAACCTTGATAAAAATATAAATGTTTTATCTTGTATATCACCTAGGCAAAGCAAAAAAAGAAAGTTTACATGAAGTGGAGTTATGCCTAAAATTAGACATCTAAAGAAAAAAGAATTGTCCTAGGCAACATTCGTCATAAAAAAGTATAAAGCAATTAGAAATGGTTATAAAATTATATAATATATAGATATGTTGGAAAACAACCCACTCACTATTGTATGTATTTGCATTGAATTAACCATTTTTTCTCCCGTTTATAATTGTTTGTGCAAAGTAGAGTTGAGAGAGTGATATATGCTTATCCTTACTCACGTTTTTGGGGTTCAAGGCTAAATTCTTTTTTATTTTATTATCATTTTTCTTCTCTTCTTCTCATCTTTATGTTCATGTTTTTATTTATTTGTCACTATTTTGCAGGTAGGGACAAGAATGCAAGTACAGATGGAAAAAGCGTTACTCAAACCCACTAAAAAACTAAATCCTAAGTTGTCATTTAGTTAAAAATACTTGATACATTGATATAAATTTTTTATTGTTAACTTGCATTTGTTAGTGTTGGAAACTGTCCTTCATTCAATATTTATTACGTACCATGTTTGCTAAACACTCTTATAGATTAATTCTATTTTAATATGATTAACTATTTATAGAAAGTGCCTAAATCTACTAGTGAGGTATATTTATAGAATATAAAGATTGTCTTGAACACAATAGTATTATTCTGCATCCAAATTTGTAATCTGGCACGATTTTACATTTAATAAGTTTTCAAGTTTTTCTTAAAGACTATCTCCTAGGATTGGGGTGAAAGCTAAAAATGTGCTTTCTTATGGAGGGGTTATAGAAGGTTTTAAATGTATATGGATAGGTTAGGAATAAGTGACCAACTTGAGGTATTGTTTAACTCCCTACTAGATATGTCAATTTTTGTTTTGCATCCAACTTAGATATAATTTTAAGCTCTATATACTATACTAGCTCACTTTAGGCCATTAGTATATTAAAATAGTGCCAAACCCCCATTTAGCTTTATTTTACTTATTAGTGTTGTAATTAGGATGCTAAAAACTTTAAGACTATTCAATATTACTATATGCTTCTATTATTTTACTCATTAATTATATATTTAGGAATTTGATATTGTTTCTTTTCTCCTTAGCTATATACTTAGGCATTTAGTTCCTTCTTTTTCTTCAGTGGTCCAATATTTTAAAATTTGGGTCTCATCCATTGCTTTTAATATGTGTGTCCAAGGGTGAAGTTCCACTTCAAAGTTATCATATAGTAGACTACCATAGAATATAGAAGAAAAATCATATTCATTATAGTTATTCATATTTGTATCTTCACCTTGAGCTATTTCATTGTGTAAATAAGTAGATAAATTGTGTCTCAACAACATCAAAGGCAAAAATTTTATATCAAGATAATGGGTTTGTTAAGTTTTACCATTCATCTATTAGAGAAGAAAACCATTATTTTTGCTTTTTATAGGGATCAAAACCAAAAACTGAAACATCACTCCATAAGCTCTTGCATAACTCTACCTACAACAAGCTTGCAAAGTTGGGAAAATTTTCAATAAGATAAATGTTTTGCAATACCAACTTCAAGCAATAAACCCATAGTTGCATCCAAGATATTAATGTAGCTTTTTGTAGTGTATGTGGTTTTTACCCTTTATTTTATGGTGATTTACCATAGAATAACCATGAAGCAGAACTTTAATCCTTCATGTGCCACATGTTATATGCTATATATCCCAAGGACAATAGTGTAGAACCTGAGTTTCAAGACCTTGAGCCACTGAATGAAAAAATGGTGCCAAACTCTCAAGTATGGAGCCAAGGAGCAATAGTATTAAAGCATGGATTAACTTCCAAATGTATAGCCTAAGGAGCGAAAGGATAGGAGCACAGAGCAACTTAGAATAATCTTAAAGCATCTAACATCCCAATACTAGGACCAACACGCAAAACAGAGTTAAATGGAGTTTTGCGCTATTTCTGTATACCAGTGGCCTAACACAAGGATATAGGTACTCCACTAGCTAGCATGGTGTGGAACTTAAGCTTAGACTTAAGCTAGATGCAGAACAAAAACAGGCACGCAAGCGAGAGTTAGACCATGTCTCAAGTTGGTCAGCTATGCCTAACCTATCCACTATCTCAACTATACATTTGGAACCCCCTATATTGCCATGCCCCCCCCCCCCCCAACCCCAAGCCTCCTTTAGTATTGGGAGTTAATCTCTAGGACAAGTTCAAAACTTATTAAATATGGAATGTCTTTAGATTGCAAATTTGGACATGGGATGAACACCATTATATTTAGAATAATCTTTACATTCTATAAATATGCCAAATGAGCAAATCTAAACACTTTCTATAAATAATATTTGGGACCGAAATGAGACTAACATAAAAGGCATAATAACATAGGTGTTTGGCAAACACAATAAACTATCCGATATTGAAAGATTAGTCTCAATATGCAAGGGTTCTTTTCAAACTAGTGCAAGATAAAGCAAAAACAGAACTAAGAGCCAAGCCAAGTATAATTAGCTAGAAATACATAGAAGTTCCTACCTTATATTTATCTGGCTAAATATAAGTGCTAAACCTAGTTTACTAACATTTTAACAAGAGGGGTTAATAAAAAGAATAAGCAATACCAACCTCCTGCCGTCATGATAGTAAGCAAAAGAGTGTTCGTAAGGACTGACTAGTAGATAACTTCCAATACCCAAAATCACATTCCCAACACTTTCATTCAATTAAAAGATGAAGTACTTGACTTTTGAGATGTAGGGGATACATCCAGGAAGTTGAAGCCTTCAAATAGAGATATGCTTTAAGCTCTTATAAAATGAATAGCTCTACACATAGCTCCAACATCCTCATGTCAAGAGACAATAGCCTCAAGTATTAATCTAGCAATCTCAAGTACAAGAAGAAAGCTTTGTGTGACCTTTCTTAGCCTTAGTTTATGTCAATATAACTTTAGATCTCTCAAGGCTTGAAGTGCTTGCACTCACTCAATAAAGCTAAGTATCATCCTAATACTATTGGCTCTTCTCAACCTCTTGCTCAAGATCATGGATTTTGGGATAGCCAAAACGTTTAAACAGCTCTAACCACACTTGAAAATGAGGCATAGAATTCTATAAGGATTTATAAGTGATGTTGTGATGGTGGTGATAAATTTTATGATATCTATAACTTTGTCATGACTTTCAAAAACTTAGGGGCCATTTTGTGACAGTGGAGGTGTCAAGCTGGATGAAACTAGGAGTGAGGCTTTGCTGCTAAGATATGTATAATTTAAAAACAAAAGATTAATCTAAATGCATTCTACTTTAGATAATAAAATATGCTAGAATTTACCTAAAGGTGTTTAAGAATGTTTATAACCAAAAAGAATTTTTTTAGCTTTACAAAATAATATTTTAAAAAAGACTAGTTATATCAATTAAATTAAAGTTGAAACCCTTAACATGGATATGGATCTTCCTAACCTTTTAATTCCACTAGAGGCTTCTAACTGTAAGCTTACCATTCACTAAATCTTTTAGCAAGAATCTCTATCAATCAAAAGTTAAAGATTATGGAATTTCTTTTAGCAAAGAATCTTATTGCTAGAAGCATATTCAAGCCATAAGACACTCAGCCATCTTATAAAGAATGTGGAACACTCCAAAAGTTGGTTAATGTGTTTTTGTGGTGAGCATGTATTTGGATGGTGGGATATATAATTAAAATCATAATTTGTTGCAACTGGTTTTTACACACTCTTGATGAATGTCTTTCTAGATTAGGTTTTGAGCATAGTTCTTTTTTTCTGTGTGTAGCATTGGAAAAAGCTTGATTTAGCATTCATTTAGAATTTGAATTTAAAAGCACAACAATTAATAGAAATTCTTTAGAAGATTAACATGATTTGCCAGTAACCTCTTAGGGAAGATGATTATTCCAATCTTACTCCTGTAAAGTGACTTAAATATTCTAGGTATATTCTTTACCTATAGGTGATAAACAACAAATGTATCTTTTTAGGTAGAACTTTTCTTGTTTGATTTTACTCCAAACTTTTCTTACCACGATTGCAAGCATATCTTATTTCTTTCTTAGTGGGTGCTTAAGAGATTGCATTCACTGGCTTCCAGAATCATTTCTTTCAACCCGGCCTCAGGTCCTTATCTCATATGTGGAGCTTCATAGAGCACCAACTCACGAAACCAAAGTGTGCAACTGACTGGATATGTTTATTGCCACTTTGTTTTTCAGTGTTTGCTAAGTTTTTCTTTATAGATTGATGCTCCCTTTCTCTCCAAGGAATTTTTTTTCTCCCAGCTGCTAACTTGTCCACTCGACAACTTCTGGCTCGTCTCAGCAAACCAATACAAATACAATTAGTTTATACAAGAGCTTTCAACAATTAAGAACTGACGTAGAGCAAGTCAAAAGGATCGAACCGACGACGCCACCACGCTGCATGACCCATGACTCATTTAAGTTGGTTCTTTGCTTTGTTTTCTCATGGCCCACATACAGCTCAACTGTCATGTCTTATCATGGGTCATGCTCCCTTGCCCAATTTTGCGCCAAATCTCATTTTCACACTTGGTTCAAATTTCACGTCGCCGGTACCGGTAAAGGGTAAACGTACGCTTTTTGAAATTTACCTTTAATTTAAACCCCCTCGACCGGACATTGGGGTTAATCGTGAAAGAAGAGAGGGAAGAACAGGGTTTTAGCGAGAGTAGTCGCGGGTGAGTCATCGATCGATCGTAGGCGCGAGCTCCATCCGCGTCGTGGCACGCCTGGCGCCGCGACGGCCGCGTCCGATCTTCGGGTTTAATCCGTGTTCTTGGCCGGGGAATCCACTGTTCTTAGTGCTGATTGCGTAGTTTTCTTCCGGGAAATCTCGATTCTAGCGGCTGGTGAGGTGCTTTTGCGGCGGCATTGCCGAAATATTACAGTAGTCGCAGGGGGCCAAAAGTTTTTCTCCTCGTCCTTTCTGGCAGCGGCATCTTTTCTTTGACGAGAGGAGATTTTAAATGCTTCTACTGCGGTGTTTTCTCGATCTCCTCGGTCAGTGACACAAATCCAGGTGAGAAATTTTCTCCCCATATTTAAATTCTTTACTGGTAGAGCATAAAAGATTGCTCCCTTGCGTTGCTTGTGTTGGGCGCAGGCGATCGGACCATATGTTTCTGCCCCATCCCTTTTCCTTGCCTTTAACTCGTCGGTGCCGAAGCTACATTGTGATTGATTGAAGGGCGACACACCGTTACTGGGTGGATGAATTCTTCTCATCACTGCTGCTTCCACAAGGTACATTTTTCTTTTCCGTTTTTCCCAGTACGATTCCTCACCGTCAGAATCTGATTGCGTGGATATGTCTGCTGTGCCAGTTGCAGCTAGGAAAGCAAAGCTAGGAAATTGCCTCACGGTCCATCGTCCATATGTGAGAAGGGGCGCAGGAACGACGCGTTTCCTCAATGGACTCGTCGAGAATGGAGCAGTATGAGATCATTGGGCAAGTTGGGAAGGGCGCGTTTGGCTCAGCCATTCTCGTCAATCACAAACTTGAGAAGAAGAAGTAAGGCGCATTGTGTTTTGATGTTCCTTGTTCCTTCTCATGTTTTTTTTTTTTGCTTTTTTCTTTTTTTCGTTTCCGCTTGTCGCAGGTATGTCTTGAAGAAAATAAGACTTGCTCGCCAGAGTGATAGATGCAGGCGTTCTGCTCACCAAGAGGTACTTCGAGCAATTTGAGGAGAATTTCGCATAACGTGTTTTTGGTTTCTAGATGGCTCTTGTTTCTCGGGTGAAGCACCCTCACATTGTCGAATACAAGGAAGCGTGGGTGGAGAAGGTTTGGTATTCTTGTTTTATGCGTAGTTTTGTTCTTATACAAGTCTGCAGGGATGCTATGTATGCATCGTCACAGGATACTGTGAGGGAGGGGACATGTACGCATTTGTTTTGTTCATAACAAACACTTCGAGTTCTTATGATTCGCCTCTTGTATGTTTCGCAGGGCGGACATCATCCGTAAAGCTAACGGAACTTACTTCCCGGAGGAGGTCAGTGGATTGTTTTCATTGTTTCTTTTGGTTTTAATGTTTCTGCTGTTTGCCACAGAGGCTTTGCAGATGGTTCGTCCAACTCCTCTTGGGCGTTGAGTACCTACATGCAAACCACATTCTCCATCGGGATGTTAAGGTAGACGTGTTTGTCAGTGCTCCCGTGATATGCTCAACAGCTGTTCTCCATTTCAGTGCTCCAACATATTTTTAACGAAGGATCATGACATTCGATTAGGTACGCCAAGTGATTGGAACATTCGTTGTGTTTCTCACTACAATGTGGAAAACTTGGTAGGTGACTTTGGACTCGCCAAAATGCTCAAGTCGGATGACCTTGCGTGCTCGGTAAATACCATCCTGCGGTCGTATTTCTTCTGCTTAAAGCTGTTATACAGGTCGTAGGGACACCGAACTACATGTGTCCTGAGCTTTTAGCTGATATCCCATATGGTTTCAAGTCAGATATCTGGTCTCTAGGTAGAAGTAAATAATGGTTCTGAGCTGGTTCTAATTTTAAGCGTTATGTGTGCAGGATGTTGCATGTATGAGATGAGCGCACATAGGCCAGCATTTAAAGCCTTCGTGAGTTTTTTACTTCCTGCTCTGCAGAAACCGTTTTTCATGTTTTGTCTGACCAGGATATCCAAGGACTGATCAATAAAATCAACAAGTCTTCGATCGGCCCACTGCCAACGTGCTACTCTAGCTCATTGTGAGTGCAGCATTGAGTGTCTTCTCCTGTTCTGCTCGTTTGCTAACTTTTTGCTTCGACTGCACTGTGTTCTCTAGTAAATCCTTGATACGGAGTATGCTTCGAAAAAATCCGGAGCATCGTCCGACGGTAATCTGTTTGACTTGTACCTTTGTCGCTAACCTGACCTGGTTGAAACATTTTGTAGGCCGCAGAACTACTGAGACACCCGCATTTGCAACCATATCTACTCCAGCGTAGAAGGCAAGTTGGTGGAGCTCTTCTCATGGCGCACAGCCTGGACCTTAGTGGCGATAGCAGCTATTCAATGAACGCCACGGACTCTAGTGGCGATGTCGACAATAAACGATTTGAGCACGACGACGTGCAATCAGCTGCTCCCACTAGCAGAACTGCAAGTCACATTTGGAATGTCGATACCAGTGAGAAGGAGAATTCCGAGACGTCATCAGAGTCTCTATCAAAGACACTGGGAAGAAACGCAGGTCTAACGAATTTTGAGTGGCTGAAGCATCGACTAGCTAAAAGGCACTTCGAAGAAAACTTGACGGACGGAAGTGAAACGCAAGTGGATTCTGGTGCTGAACAAGACAAGTATCCAATCAAAAGCTCGCCGGTTCGAACTAGCCGTGTAAAGTCGGTAGTCCCAAGTCCTCGGACGCCGTTAGCAAGGGAAGCTCCTCCACGAAAGAAGTATTCTGTAAGTGTTCGTGCTTACAATTCTGAATGGTTCTAAACTTTTCAAGCGTCTGCAGGGTGGGGAGCCTCCTTCAAGAAATAAAATCAAAGCAGAGCTGGTGTCTCCGCTTGTGGTGGAACGATCAACTGGAGCTAAGTCTAAGCCGACCGTCCCCACAACACCACTTTCAACTGCACGAAGGTCCTCGATGCCCGCAGCTGGTGGTGGCAAGTATACTTCCCGGAATGCCGTGCCGGCGGTACACGAGACACCAAAGCCTTACACACCAACAACTAACCCGGCTGGACGAATTTCTCGGCCAGAGGATCCAGCCTTCGTTCGCACCACGGTGAAGTCATCTCTACAGTCGCGGATACATCCGAGCCCAGTCAAGTCTCTCGGACGGGACCAGGAGTTTAAAGACGACGTGCTATCGCTGCTGCGGCCTCTGGTCCGGCCGTCCAACAAGAAGTCGGCGCACCTGGCCGGATTGAAGGACCTCCGATCACCTGACGTCTCAGTGAACGCTCCCAGGCTGGACAAGATCCCGCAGTTCAACTTGACGCCTGACGAGTCGCTGTGCGAGGCCCACGACTTTGCAAAGTACGCGGACAGGTACTTCTCCAAGAGCAGGCTGCCAGAGCCTCGCAGCAGCCACGCAAAGTCTGGCGACTTCCACACAAGTGGCGATCGCTATCACGGGAGCGGTGGTGGATCCAAGGACAAGATAGCCATCCAGATAAGCAACGAGAAAGTCCAGATGCCAGGCAGCTCGGGCCCGGTCTTCAACGACGTGGTTCATGTCATCCGGCACAGCACGTTTAGGCTCGGCGGTGGCGGTGACAAGGCCGAGCCGCAGCAACACCACCCGACGCACAGCGAACTTCCGCGGGACATGGACATCGCGTCGCTGCTCGATCTCAAGCCCGACGTGGAGGTGCTGCCAATCTCCCAGCAGCAGCAGCAAAGCCAGCAACAATGTCAACACCAAGGTGGCGGTTGTGGTGGTGGTCCTTCGAGTTTGAGTGCTACTGTGACAGCAACAGAGGTAGCGTCCGGGAGCGAGCAGCAGGACAGGGGTGCGATGGATGGGACGGACTTGAAGTCTTACAGACAAAGGGCGGATGCTCTGGAGGGCTTGCTGGAGCTTTCGGCCCAGCTGCTAGCGCAGCACAGGCTGGAGGAGCTGGCCATCGTCCTCAAGCCTTTTGGTGGCGGTGCGGTGTCGCCCAGGGAGACGGCGATCTGGCTCACCAAGAGCCTCAAGGGGATGCTGGCCGAGCACCACCAGGAGCAGCACAAGGTCACGGCAGCAGCGTAGCCACAGAACTCTTGTTTGGAACACTCCAACTCCAAAGTATATGACCACGCGGCCCAGGGATCAGGTGAGCCAATTTTTTTTTCTTACGCACGGGATTGCCGGTCTCTGTGGCGATCACATAATAAAAGAAATGCATCCTTGTGTTTTGTGTATTGGCAAGAAGAAAATCGCATTTGCCTTTACTGGATGAGTGTTTATAGCTTTGCATTTGTAGTAAATCAAAATAACAATGCTAATCTGAATTAGATACATAGTTTATAGATCTATTGACATCATGTTTGGTTTACTTAATATCAAATGGAAGTTTATAATTATAATAGTGTTTAAATTAGAATACACTAAAAAGTGTTTAGAAAAGTTTATAAATTATAAACACAAAATTAATTTAAATAACTGTTAAATGGTAAAATATCCCAGAATATTTAACATATTTTTTATATATTGCAAGCATATTAAAATCTGGAAAGCCGAATTGATTTACACAAAAATTCTGGAGTTTTAAAACAAATGTTTGGAAATTATAATCAAGAAAAACAAAAAGGCCATATTCTAATATATACTGAAAATCCAATCTTCGCTGCATATCTCCAAATATATATAATACGAACCGACCCACTACCCCGAGTACACCCCGCTCGAGACAAGCTCGTGCCTGGTGTACGCATCTCTTGCCCCAGTTACTAACTCCCGCATTCTCAGGGATGTTTGTCCAATTGCACCGTATCAATGACCCTTTCTCTTGTACCTCATAATCTATCTTCTCGTATCTCTTTACAACTTCTAGCGCGACCACAAGATCATCGCCATAACTCTGTGATTCATCGCAAATCATGTCTTCTCCCTCCCCAAAGTATGTCCTGCTCGAGAGAACTCGTGCCCGATGCGTCACACACCACATCCTTGGCATGGACTCGTTCCACGCCTCCAATCATGCGCGCAGTACATAAGCGATGGCGCTCTTTATTGCCGAAACAAACTTGTGCTCTCTCCATATCTCTTCTCGGCCTCGCGTCCTTTTCCGCGATTCCTCTAGCACCAGGCGAAAAAACGCCACGTCCTACGAGTGTAGTTCTCAGTTGAGTAACGAGTTTCCTTTGCTTGCTTGCTTTCCAGGAACGAGCACACGCGTAGCTCCTTTCTTTGAAAGCTCGCATTCCTGAAAGAAAAAGAAAATCAAGGAAGCATGGAAGTTAGCAAGTTCCAGACAGAGGCCAAGAACGCGGTACTAGCGCGCTTGCTCGCCTGCCTCGTCAATGAGAAGTTCGTGAAAGCGTACCTGGTGCTCCACGCCGAATCTCTCCCCGCCAGGCTCGCGGCTCCCGTCCCTCCCAAGCACCGCAAGCACTGGATGTGCATCTCCGCCGCCTCCGAAGAGTTCGAGCTACTCAAGCACGGTAGCTTTCTCGTGCCACTTCGAGAGCTTCCCCCGGTCCAAAAGCCTCCACAGCTCGGCGGCGAGCCCGCGGAGATTCTTCCAGTAACTTTGCTCGACCCGGACGAGATTGGCTTCCCCGTCCAGCAGTTGCAAGTCGATCGACCTGTCGAGTACGTGCCCGCAGACGTCCGGACCGTCACCACGCAGCTCCAAGAATGGGACCCGGCCTTGAGCGCTGCGCTGCTGGAGCAGATCACTCAAGAGATGGAGAACTCGGTGTCACACCAGGCGGCCGCTTACAGCCACCACCAGGGACGAGCTCCGCCAGAACTCGAGCACACCACCGATTCGATGCAATGGGAGCAGCTCATTGTTGAAGGCCACGCAACGCATCCCATGCACAAGTCGAGGTTTCACGTCCCTCCAACTTTGCCCATCGATCCCTGGAACAACGACCTATCGGCCCCCAAGATCCATTTCTTCGCGGTTCCACGATCCAAGCTCACTGTCCGTGGCGACTTTGAGAAGCTTGTAGCGCCTCTCGTCCAGATCTCCTCCGCCAGGGCCAACGTTTTCATGGATTCCTGCGACGAGCTCGTCATGCCTGTCCACCACGTCCAAGTCCCGAGCGTGCTGCTCCACTTTCCTCACGCTCGCCACCTTCCTTTCACTTGCAAAGCCCGAGCTCAAGCCTCAGTGAGAACAGTGGTCGTGGACGAGCTCCCCGCCTTCAATCTCAAGCTCCCAATCGGTGTGAAGATCAGCTCGGCCACCCGGACTATCACACCGTGGACGACTCACATCGGCCCAGCTTTCAAACCCGTTGCTGACAAGATCATCGAGGACAAGGACCTGCTCGAGGTTGCTCACGAGCTCGCCAGCGTTGTTTCCAATCACCCGGATCCCGACGTCGCCAAAAACCTGAGCTGCGTGATCCGGCAGGACCCCCAGCACCTGGCCACCACCCGAGCCCGAAGCGAGAGAGTCGTGCTATCTGCCGCTCTCACTGAGCGATATCCCTCGAGGAGCGATGACTTCGTCGTCAACACCCTGTTCCACCTCGACTCCCTCGAGAAGAAGGAGCTCTTCTTCCAGAACTACGCCCGGCTCTTCCTCCGGGCATTCCTTCCACCGCTGCTGAAACACGGAGTGAGTTTCGAGGCCCATCTCCAAAACGTTCTGGCACGGTTCCGTCCCGCAGCTGTCGCTGGAGAGTGGGAGCTCGTGGGTTTCACGGTCCGCGACTTGGGCGGTATCAAAGCCCACCAACAAACTCTGTTCGAGACCACTGGCCTCGAGCTCGACGTGTGGGATGCGGAGAACTGCTCTCAGCTTGCTGAGACAATCGACGAAGTTCACAACCTGGCCTTTCACACGATCATCCAGTGCCATCTCCATCGTCTCGCACGGGCGCTGAGCGTCCACTACAACGCCAAAGGTTGGGAGTTTGTGAGAGCCGAGGTGGATGCCATGCTACCGCCCGGATGCCATGCCCGAAGCCTGTGGCTTGGTGCTACTGTCAACTGGAAGGCGTTTATCACCATGAAGCTCCAAGGCTTGTACCGCGACTACCTTTACATTAAGGTTCCCAATCTCATCACTTATCGGCCATCTTGAGTTACCGTCTGTGGATTTGTTATTACCACCTGTGTGTGGAGAACGTGAATCAATAAAACGATTGAAACGATTTGAGAACTGCAAATTACCTCTGCCTGAACGATTCTTTGGTTAAGAGTTACACGTCAACATGGACAACGGACTTTTCCAGAGCTGGACTATTCCAAGGCCTGGCAACAGCAAGGTATATTAGAGAAGAAGAAAACACTGTTTCTAGAGCTGTAGAAATCACTGCGAAGCATTCCTCGCGGAAAACTTTGGAGCTCCATTTAAACCGGCCTGATTGTCATAGCGAAGCCGGAAGAACGATCAGCATTGCCGTGCTCTAAACTTCCACGAAGAAACTTAATTGGCAAACGACATATTCTTCAACAGATAATGGGATATCACATTATTAATCGTAATGTATCGAGGCTTTGCCCGCGCTGCCACTCAGATCCTTCACGATAGCTGCGCTTGGCGTGGACACACCTCCAAGACCACCATCGCCACTCGCCAAATCTTTCCCAGTCACCGCAGTTCCGGTGGAGACGCAAGTTCTGAAACCACCACCGCCAGCTTTCGAGTTGCAAGAAGGACCACCCCGTGCATAAACCGGCATGCATTGCCATAGCGACACTTTCCTCAAGCAAAAAACCTGGAAGAAACGATCAAAGTCATGAGCTTTGCTGCACAGTGGAAGCTCCGGAAGCCGAAGATGACCACCTCCCTCAGGTCCGACACCTCGATGCTCTGGATGGCGCCGCTCTAGGAGAGATCATCTTCTCCCAACCTAGGCGAACAAGAACTGGGGAGGAGCTTATAGGAGAGAGCTTTCCAAATACAAACTCACGAGCACAAGGTATGAACACTCATTTTTTCATCAGAAAGGAGATACAACCTCTGGAAATTCAAAGCCATGCAAACGTGTGCTTTTACTAGCACAAGGCTCATGTGAGTGGTTTGTGTCATGAACGTGTTCATGCTAATTAACTAGTGTTTTTATGCCGAGGTTAGCTCTCATAAAAAAAATCAAAGGATTATACCTATACGTTTGTTGTGCTTTTGAGCTGGCGATCTCATAGAAGCCTTTTGGCACCAACTCAACGTTATGGACGTCTTCGATGAATCTTACTATGGCGCTCCTTGCACAAGAAACCTAAAATAGTATTTAAAAGGATCTAAGGATCTGCATTTCTTCAAATTGATTTAAACTTTGTTTCAACGTACTGGAATATAAATTCATGCTCTGCTCAATGAACTGCGACAAACAAGCTCATTCTTTGGCCCCATGAAGGAATTGCCTCGTTGACTAGACATCTTGCTCTCCAAATGAAATTGGCGTCACAGGCAGGTCACAGCCGGCATGCCCGATCAGATTGGTAGAAGAAGACAAGCGGATGGTGCTGTGTGATGACCTCAGGGAATCGTTGGTATTATCTTTTGGTCGACCAAAATTCCGAAGCAATTTTCAACCACTTGAAGCAATCAATTCAAGCTTTCATCCTATTGTCACCACCAGTCTCTGCAATCATAGTTAGTTGTAAGGAAACATGTTAGTATAGCTCTGTCCTCCACATGTATACATATGCGACTCTCAATTTTACAGTCTCAAGTTGTGTTGTTTCTGGTTCTCATCTGTCCATAAATCCTAAAAAGTAAAACCACAAATTTCAAAGGCAATAAATTTTTTGAAAATCTTATGCATGGTACCTGTGTGCAGAACTCGCTCCTCCATACGTATTGACTCCCTTGCTTCTACAACTTTGTTAAGCATTTCCTTACTCCATTTGAGCACCGCATCTCCAATGATGATACGTAAAAGTCCCTCATAGAGACGGTGTGTGTCTGGACTGCCACCACCAAACAACTCATTCCGAGGAAGTTCATGCCACTTCCTCAGAATGCCAAAGGCGTAAGTTAAATCAATCATTTAACACTTCAAAAATACTTACCTCGTCGGAGGTGTAAAGCGTCCCAACAAGGTACATATTGTCAGGGTAGAGCGACTGTGGGGCTTGAGAATATTTCCGCTGGAAGAAAGCAGTGCGTTCCTGCAACATTTCCACAAGCTCCTCTTCAGGAATTGGGTCCTTGAAACCCATCATCTTCTCGGTCTTCCTAAAAGCTGTACAAACACATTGCTAGGAAACAACTTTCTCAGTATAGTAAGTACCTGGAAGGGAACTGCGATCGAGTGTGCCATTCTTTACAGAAACTTCTCCCCGCAAATGTAGGATGGAACGTTTCCAACGCTCGGAGAAACAGAGTACGTAAATGGGATTCGTCTGGGAGTTGTGCATGTTGATGGGAGCTTCTTTGCAAGCATAGCAGGTGCCCTGGAAGCCTGCCTGTTTTTCGTTTGTGAACTTGAACTCTATAATCGCAACTAACTTCTTCACAAGCTAGAGTCAAACAAAACATACGTCAGAATGATTATACATGCAATTCAGATGGCTTACTTCTTGCAGCTTGTTCACCAGCACGTACACTTTGAGGTCCGCAGCGCCCGTCGATTCTTCACCATCTTCTCCTATTACTGGAGCATGCTCAGGATCAAGGTCAAAATCTCAAATCCTGTGAAATTCTTTCCTCAGCCACCTGCAACAACATGTCCAGCTGGTCTGAAAAGCTTGCAATGTCCGACAGATCTGTACGCTTCCTCTTTTTCCCCGTTAGGCTCTCGTACAGCAATTGATCTCCCTCAAGTTTCTTCAGTGTCTGGCCCGATGGTATTGTGAGCTTCTCCAGTTCTCTGACCAAAGAATGGTGGAACTCTGTTAGTTGTTTTTCATTGGATGCCTTTCCGTAAAGTCTGGGTAAGAAACCAAAAAAGATGGTTACTGCACTCACGAGAAACATAGGAAAAGAACATACTTATAGAATCGAGTAAATTCTGTAGAGCACAGGAAAATAGCCGCTCGTCTGACTTGCGCATCCACCAGCAGCGGCAGCGCAAACTTGTCAAATGCCGGCATTAGTTCCTCTCCGCTGACAATCTACAAGCATTACAACAAGTATTATGAAGCAGCCAACTTTGTTTACCGCTTGCCCACCTTAATCAAAGGGTGGTTCGCCTTGAACACACCCTTTGTGTACAAATAAGCAGGAAACTTCAGTGGATTAGTTTTTCCCCATATGTGACTTGAGGATGCAGCTCCCTCGGCCTTTGCCTCGTCGATCTTTGCTGCTTTTGCTTTCGTGGGAAAGCAGCCAGCACCTTTCACTACGGAAAAAAAACTCTGATAAGTCAAAGCAAAAGAAAGAGCCCTGTCACTAATGGAACCTTCCACAGACTTACTCTTGTTCTCCCCCTCTTCCTTGCTTGCTTTCCTTTCAATGTAACCTTTGACAAAAGCAACCCTATGACGTAACGCCCTAAACATAAGCATTTAATATCCTGCCACGTGGCATACGTTGTTGTTGGAAAATGTATCTCGCAGCTCGACTGACGGCTCTACTTCGCAGGAGTGAGCTACGATCCGGAAGATCGCAGAGCGAAGCTCTCTGGCGATCTGGTGGAGTTTTTCCGGTGCCAATCCAGGGGCCGAGTTCATCTTATGTGCATCTTTATTCTTTTTTTTTCAAGGCTCTATTGGAGGCAATGGAACGGCAAAGCGTGTCCGTTGCAAAAGCTGGTCTTGTTGCAAGCTTGCTGGCGACAGCTTCTGTTCTTGCTGCCGCCAATTGTTGGCATCACTTCTTACAGTCGAGCAAAACGGTCAATGAGAACCTCAGAATCCGCGTCCATGACGAATCGAGAGAAGAGAAGCTCCTGGAATGGCGCCGACGCTTCACCGCCTCGGTCGATCCATCGCTCTTGCGTTCCAGCGATGGTTAGGTGATCGGCAAGAAAGAAGAAAAGAAAGAATTTCCATGAAGAAATGCTATATCTTCTATAGCTAATTAGCAAATTTAATGTATGCGTAACGTGAGCGTGCCGGAGTGGTTATCGGGCATGGCTAGAAATCATGTGGGCTCTGCCCGCGCAGGTTCGAATCCTGCCGCTCACGAAAACTTTTCTTTCTTTGGCGCTGCATAGATTCTTGAAATATTCGGTGCTAATCACCTTAAATGTGAGCGTGCCAGAGTGGTTATCGGGCATGACTCGAAATCATGTGGGCTCTGCCCGCGCAGGTTCCAATCCTGTCGCTCACGAATTCTTTCAATTTTATTCGACCAAATTTTCGCGGGTTCACAAAATCTTCATGGAATCAAGTGCCTAGCATCGATCAAAAAGCTCGCGGGTTGAGGATCGGGCTGCGATGGAGGAAAGTTACCTTCATCAAATCAAGCGTCGCCGTGTTGAGCCAAGCTTTCCTAGCAGCCCTGCCGTCGCCTGTTCTTCTTCTTGCTCCTCTTTTTCCGGCTGTGTGTTCGTCTCACTGGTTGGAGAACCAGCCTTGGCCCAGGCCGCAAACTCCGGTGACGCGAGCAATCTCTTCAGTGCCTCGTTGGTCGAAGGACTTCCAGTGGGAGTAACCGAGCGACCTCTGGAACTTTCGGGGCTTCTACCACTTCCGGGACTTCTACCGTCCTGCCGACCTCGTGGAGTTCTTGGTCTCTCTGCAGTCGCACGTCTTAAATAGCGCTCGCGAGATGAACAGACCCTACTTACCGTGATCAGCACCGTGGCCTGCAGGTTGGTTTCTTCCGGTAATGCCTGCGGTCGTGAACATTATGTCTGCAAACCAGGATGCAAGCCAGCCTAGTGGGATTATCGGTATGACCATGGGGAGGGGTGCGCTCTGCACAGACAAAGTCAGAAGGGACAACCGATAGCGCGGATACGACCTGAGAAAGCGCGACCGTCCCGGCCATTCGTATGGCCCATGTAACAAAGTAAACAGTTCCAATATCAACTTCCCCGTCTGGAGTCAAAACGAACTTGCGGACTGCACAGTAGCCGAGCCAGGCGCCGAATAGAAACACTCCCAGGATAGAGAACAAAAACACCTATATGGGAAGCACAAGAATGAAACAAAGACAAGGCAGGACCGCGCCAAAGGCTTACCGCGCGCCACATTCCTTCAAATATCTCATATCTGAGGATGAAGAGGAAGAAAGCGCCGCCATATATAGTTCGAATTGAGCGGAAGCTCCACTGTTGAGCGTAAGCTTTTGTCAGCTTGTAAACTTAACAGTATGCTTACCAGAAACGCAGTTCCAGACCGTCTCGTAGCCTTAAACACAGAGTTACATCAAAACTTTCAAGAAACTCGCAAACGGTACCTGCTGGAAAATGAAGAACACAACAAAAAATATGCTGATGCTCATCGCGCTGGTGTAATATAGCGGAACCCATGAACTGAGTATCGTCGACAGAAGCAGCAACGCCATCCCAAGTATAAGAAAGACTACCCGAGGGGTATGGAACTCTGACCATGCTACAACTGTTACAAGCAAAAAGAAATAAAAATGTAGGCTGACCTTCGGTCGCTGTAACACGGACGAGATTCCGTGACTCCGCCAGTTTGATGTCCAAGAAATAAGATTCAACTGTTGTATAGCGCCCAGTCCAGAGAGATCGATTCTTCGCAGGCGTCAAGTTTCCGTATGGGCATCGGCAGATATCCGAGTCATTGCCCCCCCTACAAAGAGAATGTTCTGTTAGCATTTGATCGATGATACATAGAAATCCCACGTACCACACTGCGCATGCTCCTTTGATTGTGGGAAAGTACGTAGCGTTGACCTCTTCTAGCTTTATAATCCTGGACTTGGCGAAATCCAGCATCTGTTTCGAGTGTCCGAGAACGCGTAAGCGAGCGCAGTACGCCTTGCTTCTATTCTCCTCAAACGAAGAGCAGTTCGCGGACGTGAGGTAAAGAGGCGAATCGACTATGAGCTCTCGAAAACCTGACACTACACACGCACAAAGAAATAAGACAGAGTGCGCATTCATCTGAGAAGAAAGCAAACCTGGCTCAGCCGCCGACGAGAACAAGCTCGCGAGTACGATAGCGAGGAAGAAAGACCAGGTTCCCATGGCGTATACACGGAGTCGGCGAAAGGTCCTTGATTTCACGCGATTCAAGCTGCGACAGACGGAGAATCGTGAGAAAACTTCCAAGATTCTGGAGATTATGAACCGCAGAGTCGATGCTTGTGCGGAGATTATGAACCGGAGAGGCGATGCTTGTGCCGCAGTGACACAATCGGATCTAAGAGGACGCCGGTATCGACAAGGCCGCAATCATCGATCAGAGAAGCGCTGCATTTGGAAGAAATCACACATACCAGGGCAGCGCCATCGCTAGCGCCATCGCCTTGTCTAGCTCAATCGCCAATCCACTACACTGAAAACCCTATCGAAGCGCATGCAAATGTGTAGAAGGCGGGCTATTCAAATGCAAGTAAAAGAAAGATGCGACAGACGTTAAAGAAGATTCCGCCATTGTCCGTCAGGCAAATTTAAGGAATATTCTCTCTTAGCTAGGGTTTGGAGAAGTCGATCGAGCTGCCCGAGAAGGAGATGGAGATGGAGATCGAGAGCAGCGCTTCTCGGATTGAAGCTGAGAATCGCGGCGCTGGCGCCGCCGCGGCTGAGGATGAGGAGGATGTCTGCCGGATTTGCAGGACATCGGGCGAGGATGGATCGCCGCTCTACTATCCTTGCGCTTGCAGCGGCAGCATCAAGTACGTGCATCAAGAGTGCCTGTTGCAGTGGCTCAATCACAGCAATGCCAAGCAATGCGAGGTTTGTGTCTAGCCTAGAAGAAGAAGAGAAATTTCTTCCAAGTCACAAGATTTATCGCGTTCTTCACAGGTTTGCAAGCACCAGTTCTCTTTCTCCCCGGTCTATGCCGAGGACGCTCCAACGCGCCTCCCAGTGACCGAGCTCGTCTATGGCATGGTCGCCAAGGCCGGGAGGGGCCTGCGATTCTTCTCTAGGCTCGTGCTCGTCTTGTCGGTGTGGCTGCTCTTCATCCCTTTCACCACCTTCTGGATTTGGAGGATGACTTTCGTGAGAAGCCTCGGTGATGCCCAGAAGCTCTTCGTCACCCGCTTCCTCACGCCGGCCTTCCTCTTCGCCGACTGCTTGAATGGCTTCCTCATCTCGGCCGGGATCGTCTTTATATTTCTTGGAGCAACGTCGCTGCGAGAGTACTTTAGACACATCCGGGAGGTGGCTGGCCAGGAGGCTGATAGGCAGCAGCACGCTCCTCCCGCGAACGGCGATGGCGGTGCTGGGCAGGGACAGGGACTAGCCGCTGGAGCTGGCGAGATCATCAGGAGGAACGCTGAGAACGTCGCAGCGCGGATAGAAGCTCACGTGGAACAGATGTTTGAAGCCGACGATCCAGATGGTGCTGAGGATGTTCCTTTCGACGAGCTCGTTGGAATGCAGGGACCGATCCACCATTTGATCGAGAATGCGGTCACTGTAAGTTTGTTTCTTCTAGTCCAAGCTCTCGTTTGCTTACACTTCTTTTGTTTCTTCTTCTTCAGGTTCTAGCAAGCAATGCCATTTTCCTGGGAATAGTTGCGTTTGTTCCGTTTACCATCGGCCGTATCTTTCTCTCGGTATTAAATCTTGGCAAAGCTCCTGCTCGCTCAGAAGGACCAGTGGAGGTTGTGGCCAAGGCTGTTGCGGTTTACGATGCTATGGCCGAGGTGTTCGTAACTGCGATCCAGCTCTCCGACGCAGCAACCGTCGCGGTCGGCTATGGAGTCATCTTTCTTCTGCTGAGCTTCTATCTCGGCCTGATACTTCTCGTCCGCTATGGAAGGGGTGAGCCACTTATGGTCGGACGAATTCGCGGGGTGGTGTCACTAGCCGAAGCTGCCCCTTCTTTGTTCCGACATATTATCGGTTGCGTGAGGTATGTGGCGACGATGCTCAAGGTGGCTTTCCTTCTGGTCATCGAGCTCGGCGTCTTTCCTTTGGTTTGCGGATGGTGGCTCGACGTTTGCACCTTGGCTATGCTAAAGGTGTCCTTTGCACAGCGAGTTGCATTCTTCTGGGCCTCACCCCTTACCAGCTCTCTTCTGCATTGGCTGGTCGGCATATTTTACATGCTACAGATAAGCATTTTTGTGAGCTTGTTGCGTGAGGTGAGTTGCTATTTTTTCCGGGTTTTCTAGTTCATGCTAATGGTTTTAAGTTTCAGGTTCTCCGCCCTGGAGTCCTATATTTCTTGCGTGACCCGGCGGATCCAAATTACAATCCTTTCCGCGACTTGATTGACGATCCGCTTCATAAGCACGCTAGAAGAGTACTTCTCTCTGTGGTCGTGTATGGAAGCTTGATTGTTTTACTGGTGTTTGTTCCGGTTCAAGTGGCCACGCATTTAGCTTTTTCCGTTTTTCCTCTGGACATAAGGTAAAGCTGTATCATAAGTTTGATCTATCTTCAACTGAACGCTATTCTTCTGCAGAGTATCGGATCCGTTTACTGAGCTCCCTGCCGACATGCTCTTGTTTCATATATGCATACCGTTCGCTCTCGAACACTTCCGCCCAAGAGCGACCATCAAGGCTGTTCTATTCTACTGGTTTTCAGTTGTGGGCAAGGCTCTCGATCTTTACGAGTACCTCCTTCCTCGTCCAGAAGACACAAATAGAGGAAATGGAAATGCCGTTGCTGAACAAGCCGCACCACCACCAGCTGCTAATGGCGAAACCGACGCCGACGAGGAAAGATTAGACACTGGAGAGTAAGTATTTCTCGTTATCTACGTTGGCAGTATTCATTTCGATAAACTGCTGTTACCAGGTACAAGTTCGCGGTGCGCATTGTTTTGCTTCTGCTCGGGGCGTGGTTGACGATGCTGGTTTTCAACTCGTCCTTGATTGTCCTTCCGGTCTCCGTTGGGCGTGCCATTGTCACCTCGTTCTCTCGCCTTCCAATCACGAGGGGTGCAAACTGCAATGGTATGTCGCACAGCTCCGGTAAAATGAGAAATCTAACATTTCTTTATTTCAGATCTCTATGCGTTTAATATCGGCTGCTTCGTCATCTGGGCGGCAGCTGCAGCGGTCCGTTACATAGTAAACTATTTGAGGACGCATGACATGTGGGTTCTTTTCATGCAAGTTCTCAAGTGGTCAGCCATTGTGTCGAAGAGCGTCGTGCTCCTCTCGCTATGGGTAAGTTTTGTTTCTATTGTTCTTGTTTCTTCTCATGACTTGTCGATGATCAGGTGATTGTCATTCCCGTTCTTATTGGTTTGCTGTTTGAGCTTCTGGTGGTGGTGCCACTGCGAGTGCCTGTGGATGAAAGCCCCGTCTTCTTGCTGTATCAAGACTGGGCTCTCGGACTCGTCCTCTTGAAAATCTGGACTCGACTGGTACGCTGTTTGTGCTGTCTCCTTTCTCACTCCACTGATGCCTTTGCGCTCTTTGTTCTATACCACAGGCAATGGCGGGCCAGGCGACGCTCCTCACGGACGAGAGCTGGAGGCGAAAGTTCGAGCAAGTGAAAGCCGATGGATTCTCCCGGCTCCGGGGGTGGTGGGTTTTCCAGGAGATTGTAGCTCCGGTGCTGGTGAAGCTCCTGACGGCTCTCAGCATCCCATACGTCGCTGCTCGGGGACTGTTTCCAGCGCTGGGCCTCTCCATCCTCATCAACTCGGCAGTTTATCGGTTCGCGTGGGCCGGGTCGCTGATGCTGCTAACTGGCTGGTATGGGCTGAGGCAGCTGAGGCAATTGTTTCTCGACGTCCACAACGCGATCAGGGATGACAGGTATCTCATTGGCAAGAGGCTCCACAACTATGGCGAGCCTTCGAAAGCGCTAGTGGCGGCGGAGGAAGAGAAAGGTGCCTCCTCGGATGGGGAAGCTACTGCGGACGGGGCCGGGGCCGCTAGTCCTATTGCTACCGCGGATCAAGCTTTGAGGCAGGAATAGCGAGGATCATTGTTTGTATACTCGGAAGTAAAGCAGTGTGTAAATTATTATAGAAAAGATTATGAAAGAGGAGCACCCTGAGTCGACCGAGCAGTTTTCCATCCCAGATTGCTCCCTGTAACAAAGGAGGCTGATGCATAGCTATTCCCATCGAATCAAGAAAATGCTAAGCAAACTCTGACCAAGGTTTCAGGCTGCCGTAATGTCGAAGTAGGCAACAGCACCATGCAACTCAATTGCTCAAGTTTGTGGCTGATGCAAAGCAACAAAGAGCAAAAGAAGAAAAGATTTGAGCAGACCTCACCGTGGTTGAAGGTCCAGTCTTTCGCTGGAAACCAAAATTTCTAGTAAGAAGAGAAAGAAAGAACCAAGCAAGCTCTTGAACTTCCTTCAAGTCTGGTGCCTCCACCTCTGACCATGCACTTGGAATCAACTCCGAAGTGCATGATACGCCAGTTGGCTGAATCGACAAGCAGAAGGTAGGTCTCAACACCAAGTTGGTATGCCATCCCACATTTTATACCTCAAGATCCTGTTGGTATCCATGCAAATCACTCCCACATGCACGCACTGACCACTCGCCATAGATGTAGCGATCCTGTCAACGCAAAACTCTCATGCACGTATATCCGGGGAGGAGTTGAGATCGCTGTAGCACCAGACGTAAATGGAGGAGGGCCGCTCAAAGAACAAAGGTAGCAAGGGCACTGGCGATGGAAGAAGTGCCACTCACTGCGCTGGAAATTCTCAGTCGGCTTGACAAAAAGGGATTGGGCGACCCTGAGGTGGGAGCGAGCGTATCATCGATTGTTCGTCGCCATTCACGGCACACACACCTCACCTGACAGATCTATCGCGGACAACGAGCTCCAGCTCCGCCATGAACTCTCCGCTGGCAATGGCTCCTCTTTGGTGAGTATGGAAGAAACATTCCCTATGCTCAACGGTAATTCGATCGAGCCTGGCAGACTTTCGAGCTTGGGAGAGAATGCTCGCAGTAGAGGGCAAATGCATCACACGAACCAAGTCTATTACGAGAGGCGACAACGGAGAATCATTCCGCGACTGCCCTAGAGATCTTTGTCCGCAAGAGTGAAGAGGTGGATTGCCTGGACAATTTTGGTCAGCAATTTGGTCAGTAAGATCCCTTTTACAACACTCTCATGCTAACTTCCCTCACCATTCTCTACCCCGAGAGAAAGCTCGAGATCAGGAGCCCCAAACAGTAATGCGCCTCTGACTTTGTCCCGGATCGCCGATGCATAACAGAGGTGTCTTGGTACGTAGATTCTCGATGTGTTGTTCCTAGATGTGTCTGCCTCCAATTGCCCTTCCCTGCACCGGCATTCAGAGAAAGATCGCGGCAATGTTATGTTCTAATCAAGGTGGAGTATTCCAAGGTGGTGCAGCTTATTCTGCATGCTCCTTGCTTATCTTGGCTTGCTTATCTTGGGCTGCTGCTGCACATGAAAGGGGTTGCTGCAACCCAAGGCAAAGAGGGGTTCAAGTTGGGAAGCGGTGGATTACTTGCAAGACAGCACCGTGGTTGCCATCAAACGCAGCAAAAGCTCCGCCAACTTTGGGGCCCTGGACGAGCAGCAGTTCCTTAACGAGACCACCACTCTCTCGCAGGTGAACTACAGAAAACTTGTAAAGCTCAAAGGGTGGTTCATGAGATCTCTGACTTGTATACAAACAATCATTCCTTCCTTGAAGCTTGATCCGCGGGAGCAATAGGACTAACAGCCCCAGCCCCGGCCGTAGCTTCCCCATCCGAGAAGCCACCTTTCTCTTCCTCGGCGCTTTCAAAGGCTTCCCGCGGAGCCGGGATAATCCATCGGCAGCGTTGCCTGGCCTGCCATTGCTTGTGGTATAGAACAGAAAGCATCAGTGGAGTGGGCTTTCATCCACGCAGTGGCACCACCACCAGAAGCTCAAACAGCAAACCAATAAGAACGGGAATGACAATCACCTGATCGTCGACAAGTCATGAGAACTAGTTGTAGCAGGAACAGTAGAAACAAAACTTACCCATAGCGAGAGGACGGAGTAGGACAATCTTCAACACAATGGCTGACCACTTGAGAACTTATGCGAACTCAAATAGTTACTATGGACCGCTGCAGCTGCCGCCCAGATGACGAAGCAGCGACAGAAGATTTCTCATTTTACCCCATTGCAGTGTGCACCCCTTGGAAGGCGAGATAACGAAGTGACAATGGCACGCCCAACGGAGACCGGAAGGACAATCAAGAACGAGTTGAAAACCAGCATGATCAACCACGCCCCTAGTACACCGCAAACTTGTACCTGGCAAGTAGCTTATCGAAATAAATATTGCCAACGTAGATAATGAGAAATACTTACTCTCCAGTGTGTAATCTTTCCTCATTGGCGTTGGTTTCGCCATTAGCAGGTGCGGCTTGTTTCCATTTCCTCTATTTGCGTCCTCTGGACGAGGAAGCTTGCCAACAACTGAGAACCAGCAACTGTTAGTTTGTCTAGGAGAAGGAAAGAATAGCAAAGAAAAAATGGCAAACCTTATGCGACTTGCATGGCGTGGTGAGGATCCATGCGAAGAGCTGTGGAACCAACCTATGAAAATGAAAAAGAATCTTTAAGTATGTAAAACTCTATCATATGGAACAAACCTTGAGCATGTTGACAGTGTTAAGTCCCGTTGGACGAGCCTTTAGCTCCTCCCTTTGTGAAACATCGAGGACTTTTAGAGAACCGCTCTTGAGCGCCTTCTGAGGAAAGATGTCTAGAGAAGCACGCAAAACTTCATACCAGAAGATGTGAAGGTGAGAAAAAAGCTTTCCAAAAAACTTACTGCCTGCTCAAAGACACTCCCACGCTCCCAGCCCACCTGCAGCGAGTGCCCACCTTTGCTCAAGCGCGGATACAAAGTCCAGAATGGCTTCGGAACGAGTGTGATGATCTGAGTGTGCTGCTCCACGCAAAAAAAAAGAAGAAGAGTTGCAGTCTGGCAACGTCCAAAACTGTCGTGAAACAATGAGAAAGCAACACCAGCCTACGAGATGACGCTCGAGTCCAGGTTGCCATATTTTCCTTGAAAGAAACGAGTCTGGAAGCGAGTGCCTCGTTTTTTAATGCAGGAGCTCCAAAAAGATCCAATGGATCTGTTTGCTCCCAGTTCTGATACTTTGGAGGAAAATCAATGCTGGAAAATCCAGAAAGATAGTAAAAAGAAGAACAAAGAATGCGAAGAACGACGGTTTCTCACCCATAGACATGACCAGTGACAGAAGTAACCTTTAATCGGCATCTTGAAGACTGACAACTCGTGAACATAATCCCCGGCCTGGGAGGAGAGTGTTCCAAGCCACAAAAGAAGAAAATAGGAGATTCAATAATGGAATGAGAGAGCGAAAACCTTGGGAGGCAAAAACTTAACGACCAGAAGAGAGAAACGAAGCCAGCATTTCAGCAATGTTGGGCTTCTCCGCCACCTACAAGACAAGAGCCCATCTCCCAATCGAGAGACAGAACGGACAAGAGGACGACGGGCGCCATCGCTTGCTACCATAAACCCTAGCTATGTTTCTTATACTCGAGTGAGTTCTTCCACGAAACTCGTGAGCTCTTCCACCACTTCTCTCATCTTGTTAAAAACCATTTGTATATTGTTTTTAATAATTTACAAGAACATTGCTAGAACACTTGCAGTGCAAGGGACCTCTCGGCTGGGAGCAGCGCTTGCAGATTTCTATCGAGACTGCAGAGGCGCTGGCGTACCTCCACTCGGTGATGCAAGACTCGTGATTTCCAGCTACTCATGCATTTTAGCAATAGGAACTAAACATTTCTTATCAGCGTCCTATCAAATGATTGCAAGATTTAGGGGAAGTAAGGAGGTGGGCAATGTGGCAAAAAAATGTATTATAATGCAACATATATCAATTTAAAACATATGTGTGTTTAAACACGATGCCACTTTTTTCAAGGCATATATTGGAATGCATTAATTCTTAATCCACATTAATTTATTTACTTTTTCTTTTGCTTTTAAGTTTGGCAAGAATGGCAGGAATGGATGGCAAGATGATTGATCTATCAACTTGATTAAAAGGTGTAACTAAACCAAGCAACCAAAAGAGCCTTGGCCATGAGCTCTACACACTGGCCATTGTATCTTCAACCGCTACATGCACCTGGGTGTCAATGAGTCTAGGTAATCTCTACCTTAGAACATTCAAGAATTGCAAATGCCACACACCTTCACCAAGAATGAGGGTTTGATTAAGAGGAGTAGAATCCCACAGTAGACACTATAAGACATCAGTATCAGATTGATAGAGATTGCAACACTGGATGAGCTGAAGCACACAATCCTGCTGCTAGGCAGTGTACTTGATGCAATCGAGCCAGTAGTGTAGGATAAGCTCAAGTAGCAGAGCGCCATGGCCACAATCTAGACAAATCAGGACAGATATAGTGGCCTTCTATTTCATGGTGGCCAAGACATTCTTTATGATCACAAAGGCTGCCATTCATTCATTCATTCATTCAATGTTGCACCCAAGGACTTATTTCAAGTGATGTCTTCTGTAAATGTAAGGAAGTGTGGATTTCATTTTTGGCTGTGGAAGATCCTTCTACAAAGTAAATAAATATCAAAAGATTAAAAAAATATTTATATTTATTTATATATAAGATCACAAGATATATTCTTTCAACATAATAAAATTTTTATCACCCACCAAGAGGTGTACCCTCCAAAAACTACAGCCACATATATTTTGCCATAGCAATTAAAAATAAAAATATATATCTGCACCCATGTGCAATAATTCACTCCAATCTGCATTTGAAACTTAAAATAATCTACTTAATCCCTATTCTATTAATGGTTTTCATGTTAAATTAATATTACAAGGTTTGACAATTAAAATTCTAGAGAATAGATTTCAAATAAAAACTCCTATTTACTACCCTTTTATTTTATCAACTCAAAGTTTTGTTTCTTGATTTTACCAATTGCAATCTTATATTATTGAAGTTGTGGCATAATTTATCAATTATGAATGTCACTCTTTAGAGGTATGAGTTTATAAAAGGTCTAGCTCTTTCATTGATTATATTTTAATCCAATCCTATAGCAATAATATGTTTAAAAGAAGGTAATGAGTTTCTAAAATAGCTTTCAATTTTTTTTGTGAAAGAATATCTAAGTGATTGTTTACTAAAGATACTAAGATTTGAAGGGCTATTCTGTAGAGACTAGAGTTGCTATGGCCTTAACATAGTTAGAAATAAGAACATTATTGAAAAAATAGAAAACAAGTGTGTGTTATTGCATAACAAGCTAGTTTATAATTGTTTAAAGTAATTGATATTAAGTTTAGCAAGATTTGTATTAATAATCACATGCAATCACTTTCAAAGGAAATTAAAGAGCTTAGAGGAATACCATATGTAAGATGATACAATTATAAATGATTATTTTAACAAGAAAGGGTTATTTTATAATATATCATTGGTTTAAGACTTATACAAGGACACCTTAACAAATATATGCTAATAAAAGATGTAACTTATCCATCACACCCATATATGTTTAATCTATATAAAGGATTGAAAGATGGGTTAAAAATATGCCAACAAAATTAGAACTACATTCAATTAAACATAAGAAGAAAGAGATTTTAGCATGTTAAAATCAAGTAATTTTTTTATATTATTAACTAAAAATGAGTTTTGTTAGATTTTTAATTCTTTTGAAATAAAATGATGATAATATCAAAGATCACATCACTATATATTATATCTTATGTAAAACTCATGGTGGTGGCTTTGATCTTTTATGGATTGATCAAATAAAAAAGGAGTTAATGAGATTGACAATATGAAAAAAAGGCATTGTAATGCATTCAATCATTTAAGTAAAAGTTCTAGAAAATCAATGGTGTAACAATATATAAATTACATTGTATCAAAACAATAAATCCAGACATTGGAAACAAATTATAACATGCACTAAATAAATTTTGATCAGTTTAAAGCTAGTAAAGAAGTATAGAGAAATGTTGAATGTTGTGATGCTCAAGCACAAACATTATTTAAAATTCATGATCAATTTTTAGGAAGGATTGATTTTTCAAAGGATGAAAATTAAATTAACTTTTAGTACATTAAAAAGGTAAATAAAATATTTGAAAGCATGTTCACTATAGTATTAAAGGGGCTTGTATAACTTTCATAATTTAAAAATGTTATTCTATCTTTTTTTTTATGCTTTTGATAATCTCAATCGATGAATCCTTCTTATCATTTTCAATCTTCACTTTTTTGTATTAAGTACTTAGTCTTTTAGTGTTATTCAACCTTGTGTCATCAATAACAACTCTATATCTACCATTGTCAATGGCTTTTTAATAAAGCTAATATGAATAGTTTCTTCATTTAAAATTTCTTTGAGAAAAGTTCATTTATGGCATCATAAAACTTGCATTTTTCATACATATAATATTTTATAAAGAATAATAAATATATACATGTTTTATATATAAATTAGATATTTAAAAGGAAAGGATTTACCTATTATTTCCAAAATTTTATTGTGAATTTTATTCTCCATATAATCATTCCACATTTTTCTTATGTTTGTTTCCTTCAAACTATAAATTTTAGATAAACATTACAGAAATTTAGCTTAAATAGACTTTTAAAATTTATTTTAATTTTAAATTTAATTATAACACTAAATGATTATTCCATTTAGCTCATTTCCTTTCTTCATCCTTTATTTTTTCTTTTTTTATCTCCTTTTACACTATTTTTCTTTTCTTTCCTTGTTTATTTTTTTTAATTAATTAATTAATTCTATCCCATCCAAACTCCAAGATATTCAACTTTAAAGCATTCGCTTTAAAGTTGAATATCTTGGAGTTGGATTGGATAGAATTTATTTATTTAAAATTTAAAATTTTAAAAATAAATAAATTAAAGTTTTAAAATTTGAATGCTATAGTTTATGGTGGCATGAAAAGAGCACCTGATAAAATTTTAAAAGAGGCATTTGACAAAAAGAAAATAATGAGATATGAAAGGATTAAGCATTTAAGAAAATAATGTTTGATTAAATGAAAATTTTATTTAAAATGAGTTTAAAATAGAAAATGAAATATACTTTATAGTGGGCATTTTATATAACATCTTGATTATTTTGAAATTTCCTTGTTATTTTTCTACTGAAGCTATAAAAATCATAAATACTCTTAAATTTATGTAGGGCAAAATAAAATGCTTTAAAAAAAAGGCACTCTAAGATTTCCCTCCCACTTTTTTAAATTTAAAAGTTAAAAAACCCAAAATGCTTGAGCCATTACCTTTTGGGTTATAGTGGAATAAAGATTATTTCATCTAAACAAGCCAAAAAAGTAATATAACCATAATTATTAAAAAAATTATAATGTGCTGAGGTTCAACACACACATGACACCGTGCCTCTCACGGCTCAAAGTCATCTACATTCTCAGAAAACGGGAAGAGCATGAATCTCTTGCTGCTCACTATAGTGCTCTCACACCAGGGAATTATGGCAATAATTGGTAGCGCTGCGAAAGAATGTGCAAGCTCCTGCGGAATTCAAGATGTGCACTATCCCTTTGGATTGCAATTTGGATGCGGAGATCCCTCTCACTTGCTCAAGTGCACTGGCAACGCTCTCGTGCTAACTCTCAACAATGGCGCTGATTATCCCCTCACCATTCTCTACCCCGATAGAAAGCTCGAGATAAGGAGCCCCATCTCCATCAGAAATCTCCTCCCGGGCATCTATTTCAACAATTTCTCAGAGTCGTGCAGCCCAAACTTCGTTCCGGATCGCCGGTGCACAACAGAGGTGTCTTGGTACGTAGATTCTAGGCGTGCATTCAAGTGTGCGGAGTGTGTGAAGTCGGGAGGGACTTGCGGCTACACGGGCTACAATTCAACTTTCTTTCTATGCATCACAGATGATGAAGGTGAATTCATCTCAATTTCATGATTCAAGTTCTATATGGTCTCTTTGTTATGTTTCTAGATGTGATTACTTCTCAGTCTCCAACGTCCCTGCCCCTGACCCGGCATTCACAGAGAAAGATCGCTGTAATATCAGGTATTAAAACTTTTAATCCAGGTTATGTTCTAATCGATTATGTGTAGCTTCTGCTGTATGCTCCTTGCTGATCTTCGGCTGCTGCTGTACGTACGTCTACAGGTTCAGACTGCACGAAAACCGACAGCAACGCTCCCATCTCGCACAAAGGCTGAACGATTTCGAGGCAAGGCACATTTACTCCTACAAGGACTTGCACGTTGCAACCCAAGGGTTCAACGAGGAGTTCAAGCTGGGAAGCGGTGGATTCGGCACGGTTTACAAGGGCATCTTGCAAGACGGCACCGTGGTTGCCATCAAACGCAGCAAAAGCTCCGCCAACTTTGGAGTCATGGACGAGCAGTTCCTCAACGAGATCACCATTCTCTCCCAGGTGAACCATAGGAACCTGGTAAAGCTCAAAGGCTGGTGCATGGATACTCGCCGAAACGCCCCTCCACTGCTCGTGTACGAATACGTCACCAATGGAACGCTGCTGGAACACTTGCAGTGCAAGCGAGGGGTGGTTCCTCTCGGCTGGGAGCAGCGCCTGCAGATTGCTATCGAGACCGCGGAGGCGCTGGCGTACCTCCACTCGGTGGCGGCACCGCCGATCTACCACCGCGACGTGAAATCGTCCAACATTCTCCTGGATGATAGCCTGAGTGCCAAGGTCGCCGACTTTGCCGCCACCACGCACGTCTCCACGCTCCGGATCCAAGGCACTCCAGGCTACTGCGATCCGGAGCTCATGACCACTTTCAGGCTCACGGACAAGAGCGACGTCTACAGCTTTGGAGTGGTGCTGCTGGAGCTCGTGACGGGGCAAAAGCCGCTGGATTTTGGGAGGGAATCGAGCAGGGTGAACTTGGCCTTCTACTCGCTGCCGCTGATAAGGATGGAGATGATTGAGGAGCTCGTGGATCCCAAGATGGGAGTGGTGAGCGCGGTGGAGCGCTGCAGCGTCGCGAGGGTGGCCGCCTTGGCGGACAAGTGCTTGGCCGAGTGTGGAGCGAATAGACCCAAGATGAGAGAAGTGGTGGAAGAGCTCACGAGCATAAGAGAGGAGATGAGGAGTTTTTTAGACTCGGGAGAAGTGACCTCGCGAGTATAAACGTTTTTTAGACCGCCTTGGAAGTCTAGGTAGGGTTTAAGCAAGCGATGGCGCCCGTCGTCCTCATGGTATGTGAAAGAACCGTTCTGTCTCTCGATTGGGTGATGGGCTCTTGTTTTGTAGGTGGCGGAGAAGCCCAGCATTGCCGGAATGCTGGCTTCGTTTCTCTCTTCTGGTCGTGTAAGTTTTTGTCTCTCAAAGTTTTCGCTCTCTCATTCCATGCTTGAATCTTTTCCTATTTTCTTCAGATGAGCACTAGGAAATCCTACTTGGATGTTCACGAGTTTGATGGAACGTTTAGAGGTTTCCAAGCGCACTACAAGGTTACTTCTGTCATTGGTCATGTCTATGGGTGAGAAACCGTCGTTCTTCGTTTTCTTTGTTCTTCTTTTCACTAGCTTTCTGGATTTTCCAGCATTGATTTTCCTCCAAAGTATCAGAACTGGGAGCTGACGGATCCATTGGATCTTTTCGGAGCTCCTACGTTGAAAAACGAAGCAAATCCCAAGGTAACCTCACTCGGCAATGAACTTATTCTTACTGTGTGATCTTCCTGTTCTTTTTTTCTCCTTTGGTCTGCTTTTCAGGCTCACGTTTGCAAGCATCTCAGGCAAGAAGCTCGCGGCTGCGACTCCCTTGTCTTGTGGCTCGACTGCGACCGAGAAGGAGAAAACATCTGCTTTGAAGGTTCTTATTACTGGTTTTCTCTTTTTCTTTCTAGAGACATCTTTGTTTTTTTTCTAGTTATGGAGAATGTTTTGCCTGTCATGAAGAAACGATCCGGACAGCAAGTGTTCAGAGCTCGCTTCTCCGCTGTGAGCGAGAAGGATGTAAAGACTGCCATGAGCAGCCTGGTTGAGCCAAACCAAAACGAGGCGCTTGCGGTAGATGCTCGGCAGGAGATCGATTTAAAAGTTGGAGTGGCATTCACTCGCTTCCAGACTCGTTTCTTTCAAGGAAAATACGGCAACCTGGACTCGAGCGTCATCTCGTAAGTTGGTCTTCTCGTGTTGTGTTTTCTCATTGCTTCACAACAGTTTTGGACCTTGCCAGACTCCAACTCTTGGTTTTTGCGTGGAGCGGCACACTCAGATCATCACTTTCGTTCCGAAGCCATTCTGGACTTTGCATCCGCGCTTGAGCAAAGGTGGACACTCGCTGCAACTGGACTGGGAGCGCGGGAGAGTCTTCGAACAGGCAGTAAGTTGTGCAAGGCTTCTATTTCATCTTCACAACTTCTGGTATGAAGTTTTGCGTGTTTTCTAGACAGCTCTAGTCCCTCAGAAAGCGGTGCTCAAAAGCGGTTCTCTGAAAGTCCTCGATGTTTCACAAAAAGAGGAGCGAAAGGCTCGTCCAACGGGACTTAACACTGTCAACATGCTCAAGGTTCGCTCCATATGATAGATTTCCACATACTTACCATTCTTTTTCGTTTTCTTTCGATAGGTTGCTTCGACAGCTCTTGGCATGGGTCCTCACCACGCCATGCAAATTGCGGAGCGTCTCTACGTCCAAGGATACATAAGGTTTGCCATTTCTTCTTCGCTCTTCTGTCCTCATGAATAAACTAACAGCTATCCCCGGACCGAGAGCACAGCCTACCCGGCGAGTTTTGACGTAAAGGAGTCACTGCTTCCACTGGGAAACCATCCCGTCTTTGGAGACTACGCTCGATCGTTGATAGCTGCTGGCGTTCGAGCCCCAAAGTCCGGCACCGACGCTGGCGACCATCCTCCAATCACTCCAATGCGTTCCGGGACCGAGTCCGAGCTTGGAGGAGATGCCTGGAGGCTCTACGATTACATCTCCAGGCATTTTCTTGGGAGTGTGAGCCCGGACTGCAAGTATAAGCGGTAAGCTAAGAATTTTTCATTCTCTTCTAGTTTTGCTGAGCTTGAGGAACGCAGGACGAAAGTTACCTTCTCCGGTGGAGGCGAGGTTTTCACTTGCTCGGGGAAAGTTGTGACATCGCCGGGATTCACAATAGCTATGCCGTGGATGGCTGTCACGGACGAAAATCTTCCTGCGTTTACTATTGGCGAGAGTCTTCCTTGCTCAGAGGTTGAGCTCTACCAGGTATACCATCTCAAAGCTTTTCCCATTGTTTTATTCTCGTCTTGGTCTTGTCAGGGAAGAACCTCTCCTCCTGATTACTTGACTGAGAGCGACCTGATATCTCTGATGGAGAAGCATGGGATTGGTACGGACGCGTCCATTCCAGTGCATATCAACAACATATGCCAGAGAAACTACGTACAGGTAAAAGAAGATTTCTTTCTTCTTTCTTTCTTTCTCTCTGTTTTTGAGTTGTTTAAAAATGTGTTTTTTTTTCTTCTATTTTTCTCGAAGGTACAAACTGGAAGGCGCCTTGTGCCTACTGCTCTCGGTATAACACTCATTCGAGGCTATCAAACCATCGACGCGGATTTATGCCTCCCGGACATCCGGAGCTTCATAGAGCAGCAAATCACGCTGATTGCCAAAGGTCAGGTGGATCACGAAACCGTGGTGCGCAACTCGCTGGACAAGTTCGTCGCCAAGTTCAAGAACTTCGTGTCCGAGGCAAGCACCATGTTTTCTAAGTTTCTCAACTGTTTCTCTCCATAGATCGAGAAGATGGACGCTCTGTTCGAGGCTCACTTCTCTCCTCTCGCGGACTCCGGACGGCCCTTGAGCAAGTGTGGGAAATGCAAGCGCTACATGAAATACATCACGCTGCGGCCATCTCGTCTCTACTGCTCAACCTGCGAGGAAGTATACCCGGTCCCGCAAAATGGTTCCATCAAGGTAATCCTTCTCCAGGGAATAGACACGCTAAGAAAAAACTCTTTTTTTCCTCAGCTCTACAAGGAGCTAGCTTGTCCACTTGACAACTTCGAGCTCGTCTTGTTCTCCCTCGGAGGACCCGACGGGAAATCCTATCCCCTCTGTCCCTACTGCTACAATCACCCTCTGGAATCTCCAGCAAGAGACCCGAGCAGCGAGGCCACAACCTCCAGCGATGATCAAGCCAGTGGCACTGCTCCTGGCGATGGAAATCCAAACACAAGACGGGGACGAGCAGCCACAGGGGCGGGGATGCCATGCACGATGTGTCCTCACGCGACGTGCCGCCACTCGGTGATGCAGCAGGGAGTGTGCGCTTGCCCCGAGTGCGATGGAACGCTCATCCTGGATCCCATCAGCGCGCCAAAGTGGAGGCTCGACTGCAACAAGTGTAGCTTCCTCGTCTACCTCCCCGCCAACACGCACAAGGTGTCGAGGAGCGAGCACGATTACTGCGACGACTGTGGCTCGGCGCTCCTGGAGGTGGACTTCCACAAGAACAACACGCCGCTGGAGGGCGGGAGGACGCTCCACACGGCGTGCGTGGTCTGCGACGAGCTCTTGCAGTCCCTGGTGGTGATGAAGCACGGCAAGAGCTTTGGGCGATCGCGAGGGAGGGGGAGAGGGAGGGGGAGAGGACGAGGGAGAGGGCGAGGGAGGGGTGGAGGGAGAGGTGGCGGGCGAGGAAAGCACCAAGATCCCCGGATGAGTTTCAGGGATTTCTAGCCTCGTGTTTTCCCTCCAAAACTATAAACCCTAATATTTGAACGATGAAATTGACCAGGTAATTCGACTTCGGTTCTTTTTTCTTGGCGCTAATACTGTTCTGGAGAAAAATGAGTAGCTTCTTTGTTGGCTTGTTGTGCCATTTGGAATAGAAAGAAATGGTATGGTTTCTCTTTTGGTACAGTGAAAGAAAGAATAGACTGTGTGTTTTTCTTTGTTTGTATAGGTTTTGGACACTCGCCGGCTCGCGAATGGCTCGGCGGCGCACATCACACAATGACCTGGTCTCATAAGAAGGTTTGTTGATGAAAAGCTGATCATACCCTACTTATGAGGTGATGAGATTTGCCATTTGACCTGGTCTCATGACAAAGTCAAAGTAAACACCGCGTCGTCATGTTCACACCATTGAATATCTTTTTGATAATCCAATATCAGTTGTTACTGGGGGAGAGGACGGACAATCTCAACATTCCCATCGATCCTTGCTCTTGGCGAAGAACAAGAAAAAATGACACTACCCTGATCGACACTACCAAAAGTCAAACTTCGCGGGCTTAATCATTTCAAAGCATCCACAGATACACTGGGTTTATTTAGTTTTGTGTTTCCTCCATAGATCGAGACGACGATCTCAAGCCAGAGTATGAGCAAGAAGAAGCGAACTCACTTCGTCTTGCTCACGCTGTCGAGCCAATCAAAGCTCCCGCACTTGATCTGTTCCGCGTGGGCGTGGTGGCGGTGCCAGTGTACTTGGAATAGAGTATCTCACCGCTTACCACCCGGCCCGTCTTCATCTCCTCGCCGGAGCCATCGCGCAGGTGGAAAACGTTGGACGCCTCCTCCGTCACGCGGAAGCTCTTTCGGGAATCTGCTGGACACACGAGGTCGCTCAGGTCGATGTGCAGGCCCGTGGGCACCTCGTCTCCGTTTGGCTCCAGCAGCAGGATGGCTACGCGGAAGTAAGTGCGCGATGGGATCCTGATCAACACATTCTGCGGCCTCACGCTGTTGGGCTTCACCACCCCAAACGACTGCCCGTAGATCGTCCTGAATCTGTCGCGCAGAACAAGAGGATGGCTAGTCTGGTTCTCAATCCTCACACTAGCTTTTGAGCCTGAAGCACCCATGTCTGTGCAGAGAGACAGTGAGTTCTCAGTAAAGAAGTCTGTTCCCTCTTGCAGACACGAGGTGAACACACGTCTTGTTTGAACCAGTTTTAAGTGTGCTTAAATTATCATTATTATCGTCATTTAACGCAACTAGAAGCAATGGTGATGTATGCATGACACTGTTGCTTTGGACACTTCTTCTAGGCTAGATCAGGAATGAATCAAATACGTGTTAAGAGCTTTCTAAACCAAGAAGAGATATAATGGAGACAACGAAGAATTACTGTACAAAGCACTGTTGCTGCTGCCTGAGCCTACCTTCCTACCCAAGAAAAAGGAAACCAGAACCACGAAAAACACTCAAAATGGCGCCTCTAGAGATTCATCCCACACCTCGGCACTTCCATTTGATGCATCCTCCGCGTCTTCCTCCATCGACAAGCGGATGTATTCTTGGTGAGCAAAGCGATCCCACTCTGTTAGCGTTGGATCCTCCCTCTCCTGGAAACACGGGAGTCAAGAGCCTTCCCGTGAACGAAACCATCTCAAAGTAAACTCTTACTTGTCGGATGAGGAATGGGTCGCGTGTCTCGAACGCCACGAACTTATTCAGATTGAAGAGAATGTTGAAGAAGTTGCCAGAAAGCTTGCACCTCTTCAGGTCGCGTAGCGTTAGCTGCCCTTGCTTCTGCAATGGATCACATAAGCATTGACGAGAGCCCGGAAGCTACAAACAGCTAACGCACCTCTGGGCAGATCATGTCCGTCATCTGGCAGACTATGTCCTCGAAGAGGACGGGGTCTTGAGCTAGGCACTCCATGCGATGCAATTGCTCCTCGTAAAAGTACTGCATCTCGTTTGGAGTCACCACTCCGTCACAATCCAGATCGATACATTTGAACCTGGAAGTCGCGATCTGTCAATCGATCGATCTTACAGAAGATTCAAGACGTCGCTTACCAGTACTCCAAGCTTGGTTCAGACGTTTTGTCCTCCTCCGATAAAATGAACCACACAAAGTCCTCGTAACCCATCTTTCCTTCCACGGAACTCGTAAACTTTCTTGGAACCTGACAAATACTAAAAACATAAAGCACATTAGAGGAACCGAGAACTCGAACGATCATTCTTTTGGAAAGTGCCAAACGTTACCTGTGAGAAGATCCTTTCCACTATACGAAATGTGAGAGCGTGATTGCCGTATCTCAAAAGGTCAGTCTTGTCGATTAAGAAGTCGTGGTCCGTGTCAAGCTCCCAAAACTTGCAGTAGATAACGTAAAAGTGTTCGTAGGAAAAATATCTAGTATCCCACTGTCAGCAAAAACATATTGGATATCTCGAATAGGACTTACTTTAGGACCTTGTTGATGTCTTCTTCCTCGTCTACTTGAAGCAGTGCTGCAACAAGGTTGCTTCTTCTCAACTCTCTTAGCAATAGCCTTCCATTTCCAGATCTATTTACATGGTAGAATATCCTGTACATTACTGTCTCGGCTGCGAACAAAAAGAACAAAAGCAAACAAAGAAAAAGAATGATCTGAGCGACAACAAAAACAACACTAAAAAAATCAACCAACCATATCTTTCTTGAAACTCAGGAGTGTCATGAAGAAATTCCAAACCGCGGTGAGTCATCAAAAGCTCCTTCAAGATTGGTTTGAAATCCTCCTGGAGATACGATACAATTATGCTTTCAAGGATATCGGCTGCTAAAGTTACCTGAGTAATATACTTCTTGTCAGGTTTCTTTAACACGTTGAATATACGAGAAGCCATATCTGATGTGAGCATATTCTGTTCAAGCCAATACTCGATAAACCTGTCCCTGAAATGATGAAGATGCGGGCGAGTTAGGAAAAAAGAGAAAAGGAAAAAACACCAACACGACAATGCCGTTAACCTTGTCACAAGTCCCGTGTCCTCCACATCAATCTTCTTGAACAAACAGCTAGAAAAAAAGGAAGGGAGCTTGCATACTTCCTTTGTCACAGGCGCAAAAGCTAAAGAAGACATGTACCTTAGAAAACCATATAGACAATTAAACGATAAGGACGATATGAACCTGACAATGGCAAACCATAAGAATGCCCCGCAAATAGTTGATCAATCCTTTTCAGACATTGCTCCGCCATATCTTGCGGCGCAGGAGGACCATTTGGGAAATAGAACTGCCGAAAAAAAGAGAGCTTTCATGAGTTTCTCGCGAAAAAAAAGGGAGAGAAGAACAAAGATGAAAAGAAAGAAGAAACTTACTTGAGGGATATGTTCTCTAATCGGTTCGCTAGCTCGTTTTAATGGAGAACCAGTACTCGCTCCAGTCCTTTTCATGGGAGACTTGGGTGAAAGTGGCGAGCCCGAGGTGCTTCGAGGAGACAATGGCGGTGTGCTTCCAACAGCAAACATTCCCGGAAGAGCTGACATCGCACCCCCGGAATTTCCATTCCCTGGACTGGAAGATGGAACTGGAAGCACGAGTCCTGCCTTGGCATCTTCTAGCAAAGACAGCACCTACGCAAGAAAAGTTCTTTCGTGAAATGGTTTCTAGTGGAGTGACTCACCAGTCGATGTGTATCCGGCAAAGAGAGCCACTGCGTGAAGAGATCTTCCAGCCGCATTCTACACGCGACAGGCTTTGTGGGTGGAGAGGGCAAATCCGGCAGCTGGAGCAGCTCCGGATCAAGAACACCGACGTCCACCGCCATCGCCGACTCCATTCACACACGAACCCTACCCGCGCCAAAGATCTCCACGGATCACGCGCGGCGTCGATTCAAGAGCTTCGCTAGCTGCTGGCGATCTCGCGAAGCTCTTCCTCGATCCAGAGTCGTGGCGCAGCGCCCAGGCGCTCCTGCTTCCCTGCCACAGTGTAATGCTTCTCTCAGTTTTTAGGTCAACATGAACATCAGCCACGTGGACCACTCCAGCTCGTCGATTCGTACGACGATCCTAAACCGTCGATTATAGGGCACTTGGGAGTGTTTTCCCGCTCGAAACAGAGCCCTAACTGCTCGAGCCGGATGGAGTGTCCACAGGCTCTGGTAAGCGCGCCCTGGATCGATCAATCCTCTTTGACATCCATAGTGATGGATCCTCTAGGACATCCATCGCGTCTATGGATTTTCGAGCAGTGTGATCTGTGGCGTTGTGGACATTAGGACGAACGATCGCGACTGCGTAGCTTATGCCGCTGGGAATGCGATCGTTATTCATCACTGTCCCTCGCATCGCCAGGTATTTGGATCGATTTGCCCTCTCGATTCCAGCGATTTTGCTGTGCGTGTAGACAATCTTGCAAGGACACATCCACCAGATCAAATGCTTGGCTCCAACTCCTAACAAGAGCAACATAATATCGGCAGACTGTGGCCCGGACGCCGCGATTATCATCTGGGATTCTTCCACCGGACAGGTATGGCTTTTCTTTGTGAGTTCTTTGGATAGGAATTTTTGCTTCGTAGGCTGTGAAAGCAGTAGCACAAGATATAAGTGGTGGAGTTATAGCAATTGATATTTCTCCCGATGGAGCACTCTTTGCTACCCTCAGCGACACTGGTACGATACCAACGTAGCTTAGCAATTGTCTTTTCAATTTTTTTACAAGGTGTAGCTTGCAGAATACTGTTCCAAGCAGGTGCTTTGCATTTGGGATGTTGAGATTTCTAATGGCGAGCCGCTTGCTGCCGCTGTTGTGGCCTCCAAAAAACCGCAAGTAAGTTTGTCTTGCAGCTGAGAAAACTTCTCTTACTCTTGTGTACATTCAGACTTGCGTGCGCTTCAATGGGGGTGATCAAACTGAGCTTGTCACCAATGGACAAAAGAGTGTTTACTTTTGGAGGCATGTCAAGGTTAGTAGCTAGTTTGTATTGATGGAGATAAAAAAATCCTGTGTTCTGCAGAAGGAGAATGCTAGAGGATCTTTGGAGGGGCTGAAAGCTGTTCTAAAGGCAGCGGAGTTGAAACAAGCGGTTGGATTGTTTACAGTCACAACCTTTGTACCGAATACCGCATTCGCTATAACTGCAACAACTGATGGCGATGTAGTTGTATGGGAGCAGTAAGCATCGTACCAAAAGAGCCATCTAGCTCGCTGACTGAGAGACGTTGCAGGTCTGTATATTCAGATGATTCGGAAGATCCAAAGCCAAGGACAATGCAAGCTACCAAAGTGATCAAGCTTCACAACTCGGCAATTCTAGTGATGACAACAATCAAGCAGTATGTTGCAACCGGAGGGTCAGATGGCTATTTACATTTTTATGACTCAAGAATAGGTCTCACTGGGTGGTTTGAGGAGCTAGCAGCAGGTAACTTTGTTGTTCAAACGCATCTTATTGAGTATTGCGTTCCTTACAGGCGAGGTTACTTCCCTCTCATTCTCCGCTATTGAAGAAAGTGAAGATGAAGTTGCATATAACTCGCTCAAAGTACCTCCGTTTGTTGTTGGTACAAGGAAGGCACACATTCTTCTTCTCCATGCTGGTATTTTTGAGGAACAGCCAGGGTCTGCTTCATGCAAGGTACAGTTGTTCCTGATAATTATAATGCGATCGAATTTTGGTTGTTCTATCAGGGTGAAGAGGTAACAGAATACCTGCCAGAGACTGTTCAATCTATGACTGGACATCCTTTGCTGCCTTGCTTTGCAACTATTAGCACGGATGGATTGTTTCAGGTTTGTTAGCTAGACTATACAACACTCTTGGTGTTATTTTCACGTGAAATAGGTTCACGATTATAGCACAAGAGAGCTTGTGAACGAGAGGAAGTTTTCATATCTTAAGGTAAATGTCATTTCCAAATCTCAAATAAGTCGTCCCAATCCGTCATGTAACATTTTGCAGACCATGCAATTGCCAGGCTTCAATAATCAAGTACTCCCCAACGGCTTCCTTGATTGCTTGTGGTTTCACAAATGGTATTGCTAAGGTAAGAACGCTTTTTGTAGTAGTTTCGCTGACGATCTATTTGCTGTCGCAGCTTGTTAATGCAGAAACTTTGGTAGATATACAGAGCTTCTCATTTTCGTCATCTACCCTTCACAAGGTAATAATGTGCAATCGCCGTTGCCAAAAAGTGACGCGCTGCTATTTTGACTGCAGTTCGCGTTCTCCCACGATGGAACGCTTTTGGCAGCAGCAGATGGAAGTTGTGCTGTCGCTCTGCTAAGCTGCAGACACCAGGTTCTGATAACATTAAGTAGGAGTTATAAGTTTTTGAACTCTTTTGTTTCCGCGATCAGGATGACGGAAGATGGTTATACATTGGTAAATACAGGTCTCATGCGAGGCCTATTGTTGGTTTGCAGTTTATTCTGGACCGTCGGGGTCTCAGCAGATTATTCTCTGTTGCTCAGGTACTCATATACTTTTGTTTGTTAACGCATTGATGTTTAGGCGGCCATTCACAGGATAACATGCTTGTCGAGTATGATCTAGTTCAATCAGATACGGATGTGGGACTTAATTTGAGGGGAACGTGGGAACTCGGGTCATTACTGAAGCCATCGTCATTGTTTCCATCAATAGATCCAAAGTCGGGAGAGGTATAACTGTCTCGGCTTCGAATTCGCTGGAGACATTTACATGCGTATGCTATTCAGGTGCAAGTGCTTGTCACCGACGAAGGGTTTAAGTTGCGGGTCTATGAGACTGATAACTACGTTTGCGAGAAAACATTTCTTGGTCCAAGCTTTGGAAATCCTGTGAGCCAGATGGTCAGGCTTCCTGGCGGTGAAGCTGGAAAGGTACGATGCGAGTATGTTGTATGACGTTCTCTTACCCTTCGGCTTGCAGGATTATCTTGCATATGTAACCAGAGAACAAATTCTCGGGATAACAACATTTCCAGCTGCCGATCAAATGAACTTGCACATTATGGGTGTTGTAGCCCATGCCGGTCCTATAACTTCGATGGCAATATCGCACGATTCACAATATATTATGACAGCGGGAGTCGACAGGCATGGAAAAGAATTTTTATTTTTTTTGAACTAGCACTAAATCAGTTTTCTCCTGGCAGCATTGTCATTGTTTGGAGGGTGAGCATGCCGTTGCTTGACACTGCTCTGGAAGACGAATGGAATCGTGCAGGTCCTTATCCAATGCTGCCACCAGGTGCCGAAGGCAGAATGATTCTGCAGAGCTTAAGGGAACAGTTTTTCTGCTCACAGATCCGTGCACAGGTAAATAACCACATAATAGACGTGGGCCAAATCTAAATACTTTTTTTTTTCAGGGAGAGGATTTCCTGGACGAGCGTAATCTAGATAATACAACTCCACTGGAGCAGCTTCCCGACATTTTACGTTCGGTGGGTGTTTATCCATCAAATTCATACATTCGCGACATACTTCACGAAATCGCTCTCCCCTCGTGAGTAGTGCCTGCTTTTGCTTCTCTGCATGTTTGTAACGCTCGTTTTGTCCCCGGCCAGCGAGCGAGCCAAGCAGACACCGCCAAACAGCCTCGACTTTGAGAGCTTTGTGACGCTCTACGCAAACCACAAGTCGATGATCGAGTACAATGCGTCACTCTTTCAAGTTGCTTTCAACGTAAGTGATTTTGGTACACCAGCTTCCGAAGCTTATCTACGATCTTCGCAGATCCTCGGAGCTGATCTATCGACGGGAAAGTTCTCTCGAGACACTCTGTTTACTCTCCTTCAAACGGAGGGAGAACCTCTTTCAAAGTAAGTAGTGTTGAAATTGCCTCTTCGTTTCTAGATTGGATCAAAACTTTCGTTTTGACAGGGAAGAGCTCCAAAAATGCGTGGATGTTTGCATGGGCGAGGCGATCGACCTCCAATCGCTACCAAAGGAAATCAATGGCTCAGTATTTGTTGACACGATACTGGGCCTCTAGCCTGTAAATTTTTCTCGACCCCATGCATGTCATACGAGCGTGGCACTGACACGTGTCGCGACATGAATTAAATTCAAGAAAACGAGAGAGAGATTAGGGTTTTGAGAGATGCAGCTCCGCGATTGCGCGGCGCTCGCGGATGTGTGAGCGATCGATCGATGGCTGTGCTGTCCAGGGGCAAGAGCTTGGTGGAGAATATCATGGCCGATAGCACCATGAGGAGCCTGTTTGGGGCAATCGGCAGCAAGGCGCCATCGCCCCAGGCCCAGCAAGTGAAATTGGAGCACAGTCCATCAGGTACTCGCAAATGGATCAAGGAGCTCTCGCCTCTAGCCAATGTTGTTGTGGGACGTTGTGCGAGGCAAGTGGAAGCGAAAAAAAATCTCTTTTTTTTTCAAGGCTGATCTTGGTCCTGTAGGATCCTTCTCCTCGAGATCGATGATCTCAAGCGGAGCTTCGAAGAGGAAGCTCCGCTGCCGGCAAAGACGCCTGGAAGATATGCTCGAAACTTTCTCGAGTACTGCTCCTTTCGAGCTCTGTCGGTGGCGACGCAGACCTCGGATCATCTGAGTGACAAGGAGTTCCGCCGTCTAAGTTTCGATATGATGCTCGCGTGGGAAGCTCCCGGAGCTGCGAATAAGCCCACTGTTAAGGTGAGTGTTGTCTCCAGCAGCTACACGTAAGCATAGAGAGCATCTAGATCATGAAACTGGACCAGAAGGATCAAGCATTGCGATAGCTTCGCATCAGGTACGATTCACGTAGTTTTATCAAGCTGCATCTTTTATCATGCAGTATAGGATTTCTCAGTGTAGATAGACTAGTCTAGTCTGTAGAAGCTTAGAGGGGGTGAAGTTCGTGCTAATAGCTTCACCCCCAATGGCAGAAGGATAAGGAACAAGGAATCATGGCTGGCGACAAGGATGAGGAAGACTCGGCGCTCTTTTATTCCGATCTGATGCCTATGATGGTCTTCTTTCTTCCACTCTTACACTTCAGCTTAGCATGGGAAGTTTTCCTTGGGAGAGGTAGACTTAGCAACGAAAAAGAAAGGGGTCTTCATTTTATTGGTGGCTATCTGATAGATGTCTGATTTCGTTCTCTTGCGTTTCTTACAAGAATTCTAGTGCTGGTTTACAGGTTGATGTCGAGAGTACTGTTGGCCCCGACGCATTCTGCCGGTTAGCTCCAGCTATGCCGGTGGTAGCAGACATGATCACAGTACACTGCCAGTTTGATGCACTCACTGCTACCACCGGGGGGCGGCTGCCTTTTCCTGTATATGACAAGTACATTGGAGAGCTGGACAAGTATGTCGGTGCTGGTTTTCTTAGTTTCTGTAGTTAAGCTTTTATTTTTTTTCTTTTTTCTTCCTCCAGAACGATCAAGTCTATGAAAAACCTGGCAACACCTTCACTCGTCTCGAATCTGCGTCTATCAAAAGGAGAGATGATCATAGATGTGGATGGGACAGTCACAACTCAGCCAGTTCTTCAGCATATTAATATGTCAACTTGGCCGGGTAGGAACCCTCTGTGTTTGATGATGAGGGATCTTATGTGTTGCTCTGTGCAGGACGGCTGACTTTGACAGATCGAGCATTGTACTTCGAAGCAGCAGGAGTTGTATCTTATGATGCACCTAAAAAGTACGATTTATCTGTTGATCTCCACCATACTGTGAAACCAGACTTGACTGGGCCTTGGGGAGCTCGGCTTTTTGACAAGGCGATTACCTATAAGTCGGAGAACTTGTAAGTCATATTCAGTTTCTACGTTGTATCATCCTGATGGTAAAGTATCACAACAGGTCGGACCCCGTGGTGATAGAATTTCCCGAGTTGACGGGCCACTCTCGTCGCGATTACTGGCTAGCGATTGTTCGTGAGGTGATCATGGCTCATCAGTTCATAAGGTCATCTAGTCTGGAAGGTGTTGGACGGTCAGAAGCCCGTGCCAGAGCTGTTTTAGGATGTGGACGTCTTCGTGCGACTAAGGAAGCTTACCATATGCTTCCGAGAAATCCCGAAGCCTTACTCACTTTTTCGCTGACGGAGGAACTACCTGGCGGAGACATGGTTCTAGAGGCACTAGCAGAGCGTCTGAAGAGAGCCGCAGAGGGAGAAAACGAGATTTCTCGAGAGAGTCGAGGCTCTCGAATCTTCTCCAGTGCTGCCGTGACCGAACTTTCAGCTCTGGGAACGGATGCTTACAAGGACGCTGGAATCCCTGTGGGAGAAGTGCTGATTGGCGACTACACTCAGCTGGAAAAGGCTGTTCAGCAGGCTCGAAGCAGTTCTAGAAAAGTTGAACTGGCGCAGTCTACGATCGAAGGCGTGAGAGTTGAGGGAATCGGTACCAATGTCGCTATTATGAAGGTACCTCCATGATTTTCTCTTTTCTCTTTCTCTTACACGTTTCTGCAACTACAGGAGCTAAGTATTCCTGCTGTAAACTTCGTAAATTGGCTTCAAGATGTCGCTTCATGGAGGGAGCCATTCAAGGCAGCAATGTTTTGTCTGCTCTTCTCGTATATATTTTATAGGTGAGTTTTTTTTCGCTAGTGGCGTCGCTGTGCTAAAAATCCGTCCTTGCAGAGATTGGGTCCGATACCTTCCACCGCTTCTCCTCCTCGTCATCGTCTTGTACATCCTCTGGCTGCGCTACAGCTCCAAAGGCAAACGAGACCACGAGATTGTCGTCCCCATACCACCAGGCCAAAGCACACTGGAGCAACTCATGGCGCTGCAGCAAGCAATATCGCAGCTGGAGGGCGTGATCCAAGCGGCAAACATCTTCCTCTTGAAGATTCGCGCCTTGCTTCTCTCGGCTCAACCAGAGGTAAGCTTCAGAGTTTCATACCCATGGGCGGTAACTTTCGATTTTCTCCACAGGCGACCGATCAAGTATTAGCAATTCTGGGAGGACTGGCGCTGGTTCTAGCGGCGCTGCCACTCCGGTGGATCGCCCTCGCCGTGTTCTTGGATATCTTCACGAGGCAAATGCACGTACGTCGCGAGAGCTCCGAGCGATTTAACAGGAGAATGAAAGAGTGGTGGAACAGCATTCCCGTTGTTCCTGTGCGAGTTGCGGACGAGCACGATCATCAGTCGTAGCTACAAAAACGAAGAAACTCTCGAGCAAAGAAAGATCTCCAGCAAAACCAAAAGATCGAAGTCAAGTCTGTAAATCCCATTTCCATTCGTAAGCCTCTAGGCGGTTAAGTTTAGTATCGGGAAAATTCTAGAAAAAAAAAAGTAATAAAAGGTAAGAGGAATTCTAGCCGGAGAATTGTGCGGCTTGCATTTTTTGGTTCGCCTACGAACGAAAGCACACTTAAGACATACATTTCTTAACAAAGGTGTATGGAGGAGAAATACGATCACTCCTTTTGGGGGGATGGCGGAAGCGATCCATCTTACCTAATGTTTTGACAGTGCGACAGGGGTGCAACATCGTGCTATTTCCTCGTGGCCTTGTAGCCGATATGTTTTGTATGATGCATGGCCTGGACAAGAACACCACCTCCTTCCTCTCGAGGTGTTTGTGGGCACTGATGGCCGCAGACAGAGACCAGGCCCCTATTACTATGTCCACTTCATAGGCTTGATAGGCAGGCGCTTCGAGCGGCGCCGCTTTCCCGGCGTTTCCCAGCAAGCAGGAGATCTACAGCATTGCAAGCACACTGGATGTTCTCCTATGTTTCAAAGGATGGATTACGAGCGCTGCACCCACTGATACTGGACCGCTGGAATTGTCCCATTAATGGTTTTTTATCCGCTTGACTTCATTTTCTTCTTCATGAGTGTGTTTGTCATTCCCTTTGAATGTCCATAATAAGAAACATGGTTCAATATCATTATAGCTGTTAAGGTTAATGTAATTCCTTGCAGCCAATCCTTTGGTAGGACTCATTTCCACACTTTCTGCTAGAGATCCAAAAGTATTGTGCCTCTTCTGCCCCAGCCAGTCCTGGTTTTGGAGGAGTAGAAAACAAAAGCAAGCAAGCATTCTTCAAGCAATTCCACCACAACTGCTCGTGTTTAAAGTATTAAGTGAACGTACGGTACCGTACAATAGACAAAGTCTCTATGATTTGACTAAATACATTTTTTGAAGGGAGTCTTAATTGCAGGAAACAGCTTGGATTGAGTCTCTGAGCAATCGTATTCTTAACTTGGAACCGTCGACATGTTGTGTACATCTCCTTGACTGCACCCCTTGTACCCCTCTGTCCAAACGTTCCTGCAGAATGGAGCACGAGGACGCCCTCAACTTGTTTAGAAATTGTTCATCAGGAACGCCCGCCACTTCGAGAGCTCGTAATGCTGGACACTGCTTGACGAGTGAAGCCAGCATCTCCTCCAGCCCCGAGCCTTTGTTGTCTTCGATGTAGATTTTTGTCAGCTTGTAACATGGAAGCTCGACCTCGTGGCTGGAGAACAACTGATCCGTCTCGGAACACTTCCACGGATGGCAATCGCAACATCCACTTATTGTCAGCTCCTTGCATTCCCTCAGCTGCGGCAATACCAGTATCAGCTTGGCAACCTTGTGCGCACAATATCCTCCTGTCAGGCATCCATGGCTTTTCAGCCTTACGCACGCAAAGTGTCTCCTGTCCACAGCTGCAGCCGTTCGAAATCCAGACGAGTAGAGATCTAGACTCTGCAGTGGGCTGCCTAGGTCCAAGCTAACAAGCTCTTGGCAAGAACCAAGTGAGAGACGCTTGAGACGCGGAGCTTTCAGCTCCAGCTTCATGCAATCACCTACAAAAGCAGCCTCCAGATCTGGAAAGTCCAACTTAAAATCCCCGCCAGCTTCTGCCTCCAGCCGCAACTCTCTCAACCTTGCTGAGCGCAATAATCCATTGAACCCAAACATCTCCGCCTCCAGCCTTTCCAGCCTTGGACACGAATCCAGAAGCTGCTGAAGCTCAACACCAACGACCTTCTTGAGCATGCAGCAAGTGAGGGCCGGAAATGACACCAGCATCCTCTCAGTGTTCCCACAGCCATGTCTCGCCATCTCACGAACCTCAACCCTGGCTAGAGACATGTATTTGAGCTTAGAACACTTGAAAAGGCACCCCAGATCAAAGGGCTTGTCTGGTTCCAACACGCCGCCATCTATAGTGATTTCCTCGAGTCTGTCGCTTAAACCCACCAGCCACGAGTAATCACTGCCCAAATACATGTCGATGCTAAGCCTCCGGATCCGACCCAGCTCGAGACCTCCTCCCTGGAAAGCCGGCCACTCCAGTGGGTAGTCGATCGACACATCCAGTCCAACCTCCTTACCAACTCGATTCCACCTCTTACAAACCAAGCAGTACCCGGCATAGTCCTTGCCACCTTTGTTACTCACACGCGAGAGGATATCATATAAAACTTCATCCGGCAGCCTCTCGATTGCGCTCCTGACCTTTTTCGCTTCCATTAGAATGACCTTATTTTTTTTCTTTCAATACCTATGCCTACGTTGAAACCGTGTTCGATTCTAGCCACCGAAACCAAATCGATCTTTTCGCCGGGCAATCTACAACCGTTGGATTCATCGATGCGTGCATACTGGATTGTTATCACTGCACATGGCACTTATCTCTCATAAGAATCTGCATAACCGGGTGAGAGAAGAGCCAGGTTTTGGTGTGGGAGGCCTCCCTGCGACGCATGTTTTGCAACGCGGCTGTACCTGCGTCAAGTTACACGTTAGCTCCGGATAGTTTTGCAATTGTATAGAGGTCCTTGCTAGGAACGACGGGCCTTGATGTTTTGTTGCTCCCGAGCCAACCAAGGATACCATCAAAATGCTGGCACGGGAACAGAAGCGTTAAAAGTGTGATGAACACCAGCAGCCTGGACGACAGAAAAACACGAGTGAGAACTCCACTAACCCTGGCAATGGCTGACTAGAAGAGCTTCAAGCATTACCATGTGGGCAAGCCGCGAGGTAAACAGGTCGTAGCTGAGATAATTGTTAGACAGACATGAAGAAAGAAAGAGCAGCCAAGTTAAGCAGTGCGAAGACAGTATCAGGCTGCCTGGGGTTTGCCTCGAACGTCCTCCCTTTTGCTATGAGGAGATCATCATCATGCATCCTTTCCTTGTAGAAGCTATGTTATACATTCCATCTAAGACTTGCACCTGATAATCGATATTATCATAACAAAGAATCATACTTACCAAAGAAAAAGAAGGGCCAGGTGTAGGCAATGTGCCACAAGATTTATTAAATTTATTTTTTCATTCATATTTTTCTGTTGACTAGAATAATTTAAAATAAATTTTTTTATCTCAATTACTTTTAACTAAATATCCTTTAAAATTTATATAAAATTTTAGCATTTAGTTATTTTACATGTAATTATTAACTTTGACATTATTTTTTAAAATATGATAATATATTAAACCAATGTCTAGCTTGGGAGCAAGCAATGAGGGTGCTACAATCGCAAGCACAAACACTTCTATTGCTACTTTTCATGGCCCTCTTTTGCCTTCATAAAATTTCCCACCAAATTCTCACCATTTTCAATTACTTTTAATTATTAAAACTATCGCAACTTAAATAAAAATATTACTATAAATATAAACTCTAAAAATACAAAATTCTAGATCTATATTTTATTATATTTTTTAATAATTAATGTCAAAGCTAATAATTACATGGAAAATAACCAAAAGCTAGAAATTTATACAAATTTTTAAACATATTTGGTTAAAATTAATTGAGAAAATAATGTCAAAATCATATTTTAAATTATAACTTTAGTATTTAATCAACAAAAAATATGAATGAAAAATAAATTTAATAATTCTTGAGAAACTACAATAATGCAAAAACCGATAGTTTAATTTTATATATATATCTATAGTTTTAAAGCCACTTTAAAACTCAAAAAGTTACATAAATATTTAATAAAGGTGTTTGACATATACAAGTTAATTAAAACAAACACTAGTCTCCCCTCTAAATTAAAAAAACATTCTGGACCAGCTTTAAAATAATTATAAATATTAAAATATTATTTTAATATTTAAAGAGCCACATGTATTAAGGTTATAATCAAATTAAATACTTTTCATTTCAAGCAACTTAAAAATAAAAATTTAAAGTAGTTAAGATTGTTATTATAATGCTTATAAGATGCATAGTTTACGACCTATATACATGACATTAAATAGAAAATCTTTTAGAGCTTGGCATAAAATAAAATAAAAAAATAAATTTGACAAAATTCAATCATATATATTTATGTCTTAAAGAAATTTTGTTTTAATAATAAAAAAAAAATCTTTTTCTTTCCAGGATGTTTTTGCACTTAGAGTTCACTATTTTGTATAAGTCATTTAGTATAGTTTTTTTATATACTTATTTATCTTCTAAGAAATTAACAATGCATTACAGAGAATTCAATTTACATACATTTTTTTCCAAATGCTATGGTCAGAGAGAGAGGAGACCAAGTTAGAGTGCATGCAGCTGGATTTAATTCACAAGTAGGTCATCACACTCTATTCCTTCCATTCTATAATCCAGCTTTCGCCAGGCCAGGCCGATAAAACAACTAACCCTCGTACATAAAGAACATGCTGGATTAACATGAAAAGAGATGCTCGACGCCATACGATTCTCTTGCCTCGCAGAATGCCAGAACGATTCTCGTTGTGGTCGGGCATGCACACGCCAGCAACGGCGATCCAGAAAGATGTGGTATTGTGGTTGATCAAACCGGTCAGGTTATAATATCCCGCTGCGAAATCAACATAGGACTTTGGGCATACGTTGATACAAAAACAGTTCTTGCCGTGGCATCATTGGCTCAATTCAATCTTGACAGACGTCAAGGACGCCGGGTTCATCACTGGCATCGGTTCGAACAGAGCACCACTATAGCAGAAAGCCCTCTGCGCCATCGCATCCCAAAAGACAAGACGAAAGAGGTAGACGATCATGGATTCAAACCTCGGATTCTGGCGGATTATATCATCTCCAGAACTAACCGTTACCGTTGACCGGTACGAAGCAAAGACTTATAGTGTATAGCTTGTGATCATGGCGGCAAAAGCCCGCCGGCCATGTCCAAACAGGCGTAGGCAACCGACACTAGCTCCGACATAAGGCCCGGCATTCGACAGAGCACGAGAACTCGCAGTGCTGTGGCATGCGATCGAAAGTAGCGAGCAAATTACGACGCCATTTCGATCGTGCGCAGGAGCGTGTCCCAGGAGATGGCGTGTCCTTCTCGGGAAAAAAAGCTAGCAAAAACGAAGCTCCTTGCTTCTCTAGTAGAGCAAATTGGCCGCTGTTTCCTGTTCAAATCTACGGCACAACCAAAATCATCCAGGTAGAAACGATGGCCGGGAACAAGTCGCTATGCTCGTCGTTCTCTGGCTGGCTGAAAAAAGCTAGCCGTTTGCAACTAACAGATTAAAAGGATTACCTGATCCCAAAGTCGAGAGCGGCTCCAGGCAAAGCTAGTACCCGAAGCAAAGATGACTGCTTACCTTAGTGGAGACAAGATAAGAAACCAAGCTCCTGAGCAAGTGGACACCTATTAGTGAGATTTATACAACAACACAAACACACAAACCAGGTGTCGCTGATGGCGAGAAACCACACCACCAAAGCGGTCCCTGTGCAAGAAACACAAGTGTTTGCTCTTTATCACGATCAAGGACGAGAAAGCAAAAGATCAAAGGACCTTCTATATCGTTCTACTGGACAAGGTGATTTTGGAGGCCAGGTGGTGGCACTCTCGTTGGTAATCCAACTCCGGCAGCACAAGCGTTGCATTCATTATCCTCGCTGCCAAGACTGCATTATAAATCAGCAAAGACACATCCATGAAAACCGAAGGCAAACGAAATTTCTCTTGCGGCACTGCGCTGCTGGCCAGATAGCGATTGCTTTTCTTGGGATGGGCTGCAACATAGTCTGCTCAAAGATAAAAGGAGGAAAGTACTTAACACGCAACCAAAAAGAGATTGCCTCCAGCCGACTCTGCCTTGAAAACAACAAAGAGGAGCAAGGAAATCATGAGGAATGCTTACATGAGAGTGAACGATGACACCGTCGTGCTCTACACAGTAGCATGGAGAAAATCTGACACTCTTCCTAATGCCGACGCTCCAGAACGCTCATGTGATCGTCTTGCGAATCAAAACGAGAGAATGCAAAGAACCATAGAACCACCATTTGGAGAGCTCGCGCAGGCTCAAGAAACAGTCATGTTGCGCAGCAGCACGCTGATCCGAAGGATCCGGAAACAAGTAACCGCTGTAACATTGCCGCCGGCGCCTGCCACTCGCGAGACTCGCGATGCTGTGGCGCTCGCGCCACCCTCGCCGTGAAAGGCAGCCATGGCCGCCTCAACCACAAGCTGCCGGAAAGCACCCAACTCTAGACGAGGGAACAAATGCTGCTCGAGCAAATGCTCCATGTGCTGCTAGATGAAGGAGATAGCTTGATTCGTTGCTATCCCAAGCAAGAAATCGAAGCTAAAACGAAGCCCAGACTGATCACATAATCCTCTTAAGGGCAATTAATGCTTAGTTTGGGAGTAAATAATAAAGGCGTTATAATTGCAAGCATGAGCACTTTTATTATTGCTTTTGTTGCTTTTGACATAATTTCTTCATGCTTTAATAAAATTCTCCATCAAATTTTCATTGTTTGAACATCCTCTTTTCACAAGCACAAAGACACGCTAGCCATCGCCAAGAGAGGAGAAAGCGATCGAGGGATTGAGAGTAGAAACCAGGACAGCAAAGAAAGCAAAGGAGATCTCGTGCCCTGGCTGGAAAACAGAAAGCTCGAAAGCTAGCTTTCCGGATGATCACAAAGTGGTATGGAATCCATTGACAGCTTTTGGATGAGGACTCCAGAGGCAAAGATGGAAGTTGCCCCTGTGTTCCCCCAGCGAGCTGTAAAGAATGTTGCCTCGCGTGTGTCGAATTCTCACACTTCTTCCTTATAGATTCTCTTTTTCGCGCTCGACAGCAAACTTGGCCTGCACAGCTTAGTTTCCAAGCAGGAAGAAACCTGATACGCACGTCCAGTAGCAAAGGGAGCCCCAGAATTTTGGACGACGTTGAATCTGCAGCAAGCATATGACGCGGCCGAGTTAATCGCTGCAAACAGTGAATGAGCTTGCTGGAAACCATGTAAACATACCTTGTGGAGCATAAGAAGTATGATGGCCATGACGTTGAAAAGAAACGAGTTGACGAGCGTGCCTTGGTACCTATAGTTTCATGAAAAGGAAAAGCACTACGTTCTAGGAATTCACGCTTAGAAATGGCATCGACAACAAGTACCCCAAGAAGACTTGGTTGAGAAACGTAAATATTTCGTACCCGAGAATGCCAAAACAAGCTTGAACTGTAAGAGCCCAGGATGTGTCTGCCCAGCAGTGGAATCAGCACAGAAGAAACTTAATAGAAAAACTACGAAGGTACCTTCTCTCCGTGGGAATGCCTCGTTCAGAGCTTGAGCATCGTCTCCCAAAACGGCAAGCTCCTGAATCATGTTTTTCCGTTTCTGTGCGCAGTGGCCCTTGGATTCACATTTTTCCGAAACTTCCGTCCTTTCTTCCCACCTCTCTCTTCGCGTTGGAGAGCTTGCCTCAATCAGTCGCCTCCTGCAAAGCCATCACCTTGAAGAAACGAAAACAGAATCGATGCAAATACCTTTACGTATTGAGTCTGTTTTTGGTGAAAGCAAATATGCTACGCCTCCAAAAAACATGTACAAAAGGCCTTTTCAAGTTACCTTGATGCGTAAGTCGGGAAACATCCACACAGAGATCCAGAACGTAAAGGCTGCACACTGTCACACAACATTGCCAGATCAATGAAGGAAAGCACGGAGCCTCGGCATTGAGCGAGCTAAAGTCATTGGTGGAAGCCATCGTCGTGGATGGAAGACGTCTCACGGTGAAATCGGCACAGCCAATCACAGCTTCAAGCAATCACGTACAAAAGAGTTTAAGAACGAAAGATGGAAAAGAGCTCCTTACCAGATAGAAGTCCCAAGACTGTGAGGAGTATCACCACCCACAAGAGGGCGCTCTTTTATCCTGGAAAACCACAAAGAAGAAAGAAAGGTTTTTTAGATCGTGGAGGAAGAGAAACTTAAGAAACTCTACTGTCGATCGGGAGCTAGAGGCTCTTCTCCATAACCAGCGGCAATTGGCAACCCTGGAAATTCTTCTCTTTTCTTTAGAAACGCGAGGTGTGATGTGATCCCAGGTGGGAGCATGTTTGCAAGAGCATTCGCAACGTAGCCTAGTCATGCACTTTTTCGCTGACGGAGGAACTAGCTGGCGGAGACGTGGTTCTAGAGGCAGCGGAGCCTCAGCTCTCGACAATGACGCTCGCGGGAGAAGTACTACACTCAGCTGGAAAGGGCATCGAAGGCGTGAGAGTTGAGGGAATCGGTACCAATGTCGCAATCATGAAGGTACCTCCATGATTTTTCTCACACGTTTCTGCAACTACCGGAGCTAAGTATTCCTTCTGTAAACTGTGAGAGGGAGCCACTCAAGGCAGCAATGCTTTGTCCGCTCTTCTCGTAAGATCATTTTCGTTTTCCACTCGTGGCATGAGTCGCTGTGCTATTAATCCATGCGGAGATTGGGTCCGCTATCTTCCACCGCTTCTTCTCCGTGTCATCGTCTTGTACATTCCCTGGCTGCGCTACAGCTCTAAAGGCAAACGGGACCACGAGATCGTCGTCCCACCACCAGCCAAAGCACACTAGTACTGGAGCAACTCACAGCATCGGGTGTGATCCAAGCGGCAAACATCTTCCTCTTGAAGACTCGCGCCTCGGCTCCAGAGTTTCATGGGTGTTGACTCTCGAGTTTTTCTCCACAGGCGGCCGATCAGCGATTCTGGGAGGACTGGCGCTGGTTCTAGCGGTGCTGCCACTCCGCTGGATCGCCCTGTTGGTGTTCTTGGATATGCAAATGACGCGAAGCTCAATGAAAGAGCGGTGGAACAGCATTCCCGTTGTTTCTGTGCGAGTTGCGGACGAGTCGCAGCTCCAAAGACGAAGAACTCTCCAAAAGAGACACAGAAGAAATCCCATTTCCATTTAGCCTAGTATCGGGAATCGAACCAGGTACCTTTAGTTTTTGAAAAAAGTAATAAAGGGGAAGAAGAAGAGATTCGAGCCCGAGATTTGTGCGTGCGCAGTGTTATAGCCGAGGAAGACCCACAGCTTGCATTTTTTTGTTTTTCTAGGGTTTGTGGAGATCAAGGCAATGTCTTGAAATGGCGGCCTCGTTGCGCGTGGCAGATCTTAGGGCGTCTCGAGGAGCGTGGATCCGAAGGCGCTAAGCGCGCCGTCGCTCTCTTTCTGGCGCGGTCGCCTCTTCCTTTGTCATCGGCTACAGTGGGGCGCCATTGACTCTCTCTGCCAGGGGCTAGGTTTTCTCGCGTGATGCTGGAGGGGAGCTGACGCAGTGTGCGGCGGGGGAGCAATGGCGAGCCGGGTCAAGGAGCAAGAGAAGAACGAGAAGATTATCCGGGGCCTCACCAAGCTCGCGGAGAATCGCAAATGCATCAACTGCGGAAGCCTGGTATGTCTCAGATTCCTTGCTACTGCAGGAAATTTTGTCTTGTTGAAGCGGATCTGTGGCTCACGAAGGGTTTCTCGCTGTTTTTCAGGGTCCTCAGTATGTCTGCACGAATTTCTCTGTGTTTGTGTGCACTACTTGCAGCGGGATCCAGTAAGTGTGAATTTCTTTCCCATTCTTTTTCTTCATCCTTGCATTGCTGTGTTTTGCAGCCGGGAATTCACTCACCGGGTAAAGTCTATCTCCATGGCGACTTTCACTCCAGCGGAAGTGTCTGCTTTGCAAGCTGGTGGCAATCAAGTAAGAGAAACTGTTTTAAACAGACACTTGCGCTTATGATGCTTTGTATTTTGCCAGCGTGCACGAGAAACTTATCTCAAGGAGTGGGATTCATCACGCCAGTCTCTGCCAGATACAAGGTTGCAGAGATCTTAATAGCTGTCCTAGTGTTTGATCTGTTTGTTTTTCAGCAACCCAGACAAGCTTCGGGATTTTATCAGAGCTGTGTATGTGGATAAAAGGTTTTCTGGGGACAGAAGAGGACGATTGGTAAGAATGCTTTTTGTCTTTGTGCTGCATTTTTTTAATTTCATTTGTCTCAAACGTATAGAGTGATGGAGAAGATACATTTGACTCTCGCAAACAGCAGCCGGATCGCTCCAGATATGGTCAGAGCCCCTCGTACGATGATCGCAATGACGACCGCCGGTACACTAACAGACCAGTATCTCGTGGTTCAGACCGGGGTTTTGATGACAAGATGAGTCCTGCCAGGTTTGATGAGCGTGATAGATACGAGAAGGGCTACCAGGCTGACAAGGATAGGGACAGGGATAGAGATAGACGGTATGACGAGAAAGACCGGCGTTTTGATGATCGTGATCGACGGTATGAGGACAGAGATAGAAACTATGATGACCGGGATGGTGGGAGGCGCTATGATGATAGAGATCGGCGATATGATAGACGATACGACGAACGAGAGCGGAGATACGATGATCGGAGATACGAAGAACGAGACCGGAGATATGATGAACGAGAGCGTTATGAAGATCAAAGGAGGGGGGATGATAACCGCAGATCATCGGAGGACCTTGACAAACGATTCAATCGACCGCCTAGTTATAGGGGTGGTGAAACTCCTCCTATGCGATCTGTCAGAGACATCTTGGGAGACGACGTGCCGAAACTACGAGTGGAAGATGGTTCTCGCTCGAACGGACGAGCGGAAGACAACACCGAAAGTCCTCATTCCGTCAGCAGCTCACAGGTGATCACTCTTAATTCTGACTCTTGTACTGATTTGTTTTGTTGGTAGCAGGGCGATGGGCGTTTGCGTTCGTTCAAATCTTTGGATGGGATGGGCAATGGAACTCCAAAAGCAGCTGTAGCTGCTCCTCAGCCAGCCATTTCGGAGAGCTTGATAGACTTCAGTGCGGATTCAGAGCCTCCGAAAGCGGCAACAACCACAGCTACAGGGTTTGATCCTTTTGCTGAGCCTCAAAAGCCAAGCACAGCATTTGATCCCTTTGCGACGACTACTGCGGAGCCTCCGAAACAAAATGCACCTTTTGACCCTTTTGCTACGTCTGGGCCTCCGAAATCTAGCCAAAACGTGCCGTTTGATCCCTTTGCTACGTCTCAGCAGCCCGCCCTCGTAACTTCCTCTAGTGATGGATGGGCCTCTTTCGATTTATCTCCTCCTAAAGTCCCCGCAGCACCCCCGACTCCTACAGATTTTTTCCAAGTAATGGACGTCCCAGTCCCGGCACAGGGAAAGTCGACTGGAGGATGGACTAATCCGCCACCAAATGGTTTTCAGAGTTCGCAGCCAGTCCAGAGTTTCCAGCCAGTCCAGCCAGTCCAGAGCTTCCAGCCAGTTCAGAGTTTTGAACCAGTTCAGGTAAGGCAATTTCTCGCGAACAAAGTTTCTAACGGGCTTGTCACCTAGGAAACATGGAGCGCTCAGCCGCCACAACAGCGCCAGCCACAGCCACCTCCACCTCAAGCACCAGTGGTTAATGGATTACAACAACAGCGGCGTGAAATTGCAGAGGTACTTCCAAATATTTCTTGCAACTTTAGCTAGCTATGTTCGTTTGTTTTTCGGCAGGATCTTTTCTTCTCGCCGCAAATGCCTACCTACAATGTAGGAGGAATGCATATGCAGATGAGATATCCCCCACCTCCACAACCTCAACCACACCATTTTGGAGCAGGCATGCCGCCGGTATGCGTATCAAAATTCGGTTTGTGCTCTCGTGTTGATGAATTTGCTCCAGGGAGCCATGCCTTACGCTCAACAACCTGCAAGAACGAAAAGCAATCCGTTTGATCTGCCTGGTGATCCCAGTCAAAGCGTACGTTAAGTTGGCTCTTACTGGCTGTGACAAAGCGGGATTTATCTTACAGTTTCCAAGCATGGCTCCTCTCCAATCTGCTTTACCTGGCTTCAACCAAGGCCCCGTAGGTGCTCCACCACCGCACTGGCAGCAGCCGGGAATGGCTCCTCCTCCGTCACTTCTGCCATCGTTTCCGCCATCTTTCCCTCCATCGATGCAAGGCAAGAGAGAATGGCTAGCTCTTTTTTTCGGGATCTAAGTGTTCTAAATACCTTTGTGTTTAGGTGGTGGAGGATTTCCTCCGCAGCAAATGCCTGGTCATATGATGCCACCACCTCCGTAAGTCGTCTTTCACAAGCTAGAAACTCTCTTATCTCGTTCTTCTCTTTTCAGGCAAGCTCGCGGGGGGTTTGGAAACCCGCAAGGCTTCATGAACGGCGGTGCTTTCCCCGTGCAACCCGCGGCCGGGGGAAATCCATTTGGTTAGAGCGCGACGATCGACGAGCGACGCAAGCAATACATATATAATCAACGAACACATCGGTTAGTGAGTGACTTGGGAGAGAGTGTGAGAGGGAATGAGAGCGCGAGAGAGTGAGCGACGAGTAAGAGAAAGCGTTTGAGAGACTCTCTGCGAGAGGCCATCTCTTTTGTGGAATAACGTGAGAGCTATTTGCTTGTTTATTTCTTCTATGTAGGTGGAGGAAAGAGATTGGAACCAAAGAGAGCTCTCTAGCTCCAAAAATTCCAGTCTGGTTCCTCCATTTACTACCTTTACAAAAGCAACGAAGAAGATTCTATGAAGACGAAAAAGATATCCAGGGGATCTTTATGCATGGCCGCTCTCCACGTGGCATAAATTTCTTTGCAAAATATTCCCAGGGCTATGAGGCGGCACTGCGATCGATCGGTGCGCTCCTCCTCTTCGCGCTCTCGGTGAGTCTCTTGCTCGATCGAGGAAACGTGATCTTAGCGGCTACATTTCCAGCTGAAATCCGCTCGAGGCGCGCGAGAAATGCTATCGCTGCCGCCATCGCTGATTTCTAGCTGGTGGCACGACGCGGCGCAATCCAAGACATGGATCTTTACTGTGCTTGGCGGTGCCTACACCGCGATCTCGCTCTGGGCTCTCGTAAGAAATCTCCAAAAGAAATCTCTCTTCTTGTTTTACTCTGCCTTCTTTAGGTGCAATTGATTCGAATCGAGCGGAGGGTCCCGGAGTATGGATGGACGATCCAGAAGCTCTTCCATTTGCTCAACTTCGTCGTGAATGGAGGTGCGTAGCTTATTCGCTGGCTATCGACTGTTTCATTCACGTACTGTTCTACAGTTCGAGCCATAGTTTTTTATCTGTGGATTCGGGTTTCATCACTTCCACTGGTATGTTCCAAGTTACATCTGACAATGTGTTCTTCATTCTTTGTTTTTTTGTAGGTGGTGCAATCCATCCTTGTCGATCTCCCTGGACTCCTGTTCTTCACAACGTACACGCTCTTGATCTTGTTTTGGGCCGATATATATCACCAGGTGAGCGATGACTGAACAGACGAAGAACTCATTGGGTTTTTGTGTACAAAGGCTAGAAGTATCACCGCGGAACGCTTCCGCACGGTGTTTGTCGCGATTAATGTCTGCGTCTACGTCATTCAGGTGAAGCACTTTGTACTTTTTATGCTTCTTTTCACGTAGTGCTCTGCGCCCTACTGACTTCCAGCTTATTCTGTGGATTGTTTCGCTCTGGATTCCGAAAGTGGCTGAGAAAGTCTTGTCGACAATCCTATTTTCTGGTACTTATTTCCTTTGTGGCTGCTTTGGAAGCACTGTATACGACAATGTTTTTGTTCTTTCCTTTGCAGCTATCTCACTTGCAGCAGCCATTGGGTTTTTGCTCTATGGTGGACGGTGAGTCTAACTCTTATCGACTAAAACAACGTAATGCTCTACTCTGCCGCTTCCAGCCTGTATTGCATGCTTCGAAGGTTTCCAGTGGAGTCCAAGGGGCGCGAAAAGAAAATCCGTGAGGTCGGTATTGGTTGAAAACTTTGGAAACGCTCGTGATTATCTCTCGTTCCAGGTTGGAGCTGTGACAGGAATATGTTCCATCTGCTTCGTCATAAGATCTGTTTTTGTGAGTGAATTTTCTACATGTTTTCTAAGCGTCACTCCAAACCTCCTCTTCAACAGGTTGCGTTCTCGGCTATCAGCAAGAGCAACAGCCTGGATGTCACTGATCATCCCATCCTCAACGCAATCTATTACGGGGTATCTATCTTTTCTCTTCCCTTGCAACTTCTCATTTTTGCTATCTTTTCCTTCTTTGTTTTTTCAGGCTGTAGAAATCTTACCATCGGTTCTTGTTCTTTTCACCCTGCGGAAGTTGCCTCCCAAGCGCCCGCAGCCACTGCTCCACTTCGCACTCGACGCTGGATCGCCATAGCTTCTTCCTTTGGCGACAATTTGTGAGTATAGTTTTTCTAGATTACTTTGTTATATACAAGAGGCGCAACTGTAGATCTATTGATCTCCTTCCAGATCGAACTAGAAGAAGTCGAAGTGATGGTGACGAAGTAGGCAGTAGACACAGACGAGCTGCTGGGATATGTAAACGAACACGGCCATGGAGATGCTCATCAGAAGAACATCGGTCAGGTCCCCTTTCTTCCGGGTGGAGAAGAGGAATTTGCTCAGCTCGGACAGCTTGGTGGCGATCATCGGCTTGAGGTGTTGGAGTGGTGGAGAATTTGGTGCCGGATCTCGCTTCTCAGCGGCAGCGCTGGTTGGGATCTCGTCGCATTTGCTACTTTCCTTACCAATGGAAGATACCTGAGCGGAGATTTGCCTGGGAAGAGCTAGATTCGTTCTGGAGCTCCCGAAAGCTTGGAACCTGTGGAGAGTAATCGAGGAGATCATGGAGGGAAGCTCAGCGCAGACGAGCGAGGCCATTCCAATTCGACTTCTTTCTCGCGAGGAAAAGTGAGAATGGAAAGTGACGAGTGCCAAGCAAACAGAGATAGCGTGTCGTGTCACAGTGTAAAGTGATGATATCTAAAGTTTAGGGTTTCAAAGTAAAAGGTAGACTAACCCACGTGGCAATAACGAATATCCTAACGCACAAATTAAAGTTTTCTAGGGTTCATGCTTGACTATGGAGAAAGCGAAGCTATGGTGGGTGCGATCCAACTGATACGCAGGGATGGGTTCGAGCCAGCATGAGAGGCTCAAGCGGAATCTTTATTCCACTTCGGGTATGCATCTCTTGTCCGCCGAGAGCAGCGATTTGTCGATCCCGATGGAAATGCAGCGGCAAATCCTTCACAGGCCGTGTCCAGCGGCTCTCAACTTCCACTCCACAATCGCTTGGCTGCGCAGGGATTCCATTCCCAGGAGGACCAGCTCCAGTCCAGGTATTCTCCACAATCAGCTCGAATTTGGAGGTCCCCGTCTCCTTCCCTCCACGGATTCGCTACCAGCAACCTCTCTGCCGGTACCGGCGAACGCATTTGCGCCACCGCCAGCGAGCGAAGAAGCGGCTGTCCTCCGGATCCAGGCTCTCTACAGGGGATCCAGGGTTAGAAGGTCGGCCATAGCCAATAAGAAATGTGTGGTGAAAGTACAAGCAACGTACAGGATGTGGAGGGATCGAAGTAGCTACAGAAGGATGCAAAGAGCCGCCGGGAGGATCCAGCAGAGTTTCCGGGCTTGGAGAGAGCGGAGGCTGGAAGCTCTGGAGCAAATGCTGCTGTTGGAAAGGAGATCAGCTCTCGTGATCCAGGCACACGCTCGCGGGCTTCTCGTCCGGCGTTGGAGGAGAGAACTGGAACAGGAGAAACGAGTTCAGGCTGCTGCTGCTACTGCGATTCAAGCCTTCTACCGAGGGTGGCAAACAAGGAGAAAAATGGAACAGGAGAAACGAGCTCAGGCTGCTGCTGCTACTGCGATTCAAGCCTTCTACCGAGGGTGGCAAACAAGGAGAAAAATGGAACAGGAGAAACGAGTTCAGGCTGCTGCTGCTACTGCGATTCAAACCTTCTACCGAGGGTGGCAAACAAGGAGAAAAATGGAACAGGAGAAACGAGCTCAGGCTGCTGCTGCTACTGCGATTCAAGCCTTCTACCGAGGGTGGCAAACAAGGAGAAAAATGGAACAGGAGAAACGAGCTCAGGCTGCTGTTGCTACTGCGATTCAAGCCTTCTACCGCGGTTTGCAAACAAGGAGAAAAATGGAACAGGAGAAACGAGTTCAGGCTGCTGCTGCTACTGCGATTCAAGCCTTCTACCGAGGGTGGCAAACAAGGAGAAAATTGGAACAGGAGAAACGAGCTCATGCTGCTGGTGCTGCTACGATTCAAGCGTTCTACAGAGGTTTGCAAACAAGGAGGCGGTACCTTTTGGCGAAGAGCAGCGCAGGGAGGATCCAGGCGGCGTACAGGACGTGGAGATTGTCTCTAAAAAGAGAAATGGCTGCCAACGTTATTCAAAGGTTCGTAAGGAGACGCAAAGAAGCCATCTCTCGGCCGGAGCCCATGGGAGCCACTACAGAAGATTGGAACACTGTCAGAGTGGAGCACTTGGATCAGTGCCTGGACACTTGCCTTGCGGCGTTAAACCCTCCTCTTCCGCTAGAGCGGCGGCCAAGCTCGTCTCCAGACCACACGGTAACTCTCAATTCTCATTCTCTTCCAGAGCTCACTGGATCGATCACACGACAGCACCAGAGCCTCAACGAGAAGAGACTCCAGCAAGTCGCCAGAGTTTTTCTACTGCAGCACCACATTGCTCTTCAGCAACAACGCGCAAAGAACGCACCACCATTCCCTCCAAACCGGAGCCATCTACAGAACTCTCAAAACCACTACAGGAACTCCCACGTAAACACGAACGCCAGCAACACAACCACAATCTCGAAGAACAGGATCGGAGATGGAGACGTGGTTTTGGATGTACACTACCTCCTCGAGGAAGTACGTAAGCTCGGTGCCTCCTCCGGCTCGGTTGTGTACATGCAAAACGATGACTCCACCTTGTTCGGCTCTGCCAACCATGAAATCATCGACTTTAAACGAATGAACGCTTTGCTGGTGGTGTTCGTCGCTGTGGTTGTCTACACAAGGAGCATCTGCCAGGAAGTTTTTGTCTGGGCAAAGCAGTCTACGAAGAAGTAGACCACAAAGCTCTCACCTGGAACAAGCTCGACAGTAACACACAAACTTTAGGATCCAGAGACTGGAAATCTAAACACTACAAGTTACATACACCAATACAAATTGTTTGTAGTCTAGGACAAGTGAGGTGCCTCTTTCTAAACTACGCGTGTGACCACCAAGAGAACCTACAACATGAGAAAGATGAGAAGAGATCCTCGGTGTTCTTACCACGAAGAGAACCATCTAGCGCTGAACACTTCAATTTCCTCGTTAAAATCCCATGCCATCATCCGAAGGTTGTTGTGCATTGACTAACTCATACCTTACGTTGCATTTTGATCGTGACTCCGGTCATGACTTCAATGAAGATTGTAACCGTGGCTTCAGGAGCAGCATCCGCATCCTCATGTGCTGCGAAGGCTTCCCCATTGCGTAGAATTTGTCAGAATGGAGAAGCTTGGCAACACTGATTCACGTACCAATACGCACGACTAAATAAAACTCTCCTGATGTGAGATGAAACCTTATCATCAACTAAACAGGCATGGCTGTTAACGATTTCTGCTCTGAATCTGCTAGAGAGATGTAACACACTGAAGAACATTGCCTCTCACTGTGAAAAGAAGAAGAAATAAAAGAAACTACTATATGTGAATTCACTTGTACATTTGCAAAGGTGTAATGAGGGGCTGGGAATACAGGCAGCTGAGAAATCGGCAGAGCTATTGCTGATGCTGCTGCTGCCAATTTCAACTGCGCCGCACAGTGGCCCAGTTGCAGCCTCGCTTCAGTTTCAACCATATGATTCGCTCATGATTCGTCAGATCTGCCTGAGACAACACCCCATCCCTGGAGCTTCAGAATCGAGATTTGGAGCAGGGTATATAGTCTGCTAATCGGTTTTTACTTTGGAGCCCGAGGCTGATTAGAAACGTCGTAATAAGTAGAGAAATCTAGGAATCCAGATGTGCTCCTGAAACAACGAGATTTACTAGCATATCAATTGGCTGCCACTTTGAATCTTCTTGTTTCTGGGCTTAAAATCAAACCACACGCCACAGGTTGATTCTTATTTACTTAATACCGTCACATTGAAACAACCACATATCAATAGCCATGGCTTTACCATGGCAGTCCCTTAATCTCCTGCTTGTCCTCATCATCAAGCTGGACGTAGACCTTTCCAGTGTTCTTCACAACCAGAACGTATTCATCATTCTGCTCAAGGATTTCTCCCTTGACATCAACTGGTTCCTCCTCATCGTCCTGGTACTTCTCGAGCTGGCCTGTGGGTGACAGTTGGAGGTAGAAAGTACCTTTCTTGTCATTTGATCCTTTCGGCTGGACCTGAACTGTGCCGCCGTCATTGGTGATCACCATGTAATGCTGTGCGTTCTGACTGCTAATGGATAGATTTGAATACATCTTGTAGTTCTCATGCAGCTTCGACCTTGCGGTGAGCAATATCTCACCAATGTCTTTGTGTGAACCTTCCATTATGACACAGATACAAGTGCTATTGGATACACGCAGCTAGAAACTTTCACAACTACACTGGCAAGCTTGAGTTTGGGGGCTGATATATATACTCTAGCTCATAGAATATTCTAGCATGGTGTGAACATGCCAAGTTGCTCTAGTGGACTGGAAACACTTCATAATATTGAAATCATGTCGAATCACAGCATTAAAGTAATTAATGCTGACTTTAGTTTAGATCATGCTTAACCTGTAATAACAAAAAACAAAGTATCCATTGCATGCATTCATGCAGGCTTCTTGATGGGCACCACAATCGTATAGATAAAATGACATGAATGACTAACTCAACGTTGAGCCGGCAGGCGACCAGGAGGCACGAGCCATCCCGAGCATATTCCTGTCCCTCAAATTAAGTTTGCAAAAATAAGAAATCGCTAGCACGGAATTAATTTCAACACAAGTTTGCATCCATTTCTATTTCTTCGATGGTGGCAGCAGCACAGCAATTGCTCTGGTTTCTGTTTGTTCTTTGCTCAAGTCCTGGACCTTTTGGTTGAATTTGGATCCGTAGAAAAAATCCTTGAAAGCAGCGATTAACTGAGCTGGAAATTCTCTTTCAAGAATCCAGATGAAGTGTTTTTATTTGGTTGAAGATGCTGATTATGCTCTTTCTCAAGCATCTGCAACTCAGGTGTATGTTAGGACCACTATCCTACTTAAACCCAGTCTATTGGGAATACTGGTGTTTGCAAAAACACAATATTGAAATCGATCTTGTACATTTAAGCTTGACAACCGACTAGAAGGTTAGCGATGGTCCACAATTCTCTCTCTGACAACTCCCAATAATTCGTTCAAAGATTTGAACGCATGTGAGGAGCTGCTCATCACGAAGTTTCTAGTTTTGGATGCATGACATATTGCTACTTTCGTCGATTTTCTTGTCTTGATTAAGTAAGATTGATCCCTTAACAAGGAACTCCGAACTTTCAGTTCCCTTCAGATAAATGGTGACGGTGGAGATGGTGCTGATTCTGTTGCTCGTACATGCCCGCCATGGAGATCGGCGGACCACCATAGTACTGATTCTTCGCCTGGAATTGGAAGCTCTCGGACAGGTCCCTTGACCAGCAATTGGGAAGATGATCAGTGACAGGAAAGCTCTTTTTCTTTTCATTATGAACTATTTAAACATGCAACACAAGTGAAAAGAGCTAGGATCGTGAGCCCTCACCTTTCTCGAGCAGAACCACAATGTTCTTGCTTGGATAGCCAGTTTCATTCACCTCCAAATCGTCTCCTGGCATCAGAGGACGGTATCCGTCTTCTGTCAAGTAAGAACACTTCCAGCCCTCGCAATCTGGTACAATTTCTCTTTGTTGGACACCTGCTTGTAGCGGCGAACATCGTCGAGATCCTCGATGTTCTTACGACAGAAGAGGACCGTATACCCATAGTTATGGCCCATCAGCCGCCCTCCTTCAGTCGTCGCGAACACTTCATGCCCTCCTTTGCTGAAATCCACGTAGTTGATTGGCTGATCAACACATCATGACAGTGAGCATAAAAAAGAAAGAAAACAAACAAGAGACAAGATCTTCAGATTGCAATCTCTGCAGAACTTCTCTATCACGTCGCCAAAATGTTCGTCATTGTCCGGTCGATCTACAAAGCGACAGCCATTCGAGGAACCCTCTTATACCTTGATAAAGGTATAAAGTGTATTGTATGGACACCCTAATTGACGCAGCATTTAGAGAGATGTAGTAAATGAGGATAAACGTAGCTAGAGATTTTAGTATGGTCCCATGCCCGCTGCGGTGATCAAAACATCTATCCATCGTGACGTACCTGTACATGCAAAACGATGACTCCACGCTTTGCTGGTGCCAGGAAGTTTTCGCAGTTTATCAAAAGCTCTCACCCGGACGAAGCTCGACAGTAACGCACAACCCTTGACACCGAGAATGAGCTAGTGGCAAGGACCCAAGAGAGATTGGGAGTCCAAGCACCACACGGAATCTACAAGCTCCATACACGACACGAGGGAGAAGCCTTAACTTATTCAATGAAGAATATATATTGATACTCTCAGCCAGACCATGCCAATGGCTGCTGGACATTGACACCCGGCGGGAGAGAGAGAAAAAAAGAGAGAGATACCAAAAACGAGAGAGCCTTCTCCTCATCTCATCTCACCACAACCCACATGAAACCAAGGAAGAGAAGCAAGAGAAACAGGAGTAGAACCAAAGCAGAGAAAACTCTCCAAAAGAACCAGGCACAAAATGCGAAGAGGGAAGAAGAAGAGGAAGAATTCTTAGAGACTATGGCCGACCTCGCGCCTCATCCTGCGAGCTCGTCCTCCTTGTGCGTCTCGATCACCACATCGCTGGTCGGGTATGCCACGCAAGTGAGAACGTAGCCCCCGGCCTTCTGATCGTCGTCCAGGAACGATCCATCCGACTGGTCCACAGTGCCGGAGACGATCTTGCCCACGCAGCTGCAGCATGCGCCGGCGCGGCACGAGTAGGGCACGTCGATCCCGGCCTCCTCCGCGGCATCCAGAACGTAAGTGTCATCCGGGACCTCTAGAACCTCCTCGCCCTTGGGGGTCTTCAATGTGACCTTGTAAGTCGCCATGGCCACTATCCGGGAGGTGGAGAGCGAGGATTTCAGGCCAAACCTGTGGAAGGCGCCGCGGCCACTGCCGCTGCTGATGCTCGCGGCCTTGGAGAATCCATTGCTGGAGCTCCTGGTGGATCTGATTGCTGGCGCTGCCGTCACCGCCACCGCCGCCGCGCAAGGAATTGCCGCTGCCGCTACCGCCGCCATGGGATCGCGAGCGCCTGGGCGAGAGGATCGATCGACGAGGGCGGTGGAGCGCTTGGAATATATTGGCGAAACCCACTGGGGTTTTTCTACACCCACGCTCGGTCACCCTACAAAATGGAGGTGATTGGCCCACATGCGTCCCCACAAATGCGAGCCAACGGGAGAATGCCACGTGCAAAAGTCGCGGCCGCGTCAGCCGCTGACGTGGCGCTAGTCGGCCCACGGCTTGAGTAGCGATTCCACCGTCATTCGTCTCGCAGCGCTGAGCATCTTGATGAAGAATCGCGCGCCGTCGAGTTTATACTCGTCCAGAGGATTCATGTGGCCAAAGCCTGTGATTTGGACCTGTGAGAGACATGGAAAGCTCGTGTGAGAAAAACGAAAAGCTCTCTCTCAAGCGAAATCAAAATCGTGAGAAAAAAGAGTTTACAGACTTACGGCGGATGAAAGCCTGCTCATGTTGGCGAGATGCATTCTCCAGAAGTAGTCCAGAGCACTGATCGCCACAGATCTCTGTGCAAAACGCTAAGCTGGTTTGATCGCTTACGCTAGATAACTTACCTCGACTTGGTTGGCGTCCTCCCGGAATTCCTGGATGCTTTCGAGCTTTCTCTGGTACTCGGCGATGAGTATATCACCAACGTATCTCCGGAAAGAATCTAGTTCCTGGCAGTGTCTCCCGCTCCTGAAAGTAAAGATGGTGCTTAAGATGATGGGAAAATGTGTAGCAACTCACGGCAAAAAGTCATCTCGTTTCCATCGGCTCAAGGACGCTGCTTTCATGGGGCTGTCACCCGCATCCAAGCCCGTTGGAGGCAAGCCTGGGAGTTCTTTCATGAGCCGGGAGGTGGACAGGGCCGACACGATCGTTTCTTTCGTTACATTAGAGAGCAGATCTGAACAAGACTTTGGGTTAGAGAGCGAAAGATACGATCGTTTAACGTACGTGAACCGCGAGGGAATGCGAAGGTGACAGAAGCGAAGTCGTCAAACTCGTCCAGAAAGCCTTCGAGGTTCCAGTTTCTCGGTGGCTGGAAAGTGTGGTTGCTACAGTCTCTCACCAGAAAACTGAAAATGTTATTTACCTTTGTGGGATCGACGTGGTTTAGCACCATCTCGTCAGCAACACCCTGGATATATCTACTCGACATGTCATATAGGCATTCCAAAGATTAGCTCAGAATTTTCTTACTGGTAGAACAGTTGTTGGCACGAGTCAAACGTCCCCATAACAAAGGCCTCTCGGAGCTTGAAAACGTGACTCCTGTGCACCTGATGTTCCACCCGAAAGGGCGGCGGTCAGCAAACGCATACAGCCATAGTTGTTACCAAACGATCTTTACCTCCAAAACTGCGTCATATTCTACCATGTGTCTCCTGACTCCCGAGAAATACTTCTCAACGCTTGTTTGAATAGACAACACCTTGAACGCGTAATTAAGAATTGGCGTGCTTTCGCGCACTGAAAAAGTCATACCTGATGTCTTGTTATGCCGGAGCCAACATCCACATCTTCAACGCCTACTGCTTTCATCAGCTTATACGCTAGTTCACCACCATACTTTTGTAGCATATCATCCTCAAAGCTAGAAAAACAAAACAGCCGTCAGTCTTTGAGAATCGAGATATGATTCTTTGTACCTTATCATGAATCTAGTAGAGCCTGGATCCCCTTGCCTTCCAGCTCTGCCCCGCAACTAGAAAACAGAATAAAATGTTGGCGGGACGTAGAAACATAAAACGTCTTACTTGATTGTCAATCCGACGCGACTCATGCAAAGCTGTACCGATGACATGAAGGCCACCCAATCGTTTCACCTCGTTTCCTTCTAGCAAACAGTAAGCTCGGCAGTCTCGTAGAACAGAAAGACAAGCCAGAGCTATACTGGGGCCAAGTGAAAGCGTCTCTGCACCGCTTCCGCTCGCAAGATCGATTAGCCGATCTTCGTCCTCGAAACGAGCATTATTGAATACGTAGAGTAGCTTGTCCTTCGCCTCACGATAACTAAAGACTTCACCACCACTTCCACACACAACTTTTGCTGAAACAAAAAGCACTTACGTCATTGAAAGGCCAGCTCGAGAAGAGTTACCTGCAGCGCAAGCCCTGAATATTCTGCTAAAAGAAACACCACTAAGCTTTATAGTCGATAACCCCTGATCAAGTAATATAAAGAACTTCTTAGTGGAGGTGCAAGGTGAGATCACAAACCTTTTGCGAAAGTGGAGCTCCATCTGTTTCAACATCCGGAGAATCAGAAGCCATAAAAGGGAGTATTCTCCGCTGAAGGATCTCTTTGGCAAGCATCTAAAAGACAAATGATGCTGGAGTAAATTGCCAATATGCGACTCAAATACCTCAGGATTCCCACCGAGTATAATATCCGTTCCACGCCCCGCCATGTTTGTGGCGATCGTTATTGCGCTTTTCCTCCCAGCTTGAGCAACTATCTCGGCTTCTCTAGCCGCGTACTGTAAAACAGTGAGTTCAATGCGCAGCAACCGCACGAAACACAAACCTTTGCACGAGCGTTTAGAACATTGTGGGGAATATTGTGTTCATGTAGTAACGCTGAAAGAAGTTCCGATTCTTCTACGCTGCAAGAAACAAGTTCTGCCATGTAGAAAACGAATTGTGAATTTTACCTCGTCGTTCCTACTAGAACAGGACGACCTTGAGCATGCATTATTTCGATTTCTTCCCGTACTCTTCTCCATTTTCCACGAGCAGTCTTACAACACAAGCCATGTCATGATAAACCCGTCATGTGAAATTTACACACCGGGAAAATATGTAAAGGCAAGTCCACGCGTATGTTGGGTAGATTTGTAGGTACTTCAACAACAGGCATGTTGAAGAGTTTCAGAAATTCCTTTTCCTGCGGAATAGTTCAGAAAAACGAAGCCAATTTGAGCAACATATAAAACCTCAGTCTTGGCAGTGCCCGTCATCCCTGAAACCTTGGAGTAAAGCTTGAAGTACGATTGATACGTCATATGAGCAGACATAACAGTTTCCGGCTGTCAAGAAGTAGAAAATCAGGGGAAAATGGACATACATTAGGATCGTACATTTATTTTCACGCCTTCTTTTGCCTCGACAGCTTGATGAATTCCATCAGACCAGCGTCTATTAGTAGCCACGCGACCAGTAAACTGCAAATCGAAAGGTTAGAATGAAGGAATTTGTTTTTCTCTTTTGACGAAGCTAACCTCGTCGACAATCTGCACTTTCCCGTCCCTAACGATGTAATCTACATCACGAAAGTAACACTCTTTGGCCTTCAAAGCCGTCACGACAAACCTGGAACGCATAATAAAGTTGTGTTAGATACAACCGTTAATTCACTACAGACCGTGCCCAGGGATCCTTTCCATCCCACAGATTTTCAATGCCGAGAGCAAGTTCAGCCATAGCGACACCCTCCTCAGTAAGTTCCACAGTTTTCTGCTTTTGCTGAACGGTATAATGCTGCAAACATGAGGGAAAAAAGAATTGAAACCAAAACGCAATTGTCGAGGAAAAAAACTTACGCGATCCACGATAAGAAAATCGGCAACTTCAGCTGCAACAGGATACCGGGAAGCATTTTTGGAAGACTGTCATAAAACATTCCTCCAGTGTATTCAATGGAGATACTTTTTAAGCGAGTACCTCTGAGCTGAGTAAAAAAGGATTTCTTCCCTCGTCAATCAGCACCGAGTCTATCTCATCCACAACAGCAAAGTGCAAAGGACGCGGCCTAGGGAATGACATCATTAGCATGCTGAAAATTTAAGCACTAACACGCACCAGCGCATAACCATTTCTTCCTTTGTCGAACAGGTGTGATCCCGCAAGTAGTCAAAAATGAATTCCTAAAAAACCAGACCTCTAGAGTTTTGAAATAAATCCATAGCCCAACTTACCGAATTATTGCCGTAGGTAATATCACATGCATATGCTGCTTTTCTTTCCTCCGGCTCAAGCGAGCTCTATAGGAAAGACTAATCTCAACAAAGAAAAGACAATTCAGGTAAGCCAGAATTACCTTCACAAGGCCAACAGAAAGCCCCAAGAACTTGTAAATTTGGCCCATCCATTCCGCGTCTCGTTGAGCTAGATAATCGTTGACAGTTATCACTAGGACGAAAAAGCTGAAGTGAGTCCCAACATTATAATCGCTAAGAATTTGAAGTCATACCATGGACGCCCTCGCCTGTTAGAGCATTGAGATAGGCTGCATCAAGGCAAGGAACAAGTTAAAAAAAACAGCTCTTCGAACAGGAAAGAACCTGCTAGAGTGGAGACCAAAGTTTTCCCTTCTCCAGTCTTCATTTCCGCAATACTTCCATCGTGGAGAACTGCGCCACCTACAATCTAGCCAACATGAACTCTTGGAATCCAAAACCCACCACCAAAGACTTAAGTTTCTACCTGGACGTCAAAATGCCGCATATTGAGCTGCCTTCGCCCAGCTTCACGTACAACAGCAAATGCCTCTACACTGAAAGCTATCAGTCCTCCACAATGAAATGGAAGAGGGAAATATCTCACCAGATTGAATGTCATTCAAGCTCTCCCCAGCTGCGAGTCGCCGTCGAAAGTAGTCCGTCTTTGCTCTTAGCTGCAGGAAAAAAAGAAAATTCTTGAGAAAGAGAAGTGAAAGGATCGCCACACCTGTTTGTCCGATAACGCTTTCATCTCGGGTTCCAGCTTGTTGACATCCGCGACAAGATTGTAATAGTCGCCAACAATCCAGTGATTCAAGCTAAGCTTCTCTTGAAGAAATCTTCCCACTTTCTCCTGGAAATTCTCTAATTCATCACTACTTCGCTATCCATAGATTCCCTTACCTGGATTCTGGCAGCACTGCTCGTAAATTTCTCCGCATTCTTGGATTGCTCCTCGATGACGAGAGCGCCGGCATTCACGCAGCACACCCTTGGAAAGAACACTTGAGCTCTTGGCCGAGGAGCCGGCAGCTGGGACGAACGGCGGTCGGGAAGATTCCGGATTGCGCAGCAGCGCTCCGCATTGATCATCATTGGCGCTCAGGGCACTGCGAAGAACCCTAAAAATTTATTGTCAGATACATTTTTATATTTCTCGGTCCAAAGCTCTTATCACTGCTGGCTCAAGAAGAAAATCGGCACAGGCTGGTGAATTTGCCAAGAGCCCCGCTTGAGAGTCGACGATCCAGCTCAAACTTTGGCTAAAATGTATCATCATCCAAGCCTAGCTTCTTGGAGAAAAAAAGGTTTTTCTTGCAAGACAAAAGAAATTTTGCATCTTCATTCTGAGAAAACAAGAACAAGAAAGAAGAAAGACACATCTCTGGCTTGATTTCTCTCTTTCTTGTCAGTGATGGGCGTCGCCGTGGTGCTCCTTGGGGCCCCGGATCTTGTCCCACACGAACTCGCCGACGCAGAAGGCGGCAAAGGCGACGGCGGCGGTGCCCAATCCTGGCGCCATGTGTTTGGCGGTCACCTGGAGCTTGGGATCGCGGCGCCACCAATCGATCCGCCGGAAGAACTCGCCAGTGTGCCCCAAATACTCCTCGCCCATGGCTCCTGAGAAGTAAGCCTAAGCCCTAAGACGTCGTTTTATTAACTTTGAAATGAGATATATAGATAGATATATTAGGAAAATTTATTATGCTCTATGATTATTTTGCTCTATAGAGAAAAATATTTTCTTATAAATAAAACCTCACAAGCTTGAAAATCAAAATTTCATAATTATTAAATTGCAATTTCTTTTTTAGAGATCTTAAAATAAAATGTTGAAAGAAAATTCTTAATTAATATAATACACATTTTACATTTTTGCACTCATATCAAGATTATAACATAGTTACTTATATTAAAAATGAATTTTTATATTTATAAATATATATTAAATATGCCCCTTGTCTTATGCATATACCACTATACCATCTAGGAAAGAACCAAATTTTTACAATAAGTCTAACTTTGTTAAATTATTTTCAATATACTAAATATGTTGAAGGGACTTGTAGTAAATTTTATATATATATATACATTTAAAATAAAATTTCACTATGTAATTTTAGTATTTTATAAAATATAATAATAGAATTTAAATTGTAAATAAAACACTTATATTACACAGTTTACAATAAAAATGAGGTTGATTTAATGATTTCAAATTCATTGAATTATATTTTTATCATCAATAAAAAGCATTAGAAATATAAAAGTGGTGATGATAACTTTATACATAGGAAATTTAAATTTCTAAAAATAAATAATAAAATATAAATATTTATTTTGTTATATATTAGTATTAAATTTAGATTTGGATGCACATTCATTAAAAATAATACTTTGATTTGGTATTTTAACTTTAGATGCCAAATGAATTTATGACATTTTGATTAAAGTAATTTTGTTTTAATAAATTTTATTATTTATACTGATAATTGTATTAATCTACTTCTGAGCTCTTGTGAATTCAGTTGAATATCAAAGAAATACTATTTGTACCATTTATTTACAAAGTTAACTTTTATAGTGATTCCATAGTAGTTAAAATTTATCATATTTAATTTTATTATGTATAAATAGCTTATTTAAAATTTTATATTAATCAACTTATACTAAAATAATAAACAATTAAATATTTCTAAGAGCTTAAAATTTTTATAAACTATTGAAAAAAATGAATAAAAAAGCAATTGACTTTCTAACTTAAAATTTTTTTAAAAAGGTAAAAAGATTTGTCTTGAACTTTGGTAATAAGTATAACCAGTTACTGAAAATGGTAAATATATTTATATAAATTCATATTTAATATTTATAAATTAAATAAAAAATACAAAATCTACAACATAAAAAATTAATTTTTTATTATTACAAATTAATTTCTTTAATGTATTGTTGAATCCTGGTCAAAAAATATAAGAGGAAAAGGCCCTGGTGGAAGGAAGACGAGGAAAGCTATGACCGCATCCTACATTGGATGGATGGAAAAGATACCTCGACCGATCGATTCGCAGCAGCAGCGGTGGCGGCAGGAACAGAGCGCTCGCCCGCGGTGGCGCATTTTCGCGCCGATTTTGGACAGAAGGAAAAGAATTTCTTCCCGGAAGGGCCGAATGCATGATACCACGCAAATTCTATGCCCGGGGAAAGAAATACTAAGAAACGAGCATAGCTTCTTCGAGGCCTCACTTCACTCAAATGGCGAATTCACCACCGGCGCTGCTCGCTGGATTGCTCCTCGTCGCAGCCTGTTTCCTCATCGTCGTGCTCCTCCTCACAACCTTGCAGGACACCACGATCGATCATCCGTCTCGATCTCTATCAAAATCGTCCAAGCATGACGCAGCAGCAGCAGACCGTCCAGCTCCCCTGATCATAGCCTCGGCACACTCCGACCTCTACTCGAGGATGCGGATGCTCAAGTCCCTCAAGCAAGCACCACCCGAGCCGCTCAAGTTCCTCCTGGTCACCGCCGATCAGCCGACTTCGTGCAAGACCAGGCAAGGCTCGCACCTCCTCATGATGTCGCTCAAGAACAAGGTAGACTACTGCAACTTACACCAGTGCAAGGTGTGGTACAGCCTCGAGTCGTGGCAGCCGGGCTTCACTGGAACCTGGGCTCGCTATCCGCTGCTCAAGAGGCTCATGCTCGTCAACTCCCACGTCGAGTGGTTCATGTGGATGGACTCGGACGCGCTCTTCACCGATATGTCGTTCGTGATCCCGCTGGAAACTTACGAGAGCTGGAACAAGGACATGATCATTCCTGGATACTGGGAAAAGGTACGTAGATTCAAACGCAAGAGAAAGCAGTGATCATCTGATCTTACAGGTTTATGGTGACGATCCGGACTGGCTGGGCCTCAATGCCGGGATCTTCCTCATCAGAAACACCGAGTGGTCTCGCAACTTCCTGGACAAGTGGATGAGCTTCCGGCCGGATTCACCGCAGCGCAGGCACCATCTCACGGAGATCTTGAACAGGGAGTTCAGGACGCGTCCGAGGAACTGGCCCGCGGACGATCAGAGCGCGCTGGCGTATCTCCTAAGACGAAACAAGACGGAGCACGAGAGGAGGACGTACTTGGAGGCCGGGTACGCTCTCCACGGCTTCTGGGAGGTGATCGTCGACGGCTTCGAGGAGATGGCGGCCAGAGGCAACGTGGGCGATCGCCAAAAGTGGCCATTCGTCACGCACTTCTGCGGCTGCAAGCTCTGCACCGGGGAGTACGCGACGTCGCAGTCGGCGCGGTGCGTGGAGAGCTTCAGGCGAGCGTATAACTTTGGCGATAACCAGGTGCTGGCTCTCGCTGGAATGGCGCATCCGGACTTGTCCAGCCTCGAGGTGGTGGAGTCGTCTGCTTTGTTGTAGTGTGTGATCAAATGAAGATGTTTTAGCAAACCAGCTACCTCAGGATCCTGCATGACACCCTCAATCCTCCAAGAGACAAAAAAAAAGCAGACTCACAGGTGGCCTCGCAACATCCCAGCACAGCCATCTCAAGCTCTTGAACCAAGACAAAATCGAGCTGAGCACGAATCTAGAACGTACTTGTTTTGTTACGCTCTTCACGGCTTCAAGCATCCCGATTTGTCCAGCCTCGAGGTGCTGAGCCTTTTGCTCGTATAAGTAAAACTCTTCTCGAGAAAACTGCAGATAAAAAGAAAAAAACAAACATACAAATCAAGCACTGTTCTGTCATTCATTGGATTCCCACCAGCAGCACCACCAGCAGTGACCACAGTGCCGCTACGCAAAGCTGCTGTACAGTAACTTCCCTCTCGCTTAACTGATCACGACCAAGTAATAGCGCGACGTCTTTTATTGAGGATGGCGCAATCCCCGTTTCCTAATCTCAAACTCACACTCTTGCCTGCTGATAACATTGAGAAAACTTTGAGGAGAATTGACAAGCGAGCTTATAATGACAACACGCACCTTTAATCCGCGAGGTGGAGTTCCTGGTCTAGCTAGATTGGGATGGCCAGTTGACATCTTAGGCTTCTTCTCCGCTGGCTTAAGTATCTGAAACGAGCACATTAGTGTGTCGTCAACGCTCATCATAGCGCCTGAATTGTCGAACTCCCCACAATAGTTGGGTGCCGAAAATATCGTCACAAGTTGTCTGTTGGCGAAAAACTCGTATCCGTCTTCCACCACCTGTTATTGTTATTGCAGACATGGGGCTCAAAGCAACGAGAAAGAAAGAACTCACGAGCATCATACCTGATGAGCTCGACAAATGAGATCGAGGTCCTGCTTTTGAAGAAACTCCGCAACCGCGTTGCTACCAAATGTAAATGAGACACCTCGATCATTCTGACCCCAGCCGTCAACACCTTTGTCGGGGTCGGACCATAGAAGATCACACAAGAGACCGGAATCTGGTACGTCGGTGGGCCTGGGGATTCTCTTGATCTGATCCAAGGTCTTCATGTGGGGAGAGAGGCCACCGTGCATGCACAGGATTTTCTCGTCGATGAGCGCAGCCACCGGGAGGCAATTGAAGCAATCTGTAAAAATCTTCCATAGCTTAATGTTGAACCTGCGCTTGCACTCGTCATAAAAGCCATATATACGATTGATGGAGGCGCATTCGTGATTACCCCTGAGCAGGAAGAAGTTCTCCGGGTATTTGATCTTATAGGCCAGAAGCAGGCATATCGTCTCTAAGCTCTGCTTCCCACGATCAACATAGTCACCCAGGAACAAGTAGTTGGCCTCGGGAGGAAAGCCACCATACTCAAACAGTCTCAAGAGATCCGAGTACTGGCCGTGGATGTCACCTAGCACACGAAGAAAAATCTTCTCGTGAGAAACCAAAGAAATTTCAGACAAAGAGCAAGTGGCTATGCCATAGAACAAAGACAATAAACACGGGCAAAAGGAAACGATCGAACAAAAAGAAATGAAGTCCACCTCTCTGCTAGACGAGAAAAAAGAGAGATTTTCAGATCAAACAAAGAGAAGTGGAACAAAGACAATAAACAGGCAAAAGAAAACAAAACCTCAAAGTCCACTTCTCTGCTAGACTTGAGCGCAATGCTCATTCGCGGAGCTTACCACAGATTTTGATGGGCGCCTCGAGCTCCAGAAGATTGGGCTGCGACATGAAGATGTCCTTGGAGACCACACAAAGCTGCCGCACCTCCGATTCCAAGAGCTGGACCTGCTTCCCCGGGCGGCCACTGCGCACCTCGAGCAGCCGCCCGATCAAATCGTCGAGCACTGCCGGATCCATCGATCGAAAATTAGGGCTCCACCATCACGTTGCCCTACAAAAACCCCAAACGGAAATAAATAAAATAAGCGGTCACGAAACAGCATATTCCGTTAGATATTTTTGAAGTTAGCTTAGGCTCTTAAGCATAGTGTCATTTAGACTAGTCACTATAATCATTGTTAATTGATTAGAATAATGGGCTGCAAACGCTATACTTTTTGACCATATAGTTTATTTTCCAAAGCCAGCTTAGCCCAGGTTTGGTAAAGGGAAAAGTTTTCATAAAAATACATGTAAATATATTGCTATGGAATAGTCTTGGAATATTCCTGTGATTCATGTCACTGCGTGATTTGGCCACACTGTCCACTCTAAAGGCATGCTCTCCCTCTATCCTCTCAAGATCATTCACGCAGGCAACACGACCATCTTGAGATTTGTTTTGGAGGGGCAAAAGGTGGCAGGTCTTGGCTTTGGAGTAGCCTTCAAATGCATCAAGAGTTCCTGTGCTTCTACTTGATCAAGAGTGAGACTTGGAGGAGAATGCCAGCTCCATCACTGGCTTGCCGGGACGAGCTTGTAGCGGCCAACACCACACTGGTTTTGCTAAAGAAAAACTTGAAAGGCACCAGCTTAGAGTTCCCTGTTCATGTATGGAGCTCCAAGCTTGCAGGTTTCTTGAGGACAAGGCCTCCATCACAGGCTTCTGGGTGAGCAATGCAGTCAATGACCTTCCAAGTTTCAGCATTGTCTGTGCCAAGCACAAGGACACCTACATCTCTACTTCCCAGAGTGGATCTTGAAGACCTAAGCTTGGTGGATGCTTTGCTCTTGCAGGAGCACACAGCCAGCCAAGGAAGTACTTCTGGCACCTAGAAGATGACTACTTTGAGTTGCAAGGGCTGCTGACTGGTTGGTGCTCACCAAGTTGGAGCATAGTTTTTGGTTCCAGGCCAAAGGATATCTCTCAAGAATAAGGACTGGATAGAGGCCATGTATATGGGGGCTGGTCACTTTGGAGACCTCAAGCTTGTTGTGGATAATAACAACCTTGACATCCACATTTTCAATGGAGATGGTAGCAAAAAGTGTGCTAAACTTGCATTGGAATAAATGGAGTGGCATCACCAAGAAGATAGTGGAAGTGATTCTTCATGGAGTCCATGCTCAGCAATAGGGAAGCATGGTGTACATCCAAGTGGAGGGCCAAGAAGAATCTCTAGGCAAGAAATGGATCATAGTAGAGGTTGTGGGATCACTATCATGGTTATTGATTGGCTGTGAAGTGTTGAATGGCCAATCAGTTTATAAATTTTTTTTGATTAAATTTTTTTAAAAAAAAAAACCAAACTACTAAAAGTAAAAAAACTAAAGCATTAGAAATTATATCTTCTTCAACATCTTTGGCAACTTCCTTGAGATTTCTGGCATCTTCCAACAATTTGTAAATGACTAATTTTTCCATTATATTATAGTCATTTAACCATACCTTTGACGACTTGGAGAAGTCTCATTCACAATCTCCATAAGTTCTATTCCCAACTTGGGGACTTGCTAGCTTTGTGAATAACATTTATGCTATTTTGCCTTTGCACTTGGTCCAAGTGCTTCACATGTCCAATTCACTTATAGACATTCAAAAATACTACTAATATATCAATTGTAAGCCACAAATTTTTCATTTCCAATTTGCCAACTTACCTCGTCTATCCAAGCTAGCCTTAATTAAATTTCTTTGCCAAGGTTCCTGCCTATTGCACCAATTCCTACTTGGTTCTACTTAGTTTTAGCTACTCACTACACAAGTAATAGAGTGTTAACTATCCATTTATGAATTCCTAAATTCTCTCCTAATCCTCTTTTCCAGGTTAGATTAAACTTAAAATTCGGTTACATTCCTTATAGGCATAAGCATTTAAGCACACCAAGCCTTTAGATTTTTAACATCCCTTGGTACAACAAGATTTAATCATAAGACCCTTTAAAGCCCAAGCATTATATGCATCTCTTACTTCATGACCCCAAGGGGAAACACCATAGCCTAACAACCCAATATAAATACTTTTATTCCCCTACTTTCATCCCAAAGGGAAGGCTTAAATCCATAAAAAGGAGTGAGGACCAAGAAAGCACCACAATCAATTTTCCTTCTTGGAGTGGGAGTTGCTCTTAAGCACTTGGTGGCCTCTTTAACATTGCTTGAATTTGTGTTCACTCCCACCCAAGGCCCCTAACTCTCAATCCCAACCTCAAGCTAGTTTAGAAGCACCATTAGAGAATTTTTTCTCCTAGACCTCATTATCCTTATTATACTTTTAAAATCAAGATGCTACCCCTTGGGTCAAGCCCAGCTAGAGGCAAATAGAATTTGCTAGATGTCAATTTTACATGTGGTGAGATTTCCCTAGCCAACTAACAGAGTTGAACCCAAGATTGCTCTGATACCAAATGTAAACTCCTGAATTTGGACTTCTTTGGAAGTCACCCAACTTAGTATTATTCAAACACAAGGACACTTAACCTTAAATATTTTAAAGATTGAAAAAGGGGTGCATTTTTTATCATGAACCTTTTCTTTTTATATTTGAACCCTATAGATCATTTTTCAAGTTATTCCCTTTAGTTACTTACATCAATCTTTACATTAAGGCTATGTTCATTCACCTTTATCTCATTAGTAACATACCACAGCCTTGTCTCTTAAAGATTGGGTTATCTGCCTATAAGTGGTCATACCATGACCACACCTTAACATCCTTAGGATGCTTAGAGATATGGGGAACACCTTTCAACAATATCTCTTCTTTAGTCTCTACCAAATCCCTCTCCATCCATTGTTATGCTCGTTAACATCACCCTTAAGTCAAGGCCTAAAAGCATGACTATTAAATCCCATTGACCTTTGAGACTTCCTTACCATATGATTATGTCCTTAGTCACTACCTAAGAGAACTACTCTTTTTTTTTTCCACAGTCCAGGACTTTAGAATAAGATTTTGAAACACTACAGCCTTACATATGCCTTGTGAGTACTCCCCCCACCTTTTACCTTTAAGTGCTCTAGCTATATGGCTAGAGTGAGGTTTTGATAAGCCACACTAGGTATCCAAGTAGATAGTGCCACCCACTCTTGAATTAAAAGCATTGACCACACGATCTCTTAGGGGAGCTAAACCCAACTTTTGAACACTTTATTATGTTATCCCATTTGTCTATTTATGTTTACTCTAGCCTTAAACTCTTTAATAGTTATATTGTCACCCACAACGTGGGTGTAGCCTTCTTGAGTCATAATAGCCTTTCTTCGCCAAATTGGTTCTACTGAAGTTTAACCCCCACACTCTCCCTACTATACTTTTAAAACCCCCTTAGGGGACGATCGCTTTGGGTTTTCACCCCACAATTTATATTAATATTTAGACCTGGTCTTAAACTTTGTCTTGAACTTTATCTCAAACTCAATCTTAGATCCATCTTGGACTCTATCTCAGATTCGGTCCCAACAGTTCTATATGTCATGGCAGTTCACATGTGTCAATCCTTCTTGTGTCCCTTTCTAGAGACTCATTCATTAATAGCTTCATATTTGTTTCTTGAGAATTTTGTTAGAATTTCCATTTTTGCTTTTGACTTTTCGAGTCAAAGTTTTTTATCTAGATATGTTACACTTGTTAAACTCAAGCTTTGACCACTATCATATGGCACACTTTTGGCTCCACTTTAGGGCTTAGGAATTTATGTTTCACACAATCCTTACATCCTTATTTAGAAGATCTTGTTTGACTTGCATCTCTAAATTTTTTATATCAAGAGATTGAAGTTTAGTTTACATGTTAACAATTTTCATACATTGTGGTTCGATGACAATTGTGTCAAAATTGATTTCTAGGAATTTCATTCCTTCACTTTCAACATGATTCACCACTCTTGTGTTGCTATACACATAAACTAACTTCTTTAAGTTCTCGGGAAGCAAGCAAAACCAAGATACACTTAATTGCATCAATTTTATTTACATTAGGCTTGCCATTTTAAGTTGCAAGCTTCAATTTTATTGTTACATATTTGCAATCAACACAATATAACACCTTCAAATTAAGAGTTATTATAATTCATAAAGTAGAAGCATTCTTCCAAAATAAGGAGTTGTAACTGTACACAAAGAAGGTTGAGTTTTTGCTATATACATTTCAGTTCTTTCAACTAAAAGCTTACGCTTCTCGATCGAGTTCACTCGTAAAACGGTTCTTCCAGCTTCATAGTTAAGGAGGTCTCAAAGTCAATGGATCTTTCTTGCTATCATACAAGGAAGAATAGCAATAGTCTGTTGTGGTGGTGGTGGTGGAGGGAGGAAGATTACTACTATTACTACTACTACTACCACTCAGCGCCTCTTGAGACCCCTGTCCTCCATAAGCTTCTTGAGCTGGAGGAGCTTGATGTAGATCTTCCCAAACATCAAGTAAGCTAATGCATTCTTTGGTTCCATCTTAAAAACTTAATCTGCAGCTTTTTTGCCCAACTCCACCTTCAAGTGCCTCTCACAGTCAGCCAACAAGCTCATCCAAGTGCTGCAACTGGGCTCAAACAGCATTGAGTTGATGACCATGCTCCTCTTCTGCCCCTTGCGCTGGAGGAGCTTGAGGTGTCTTAGAACTTTTATAACTTTTACATATTCCTTAGAGTGTTGGTGTAATATCTCTATATACTTTATCATTTGTTTATTATGAATACAAAGGCAAAAGGAGCAAATGTAAATTATAATAAATTTTAGCAAAGTATAGGCAATTGTTGGTTCTTTAGAAGACTTAGCTATGATTTATTTAGAGAAGTTATTTTCTAATTTTGGTTTGCCAAATGACATTATCAGTGATTGAGACTCAAAGTTCATTAGTGGATTTTAAAAAGTTCTGCAAGGCTATACAAATGATTTTGAAGCTCTTGAGTGAAAATCATCCTTAGATAAATAGACTAAATGTGTGAATTAGTTAGTGAAGGATATATTTCCATTATTGTAATTTGCCTACAATAATAGCCAATATAACCAAACTAAATCTTTCCTTTTCCATATTTGGAAGGCATCTCAAAATAATATTGAAGTTAAAATTCCATTTAAGTAAGGATGTTTAAAACAAACTTGATTAGACATAATTGATTTAATCATATAACTTGATGAGATTCTAATGGTGTGAAAACAAATTTTGTAGGTAACTCAAGATAGGGTGGAAAAGTTTACCAATGAGCACCATCAATTCTAGGAATATAAAATAGGAGGTTTTATCTTTATGCAAGTGATTTTTATGTCAAATGAATGATGAAACACCTTAGTGCATTTGTAGAAGGGAAAAGTGAAAACTTTCTCATAGATATATTGTGTTAAAGTGTATTAGTGATTCAATTTTGATTTGACTAAGAAAATTATAAAACTCAAACCACATACTATTAAACTTCATTGGTATACCAATCTTTATCTTTAAACCAAAAAGCTATTTTTTGTGTTAAATAATTTTTTAGAGCTACAAATGAAGTGTTATATTAGATTACTCTAATACTTTATATAACTTCTGCAAGAGTATCAAAAATTAACTACAGTTAAAGAAGAGGATTAGACGTCAAAACTATTTATAAAATACTAAAATAAAAGCTAAATTTGTGTTAAACATTTTGAAGTCTTCAAACCCTACTTTTATATAAACTCTTAAAACTAATTTTTTCCAACCCGAAACTAATCTAAAAACCTAATCTATGTATAAAGCAAGTCTTGAGTTCAAATCTCATTGGCGGAGTTTTGGGGTTGGAGGCCTCAATAATTACAAAGAAATGTTCAATACATTTACACATTCAAGTAACCAAGAGGAAGTCTAAGTTAAGTATTCCGAAGTCCCACTTGATTTTCCAAATTAAAGCCTTGTATTCTCTGGTGGTAAAGCTGGTAGAGTGTGCTTACTAACACAAAAAACATGGATACGTATCAAAGTTCAAACACATTGCAGTTCCTTGGAATAGCATAATCAAAACAAAGGCATTCTGTTTAGTGATTTCAACTAAGAATTTACACTGAATCTACTAGAAAAAATCTTGGCACCTGTATATAGAAATATATAGTAAGTATTCCAATGAGGTTCTTTTATTCACTAGCCTAGTGTAATTTATTTCTCTTTAACTATATTTCTCTTTAACTATGAATATCATGCAACTTAAAGATGGCATACCATGATATTGAATAGTTAATATATCAATGATCTTATTATCATCAATGGACCACAAGCACATAAATTAATTCTTGATAATACCCCCACACCATGCTCAAGCAGTTTTGTTTGCTGGAATAAAAGAAGAGACACTCCCACAATTTACAATTGACTCCTGCAGAACTGACAGCATTACAAAAATATGACAAATAAGTTAGATTACCATTCAAAATCCATCTCGCTTCAAATTAACTTATTCTAATGGCATATAATGTTGTTTGCACAAATAACCTCGTACTGTATATCTTATCTATACTTTTAGTCCAAAGAATTGTAACTTCACAATTAACAGGTTTCATCGATAACACCTTAATAAAAACACTTATAAAAGATGAATTCCCTGGAGCAAAATGGATCTTACCAGGATTTTAGAATAATTTTACTTAAGGTATACAACAAAATAATGTTTACAACTACAATAGACATTTGGTGAGTGGCTAAGAAAGCATGCAAGAAAATCTCTGCCTATACTATCCACCACGACCCGCTTCGTCCATGCTAAATCCCTCCAGGATGGCTTGCCATCCATCACCGGAAGCTTCTTGCAGCTGCCCTTGCCTGGATCGAAAACTGGGACGATCTGATGGCCCGCTTGTGCTGTTCCAGCTCGGAGGATCACTGAAGGCCAAAAAAATGGTGTTTTCTAGGACAAGAACAGCATTAGGATGGTGCGCCACAGGCCCAATCCTTGGTGCCGTAGAATGCTGCGACGAAGCCCACTCTTACGCTAGAATCTCCTGCCAAAGAATTTGAAAATAATCAAACCCCACACTGCTTGCCAGCGCAATCCCAACGTCATGAGATGGCACATGAGATCAGCAGGCCTCTGATCAAGGACCAGTGATACGTCAAACCCTTGCTCGGCAACAATAAGAGCCCCGAGACACTGACAACATCCCTGGAGCTTCTCGACTCGTCACATAAGAACAAGACCAGAAATATGGCAAAAACTTACTGGGATGAATGTCATTCCCGATCCAGCAAGGATGGAAGTCATGACTTGGAGCTTGATCCAGGAGCGTTCAGACAATTATAGGTGACCAAATTTAACCAGAGATGACAAAAAATAACATTACAATTGAGGACATCTGGAGTTAAAGAAGCACCTCACAAGAATATACATTTAGGTTTTAAGGAATATTCTTACTTATTCTTGATAGTTGTATTTATTATTTAAAAAAAACTGGAGCAAGAGAACAACGATGGAGCTCATTTCTACAAGGCCACTAGGGCTGCCGCCTTTGATTGCGGCAGAGATATTAAGTGAGGAATTTTTTTTAGGGCTTGGGCGAGTGCGCAATTATCATGTTGGTTTTCTTGAATGCCAGTGCTCTCATATGTTTGGATTGATGTGAGACGTGTCTGTACATACTCAATGGATTGTTTACTATGGATATAAAGGCACATCAGACTCATCAATCTCCATCAACTGTAAACCTTCAATCATCCAAGATACTAAAGTAGCATTTTATATTTATATATTACACAACTATATTTTAACTTATATAAAAATAATATACTAAAGTAGCAAATATGCTCTAACCTTGAAACTCTTTTTAGGGTACCTTTTGCCCAGTCATGCATGGAGCACTTTGAAGCTCGGGAAAGGCAGGTTCTTAAATCATACTAGCATTCCTAAAGCTTAGATGAGAGGAAGTTTGTGGGAGTGTTAAAAGTCAAACAAGATCCTGGAGGCCAGCAATAGCAGTGACGAGGTAAGCTGAAAAAAAAAATCTGAATGGTCGCTTCTTGTGTTGAGTGAGTTCCTACGACATCATCTGGTCGCCCACCTCTCACAGATGTGCTGTAATGCTGCTATGCTAAGGTGTCTTAGAGACACACTGCTGCGATCAATCTTTAGCAAAGCGGATGCATTTTTTGTTCCCAGTGTACAGAGAGGAGAGCGTGGTCAAAATGCTAACGCTTTTATAATCTGTCTCTTATCGAGTTTAGCATCAGAACAGAGACCCCTGGCAACAGTCCTGCCGGCTACAAACCATTTCCTTATTGCATTTTACGAGCTTGCATTTTTTCGCCTCCTCTTGGCTGCAAAAGCAAAAAGAACTTCAGGAGTGAGCATGCCAATTTATGAAACTGACCTCTGCTGTCCCTTGCATGCACTTCCACCTCCTGTACCTCCGCTGCAACAGTTGCCCTTAGGACTTCCTCTGCTTTTCGAGCCTGCTCCTTTTGGGCTTTGGCTGCCTTCTTGGCTTCCTTCTTCCGAGCAACTTCCAAGCAACCTTGGCAATGGACCTTCAAATCCTCGCAAGCCTGATGATACCAGCATTCACAGTTTTCACACTGCACCCACAGCGCGTCCTCAACAGTCTCCTGATTATTACAAACACAGCATCTAGGATTTGCCTGCATTAGATAAATAAATGAGATAATATAAAACTGCAAGCGAAAGCTGATTACCTCTCCACCGTACTTCCCATCCCGCAGCTTCTCCAGCTTCTCGTCGATACAGGCTAAGATCTTGTCAAAGCACCCGAAGTTAAGATAGACCTCATGGTAGACACCTCCCGCCACATCAAGCTTCCTTGTCTCAAACCAATGACTCGTGCAGTATACCACCCACGCCAGGACGTGCGACCTCGACTTGTCATCTGAGACGAACAATTCCCGTGCTCTCGGCCTGATATGGTTGTGATCCTCAATCGCTCGAGCCCCTGTTGCAAACTGGATGACTACGAAGTGCGAATATGCAACATAGTAACAATCGAGTCCTTTCTCAGTCCCATGAATAGGAAGAAAAAGCGTCGCAACGGAGATCCCTTTGGTCATCGCCATTGTAAAGCTCCCACGAAATTGGCGGACTGCTGCCGGAGTTATGGTCACAGAAGCATCTTGGTCATACTCTATGACGGGTTGCTTGTATCGGGCCACAAGAATGCATGCCTGCTCTATGTTCAGACCAATTCGTGAGCAAATACCGGGATCGCTTTGGATAACTGATGTCCACAGCCGAATCTGCTCATCGATCTGCTCCTTATCCACTAGACTTGCCACGAGCATGAACTGGTTTGCTGCGTAGGAACGAAGCTGCTCTGAGAGACATCTCGCTATTCCGTCAGCACCCCTGTAGAACAGCCCGGTGGCTTGCTCTGCAAAAATGTCGTCATCGCCATCATCCTCAAGAATTCCTTTCGAGATGAGCTTGGAGAAACGGGGCCAATCTTCCGAAGGTAGATTCCGGATGTACCCTTTAAGAGTCTCATGGTACTTCCGATCGCTCCTGGTGGCAACCAATCCCGGAACCCAGCCAGTCTTCCACCAAATACTTTCTTTTGTAGTATTAGCGTCGGCCTTCACGAATGCCAAGTAGTTTGTTATTTCAACCTCCTAAATCAAGCAGATAGAGTTTAGTACAGGCAACATAGCATGAAGATCGAGCTTACGTTGAATCCGCCGTTGATGAAAAGTGAGCGATCTTGCACCTTCAGAAACTCTTGCCACTTCCCGCACAAGACTACAGCACCAAAAGTAGCAATACTCCGGAGTAAAACCGCATGCTCGGCAGAGATCTCAGGACCACCGTCCAGCACCAGATAAAGCCTTCTATTGTTATCACCCCGAACTATCTTCTGCATGATCTTGATCACCTGATTGGCATCTTTGTCATCCTTGAGGTTCTGAATGTAGTAGTGAGCGGCATTGCTGTCGTGATAACCCAAGGCAAGCGAGCGGATGAGCGTCAAAGCTGGATAATTCGAAAATTCCTCCCCGTTGACGTGCATCAGCCTTCCGTGTGCCGAGGAAACAAACTCCAGAAAGAGGAACAGGGACGCAGCACGGACGCTGTAAGTCTTTCCAGACGATGCTGATCCGAGCACGAAGTTAAACTTAGAGCGCCTGACGGTCGAGTCCCGGATAAAAGTGATAAGTGAGCTGATGCACTGTCGGCCCATCACTGCCACCGTTTCCGCGCTCTCCATGGTCGTGATGATGCTCTCTTTAGTAGGGTCGGAGAGAGCCTGGAGTGTAAGAGCCTCATGTTGTCCATGAACACCATAAGAGCTTATCAACTCGGTAGCCATTGCTACCGCATCTCGGCAAATGCTGGCAAGAGTTGAGCTCAATGGACTTGATGGAGCTGAGTAACAAGCAGAGTAAGCATCAAGCTACATCCAAATTCTACACGAATACCTGGCGGTGCTCTGCGGACATGCAATGTGAACGAGGGCGGCAAAGGACTGGTGGACACTTCATTAACTTCAACCCACATGGCCGATCCTGCTCTGTAGATCGACTCCACATCGGGATGGAGATTCTTGAGCCAAACCCATAAAGAGCTCTGATCTGTGATACGAGATGGCACCTCGCACACATTGGCGGAGATGGGCACGTCCTGTGGAACCACCGTCCTCGCGGGATGCACAAAGACGCGCCGAACGCTCGTAGTCGGGGCGAGTAAATCCATTTCCGCCCTAACATTCTTTAATTTGTTTTTATGACTGTTACTAGCAATTGCTAGGTGGTTGGCAAATTTGATGCCATTTCAAGAGGTTTGCTAAGTTTAGCTATGTTTACTGTTTGATCAACTCCACATTTGAAAGACATTCTCTTGACCAAATGTGCATTACTATTTTATAAATGTTGTCTAAACTCCTCAAATCCAAATTTCCTATGCTGGAATTTATGAACTCTACCCATGAGCATTACATAAGTTAAGATTAAATCACTGTTGAGTTGCATTCCTCCATTTTGAACACAAAGAGCCCAAAGAATACTTCCAAGCCCATCTTTGGTGCAAGTGTTGCTATTTGCTTCACAGCTTGCTAGAGAGGTTTTTGGGATGAGCTGGAAACCATTATACTGCAATAAGAGTTGCACTCAAGGCCAAACTTTCAACCATGTTAGCATTTACCTCCCCCAATCTATTTTCACACATAATCAACTTTATATTGCTCTCTCAAGGTGTAGATCACTTGAACAACTTTGTGTTCAAGTGCTCACAACCCCCCTCCAAGACAATCTTATACCATATGATTAACACTTTTACATTATGAATACAGTCTATGCTGAAATTCTTAAATAAACTAACAAATATATGACAGTTCCAAATCCAACTATGATTCCACAAAGTTACCTACTTAGCCACCATTGACTTGCAATTGTGAGTTTCAAGTGCATGCCACAACAAAGGCCACAACAAAGCTAGTATTGATTGGTGTGCCTTGGTGTAGCACACCTTATTTCTCTCCCCTTAAGCCAACTGGAAAAGGGGCAATTGCTTGATGAGAGAGCCCTTAGTGGTTATTTTATCCCCATTTATCCCCCAAGGTTCCAAGGATCCACGGTGACAGTATATCCAAATCTCATCCCATGATCACATGCGCTACACTCACCCCCCCTTCAGAGATGTCAATGTCCTCATTGACTATTGACTAGCAACCCCTACTCTTGGAACCACGGTCCGTGGATACTCCACACAAGAGGAAGGACGTACGCATGGATGCCCAATACGTACGATTTCAAATTTAGGGGTAGGAATATACCTTGCTCAAGGGTATATTATATTTTAAGTAGCCACTAATCAATGGGAATCGAACCCGTGCCATTTGCTCCGATACCAACTGTAGCACACATTATCTCTCTCCCCTTAAGCCAACTGGAAAAGGGGCAATTGCTTGATGAAAGAGCCCTTAGTGGTTATTTTATCCCCATTTATCCCCCAAGGTTCCAAGGATCCACGGTGACAATATATCCAAATCTCATCCCATGATCACATGCGCTACACTTGGGTGGTGTGCCATTTTGGTTATGGCAACGTGTTATTGAGCTGCTAATGGCAGATGTACAGTTTTCATTCTGTTGCTTCCTGGTTTTAGAAATAGTTAAGTAATAACCCAGATGAATTAGGAATTGTCTTTGGGACATTTTGAAAGCGATTTCAACATTTGAAGGTGTAAGGGTAATATGTGGAATAAAAACTCACAATCCCTTGAATTGTCCCATGATAATTTCACAATCTAAAACATTTTGGGATGCTTGCTTGAGAATGAGGTGAGTGCCATTGCATAAACCAATTTGTGGAGATATATTCTTAAGAAGAATCAAAATAATATTTTGTTTTAGAATTAATTTGTGTGGTAGTAGTCTTGATGGGGCGATTGAATTTAAGAATTCAATTAAGAACTCTTCAAGGTGATTTGAGTCAACTATGTCAATGCTCAAGTAAATATATGGATCACCTGGTAGTCTTCCAACCAAGTCATTTTTTATTCTAAATGTGTTGTCATTGAATGGGGTGAGAATAACTTTTGATGCAGCTATGTAAGTCTTTATAATGTTATTGGTATTTGGAAAAGCAAAATTTACAACAAGTGTAAAGATAGATAGTGCATGTGGTATTTGGATAATATCTTGTGGGAGATATAGCAATTGCAAACTATTATCACCATTGCCAAGTTTGATAAGCCATTCAAAAAAACAAAAATTGCTTGAACTCATGTTCTTTATTAGTGTTAGTGTTGTAAAGAGTGACTATAGTTTATTCATTTTAACTAAGCTTGAAATAATAGAAGTTTTATGGCCATGGGGAACAATAGAAAGGGTTTAACAAAAGTCACCATTTATAATCACTATAACACCTCCAAATGATTTAAAATTACATTGGAAATGCTTTAACATTTATTAACTGTAGAGAAAGTATATGTGTGGACTGTACTAATTTCATCCCATATGACAATATTTGCTTGTTTAATGGTTTTTCTAGCAACACTATTAATTATTAAAGCAGAGATAGAAGTTTCATTTAAAGAAATAAAAAGTTTAAAAGTTGTATGTGCTGTTTAACCATATTTTAGCAAATGTTTGCAATCCTAGTCTATGCCATACTGATTACTTTTATTTTTTCTAATTATAATGCTGTAATGATGGTATTAAGTAGAAAAGTTGTCCTAGCACCACTAAGTTCATCAATAAAGAAACATTGATGTTGGTTTGTGTCAATGACATTCATAATGAGGTAAAAAATATAACATTGTTCATGATTGAATTAATTTATGTTTGCATTGATTTGGTTTTGTGATGGATCAAGGATCTGTGTATTAAGCATATGTTTAATAATGGGAGTAAGAGTTGGGAGTGGTAAACCAAAATCACAATTAAATTTATTGTGTAGTTGGAATTTTGAGTTAATATTGAGTAAAGCAATATCAAAATAGTTTATATTATTTCTAGCGTAATCCTTAGATATATCAATTTTAAATTCATCCCATAATAGATTTGGATCTTTTAATGAATAATATAAAAAAAATAAAAACAAATAACTATTTTAATTGGGATGTCATTTTAAAAGTTGTATGCAATATTACCATTTTGAATCATCTGCTAAAAGCCCCATTGTCATAGCTATTTGTTTAAAAGAGGAATTTTCAATAATACACCATTTTTATAGAGTAATATAAGCCACAAGTGGTACAAGGAGATATGAAATACATTCTTAATATGATTTTAGCTTTTTGTTAGCGTAATTGTCATTTATGAGAAGATTTTTTATATGTGTAGTGCAACATAATTTAAGCATATATGTATTGCCTTACATTAATATTTTGCATATTTAAATTGAACTATTGTGTAAGCATTATTCATTTTGAGTGGCTCTTTCTAGTGCTTCTTATTCATGACCTAGTATGAAATAGACTATATAATAGTTAGTGATTTATTATGCATATGAAACTTAAATATACACCACATGGCTTTGGGAGTAGAAATATATCGAACATCGACAAAGATTGAGATTTCATCCCAATTTAAAGTCCTTCATTCTTAAGATGTGGTTAGGAATTTTAATGTTGCACAATTATAACCTTTGTATACATATTGAAATAAATATTTAATATACATTGATGTGTGCTTTATATTTCTTACAAATGTATTTATTATAAGGAACAACCCATTTATTATCAATAGTACAACCATTTTTTATGAAAGTGCATCTGTTATTTGGTCAATAGTTATCAGGATAATCAATAAATGGTCTCAATATTAAATTATTTTGGATAATTCTTAAAGCATTTGTTATTTTCCATGCAAGGGTTTCTAGGATTCAGATAACCACATGAACCATGTATTATATAATTTATAATTATGTTATGCAATTCTGGTTTTAGCAATGGATGTGGTAACTGTGTAGTGACAAATTCATCAATTGAGTCATGGTTTTTTATCTTGTCTTCACTTAATAACATTGCTAAAAAATGACAATGAGACAAATCTATTTTCTGGAATTTAATAACATAAATATATGCCATGCACTTCCTAAAAATTTCTTTGATACTTATGTCATGTAGGAATTTTTTAAGTTTCAAGTTGAAAACTCTTGAAATAAGATTAAGTTGATCCTCAGGTGATTCATTTGGCTGTAAGTTCTGCATAATTTCAGGCCATTTTGGGTTACATGTAAATGTAATATATAAGTTAGGTTTTTCAAAATGTGTAACAATAATAATAGCATCTTGATGATGTTGTTGCATTGCTCATAGGCTACTAGGAAATGTAAAAGGCAAAATTATAACTCTTCCAAGTTCAGCATTATTAATAGTAGCTTTGTTGTTAACATAGTCCATAAAATCTATGTAGTATCCACTTTTAAGTGTTTTTAATGAGTGCAAAAGAAATTAAGGTAACATTTATATAAGCATCAACCATAAATTGTTAAGTGAGTTTCCCAACATGTAGCACCTGATCATAAAGGAAAGAGTTGTCAATGCTATCCCATTGAGATAATTGATATGTATAGTACTAGAGTAGTGTTACATATGACTCATTGTGGTAAAATTTTTCATGCTAACCTTTATCACCAAATGGCAAAAGTAAAAGATAAATCATAAGATCACAAATTTCATTAAGAATAGAAATGTTTTCTGGCTGTGAGTTATATAGATGTATGTATATTTCTCTATCAAAAAATGGCTCATCCTTATCGATAGCAAAAACAATAGCAATATCATTAGTCTGTGGCAAGTTATAACAATGTAGATTAGTACCTTCACTTTTAACAATCATGTAAACACTATGTTTTGGAATTCCATTGCAAATTGAGTAACATTGTTCTTGTGATTTAAAATCATACATCATTTGAAAAGCTTGTGCATATGGGTTTATTATTTTTAACAAGTGATCTAATTGTAATAATAAATTAAAATCACAATTTGTGTTGAATGGGTTTTGCTTTCTAATATTTGTAGCCTCATATGTGTCAAACATGATGGTAGCATGTTAGCAGCAGGATACGTTGAAGCAATATTATGATAAATTTGACCATGTATTCTAAAGCAATATGGGCCTTTACCACTTAAATTATTAACATTAGCACCCATTGATGAAAAGCTAAAGCACTATTGAAATTTCTTATGTTAATTTTGAAGTTAGAGTTTTTATTTTCATTAAAAAGCATACGTAATATAGTAGGTAAAGATGAAAGTTGGGGAAGGAAAACCTTTCCATTCTGGCAACACATTGATTTTGACTCATTTTCAAAATGTAATGCATTACAAAAAACACATATAAATGACATATTTCCAATATTAAATATATGTGTTGTATGGTTATTATAATTCTTTTGATGTGCTAACTTATAGACAGTATAACTATGATGATTGCATGCATTTGTATTAGTTTCATTAGCATTTTCAAGGTTTATATTTGTGTGACCTTCATCAGCATGTGCTATGTTTAGCATTGTCAAGATCTGAAGTAATTTTTGTATTAGCATGTTCAAAGTCTAAATTAGTTTCTTCATTAGCATATGCAAGGTTGTTGTGAGTATGAATATATGTGCTAATGTCAATAGTTGGAGGCAAGTGGTGACATATGCCTCTTAATACTTCACGAAGCTGAGGCATATTTGCTAGGGAGGAAATTTTATTTGATAAATAAAATGAAATAACCTATCTAGTGCAAATTTAAACTTAAGGCAAGAAATAGATGCAAGTGATGCATCAAAGAAAATCAAAGAACTTATCTTAAAATTTTCAGAGGTTTTAAGTAAAAGCCAGAAAAAATTAAAAAAAAAAAAAATCGAAGACTATATAGTGAGAGCACAATCTGTACACGCCTGAAGCTATAAACAAAAGAGACTAATCTAACAACCAATAAAACCTAGACACAGGACTGGCACACATTTTCCAGGGCGTAGTGAGCATTCAAAAAGCCTCCTATGCTTTTTAGAATACAATGACGTTTGAGCCGTGAGAGGTGGGTGGAGTTGAGAACTCACCTTGGGCTTGTTCTCTCTCATAGAAGGACAAGACCCTCCTGAATATGGGTGGTTTAAAGCCACCAATGATTAAACGTGGTTGTCCATCCGTGGCTCTCCGGACTTCTTGGCTGATTTTTCGGGAACATGCGACGCTGCTACCTGCAAACTGCAAACTCTTTGATGGTTTTGGCTGTGAAGGCTGGCTCTGGCTCCAACTCTGCCGCTGGATCCGGCAAGCAAGCATTAGCTCAATTGTGGCAAGGCATCTAGGGTGAGCTAAAAAGAACAGGCACGGGGATAGGACACCACTGGTGGCACATGTTAGATGCCTGTCTTGCCTCGCTCGGAGCCAATGAGCACCAGAGCTGTAGTGGTCTCCCACTGGCCAGTGCAAACATCAGAAAAAATTCTCACACAACCATGGCTACTGACCCTAGCCCGGGCCTGGGATCCAATGGCCAGCAGGCCTGGGATCCAACAGCCAGCAGGCCTCCCCACTATCACTTATATGTATAGATTTAACTGTTATGATATTCTGGAGGATCTCATCTCTATACATCATACATTGATCAAGTTATTTGTTCTGGTTGGACAATCTGGAACTTGACTGAGTGGAGGATCCTCATGGTTATCAAAGTAGTGCATGATGATGATCGCAAAGAAAATCACAGATCAATTGATTCCTCCAGGAAGCAATAGGCAAAACTCTCATTCTGCACACATAGTTATGTTGATAGAAAGGAAACATACATATTACAAAAGACGATAGAAAACTTCGTTACATGCCAGTCATGAACCACAGTACATACTAGCTCACAAGAATATATGTTTAGGTTTTAGGGTGTTCTTGATAGTTAGAATTAATATGTTAATTAGATTTGTATAAATTTTGATTGTATACATATCTAAATTTGCTACTATTTATCTCCAAAGAACAATACTGAAATTAGATAATAATGTATGTATTGGGGAAGATAAAATCATTTTATTTTATCATCATGAAATTTGAATTTGAATTTTTTTAATTGCCTTCATAAAAAGATACACAACCCTAAACACATCAAGCTTTAAAAGCAATTGAGTTTTCACAAAACCAAAGAATTGTAAACTAGGTTTTCTAACTGGTTTGGTGACATTATAATTTTAAGTGTGTAATGAGTTTTATCTGAATTCATAGTTTACTAAAATTTCTATTATGTATTGGATTTTGCATTTAAAAACATACATAAGTTATCCATATTGCTACCATATTTATATTAAACCTCAAAGTTGGCAATAGAGAATGGTTCTAGACACATTGAGAAAATATAAATTGATAAAATCTAAGAAATGCATAATAGTTCCTTGCAACACAAGAGATGGTAAGATAAGGTAATTTCTCTACTATTATGGGTTAAAGAGGAAATATAATTTATAAATACATTATTTTATTAGTTTATTATGCAATACTTTAAAATTAATATTTGAGCTATAGTTACATGGTGAGTGAAAACCACCAGATTTTTCATATATTTTATATACATGAAAGAAAACTATCCCTTATTGGCTATTACTTCTGCCAAAAGTTTTACTTTAGTTGTGTATGTATAAAAAAAATCTAAAGTAAGCAGTTGGTATTTGTTGTTTACCTTTCTCCTTGTGTACTAAGAGGTTTTTGTTCTTATATATTAAATAAACAATCTTCAAGGCCTTTTGTGCAGATGTAGAGATAATACTGTGCAATGAAAAATTATGGAAAGATAAGTAAAATATCACAGCTCTAGTTTTACCACAGAAATAAAAAAATACTTCAAGAAAATTTTACATAACAACAACTTTATAGTTTATCTTAGTTTAATTTTTACTCAACATGATATTTTTGGCTATATGGTAGTGGATATACCTATAAAATACCTCAATATTCTATCATCTAATGGTTATTATTCATTTAGATTAATCTTGTATTTATAATTAATAAAATTTTAAAACCATTTCCTACTATGAAATAATTAGAAATTACTTTCTGATATTATTAATAATATGTATTTCAAAAGAGTAGTAACAATTATTTTTATATTTTCTTTCTTGCTTAAATACCAAATCCATTATCTAGTTTTTAACTAAAAACATTCAAGAAGCCTAATATTAAATTCTTATATTCAAATTCACTATTTGGTAATAGTTTACAATATTCCTATATTTTGTCATATCCCATCTTTAACAATTACATTCCATTGCCACTATATAGATCCCTTGGAACTGAGAAATGTTAGAATTCAATAATTTTTAAGTAACACACTTTGTCCAAAAGTTTCAATTTCACATTATTGGACTTACTTAACTAAAATCAAGTCATATGGTTATTTCCTTATTTTTTTATTACTTAAATCTTCCTAATCAAAGCATAAAGTGTAAGGTATGTTCTAAGATTTTATTATTCCAAGTGAAGTCAATCATTGCTTTCATGCATAGACAAGATTAAACACCTGGCCACAGCTCTCTAGTTTATTGGGGCTGAAGATAAAAAATAGTGGAATTGGTATTTGTGGAAAATAATCAAAGTAAGAGATCCTCATAATTAGTCCTTGGTCTTGCTAGATGAGGTTGGACAATTGGATATTATTATATTTTGCCAAAATCTTTCATTGCTACTCATTTATAACTTTAGCATTAAAAAAATGCATGAGTTTGACATAAAAATGCTTCAACCAACTTACCAGGTTCTTTAGGAACTTCATGGATAGTTAGAGTCTGGTAGTTAGCAAATACATCTATGAATTTTTTATTTGTATCTGTGATAAATCTATTTTGGAAGCACATTCCATAAACATTCAAATTTAATGAGATTTAAAATATATTTTGTAGATATTTAACAAACAAGATATTTAAGTTATATACTACTTTTTTTCTCTAAAAACTATTAGATTCTAATATTACCTTTCAACAAATTTATCATTTATTACTATAATTTATTTCTACCTTTTCTAGTGGAGGTACCAGCAAATTATTCATCCTCTTAATTAGAATATATATACTTATTATCTATATTATATAGTTATTTATAGTAATATATTTATTATTAATTCATATTTGTAAAATATTTTCATAAAAAATAAAATTTTAGTTTCATTAAAAAAACAATCATCTAATATTAGGCTACATTATGAAATTATAATTAAAACTCATCAATAGTGCATTCATAGTCAAGTGCTGACATTATTAAAAATCTCTTTCTTTTTATTATAGTCATCATTATTAATGCTATACTTTTCATCAAGCAACATCCCACCCCTAGATACTATAAAAAACTTTTATACTAAAATAAAATAAAACTTCATTTCTCAAAATTTATAATACTTTATTTGATAATGAGATTTTAATATTTGAACATTCTATAATCAATATATTTCTTAAATCTTCTTTATTTGTAATTAAGTTTTGATATTTTATGGAAGTCATACAAGAATTTAAGTAATCTAATATAATTCTTCACTGACAACTCTAATAAATTATTTAGTATAGATTATGATACTTTACTTTGATGATATAAAAGTCAAGTTAAGTATTAAAATTATTAAAAGTAATATTAAACACATTAATATCAATATTTGATACAGTTTTAATAAATATTTAAAATAATTATAAATTTTTAATATCTATTATTTTGAGTTTGACATATAAAATACCAAATGATAATAATTCTAACTATGAAGTAATTAAATAAAATATATTGTACTTTTTTAGCTATTGTGATTAATTTTATATTGAAAATTTAGGTAAAAAAGACTTAAAATAAATATTGTTATTTGATATTCATATGAAATTTTTTTCTAGAAGAAATATAATACACTTTTGTTGTTTAAAGTTTTCTTTTACACATAATATTTATAAATTTAAATGATAACTTTACAAATTTTACTATGAAGTTGTTTAAGCTATTAAATTTTCATTGTGGTGCAAAAAAAGAAAGTGATATTGGAAATAGAAACCTTTAATTTTTATATCTATAAATGTAATTATTCTTTCTAAATATTGTTATATTATCTGTTAATGTTTTTTGCCATATAGAAAAATCATGTTATTTATTAAAATAATATGATGTAATTCTCTAATTAGTGTATACATTTATTATCTTAACTAAGTATCATATTAATTATTACACTATAGCATTTTTATTTGGAACTGAATATCAATTTTTTAGACCTAATTAATTTTTTATTCCCATTTCTCAAAATTTAGTAATAAAAAAGTAATGATTTAATAAGTAACAAAAAATATTTTTGAAATTTTAATTAGCAATAACATTCAATTTTTTCCAGGTAACTTGAAGAGTTTATTTATTTTATCTTCTAAAAACTTTAGTAAAATCCTAGTTTTTTTTATTGGATTCAAATACTAAATATAATATAAAAATTATTAATGTTAAAAAGATGTAAAAAGCTCACTATAACTATCCAAAACATAAAACGGCATATTCTGCTACCAGATCGCATATTTCGATAGATATTTTTCCGGGCCCTAAAATTCTCTCTCTTTGTGCGCGATGGCCTGACGAGCGAATCGCCAGCGGTCTTGCTTCAATCGCCCCGCGTGCTCCTCGGCGGCATGGCGGCGGGGAATCGGCTGCGCAAGGGCGAGCGCGTGGAGGTACGCAGCGACGAGGCGGGGTTTCTGGGCAGCTGGTACGAGGCGACGCTTCTCAAGAAGAGCAACAAGAGCTGCTGGGTGCGCTACCGCACGCTCATCGGGGAGAGCTCCGACGCGCCGCTCGAGGAATGCGTGCCGCTGGCGCAAGTGAGGCCCGTTCCCCCGGCGGCCCCGGCGGCCAAGTTCGACGAGGGGGACGCGATCGAGGCCTACGACCGCGATGGCTGGTGGGTCGGCACCGTCACCCGGGTCGTGGAGCCCGACAACAAGTACGTGGTCTACTTCCGCGAGAGCGTCGAGGAGATGGAGTACCCGGCGGCGCTGCTGCGATTGCGGCAGGACTGGCACAACGGGATCTGGATTCGTGTCTATGAGGTACTGCTGCTCAACCGAGATCTTTCTTTGCTGAGAGTTTTCTTTGCTCTTCCTCGTCCAAAGTAGTGAGTTCCAAGGTCTTGGTTTTTGTTTTTTCCTCCTGCATTGGTTACTTCGTCGTTGCGCTGGATCGCTGACGCTATGCTCGCTTGCTTGTCCACCCGCAGAAGAGGAATCCGTGCTTGGAGGCTTATCGCCGGAAGAACACCCAGCCAAAGTACCAAGTTCGGGGCTACTCGGAGAGAAGGGTGCCAGTGTCCAACAGAGAAGACAGGCGGCAGCAGCAGCAGCAGCAGCAGCAGCGCAGGGGAGACGACGAAGATGACGAGGAGGCGGAGCACAACGTCAACCAGCAAGAAGAGCTCAACGACGGGGTGCCTCTAAAGTCACCCAGCGATCATTCGCAAGACAATGCGAACTTGACACCGCCGGGCTCACCACAGGCGGGAACAAACAGTAAAGAAAGGATGAACGTCTCGGACCTCGACAGTCCGGCCGTGAACGGGAGGAAAAGGAAGGATCTTGAAAGCTCGGACCTTGGTGATCGGGGGGAGAGGAGGAATGGGACTCGCGAGCCAGAGCAACAGGAGGAGCAGCAGCTATCGAAGGGAATGGAAGAAAACCGGCAAGAGGAGAAGCAGCAGGGAGGGAAAGGAGGACCCGGGGAGGAATACTGCATGATCAAGTACATCCAGAGAAAGGCTTACTCGTGCGTGCTGAGAGCGCTTCGTTCGAGGTGCACTGGCTTGACTTGGGGCCAGGAGAAGCTAATAAGCGACTTGAGAGACCACCTCGAGATCGACAACGATGTGCACATCAAGCAGCTGGAATTGCTGGACGCTTGGCAACTGGAATGTCACTGCCAGGACTGCCGCTCTTGACAATCGGGGGCTGAATCAAGCGAGAGAATATCATTTTTGTACAGACAGAGGGCCCCTGCATACACGAGATCAAGTCAGCAAGAACGTCGTCTTAAGTTGAAAAGAAAGTTGGATTTAAACCATACCTGAGAGTAAACTCACGGAAACTGGAAGCCACCACCAATGCCTTGAGCTTGAGACGGAGGGCTGATCGACACCCAGAGCAGTGAGATGACAATGGCGAGAAGTCCCGACCAGATGAAAACGATGGTCGGAGTCCTCCCTCGTCGCCCCATGAGTCCCTTCGCAAACGGATAGAGGTGGAACAGCACCCAGGCGCTGAAGAACACTCCGCCGAGTAGCCTGCTCCACTGGGGAATCTCGCTGTAAATAGTCCTGGAAACTCCGACCCCGATCGCTATCAAGTTGGTCATCATGATGGTGATCGGAGGAATCATCAGGGCAGACCACTTGACGATGTAGAGGTCGGCGTAAGCGTCATCTTCGCCTTCTCCACCTGCTTTGGACGTCAGAGTAAAAGATATGTCCACACCAGCGATGACTTTGAGTAGCCCCTGGAGCACGGCTGCCAGATGCGCACTGGTTCCCCCAATGACCCAGAACTGTTCGTTCCGCCACCATTCGTCCAGTGTGATGCCCGACCACTTGATCTCCAGCACAGCCAAAAGGCACAGCGTCACCGTGATAGTCAGGAGGTAGACCAGGAAGGTGACGTTGAGCGTCTGGACGATGAACTGGCCCGTGAAGAGCGACAGTGCCGGGAGGAAGCAGTAGACCAGAAGGAAGATCGACGTGAACGGATAAATCCCGACGTTCAAGTAGGCTATCCGCTGGAGAAACTTCAGCCTCGAGCTTGCAAACAGAGCGTTGTTGCGTGAGAAGAAAATCTCCACTGACCCGGTAGCCCATCGCAAGACTTGGTGCAGCCTGTCCGTCAAGTTTATAGGAGCACTTCCCCTGAAGGCGTCTCGTTTGGTCACGCAGTAGACCGATCTCCAGCCTCTGTCATGCATTCGGAAGCCAGTTACCACGTCTTCTGTGACCGAGCCGTAAATCCATCCTACTCTGTGTCCCCACTCTGTTTTATCCTCGTACCAGCAAGAGATGGCATTGATAGCTTCAGCCACGGTTGCAGCATCCAGTGGTTCACGAGGCTCTGTCAAAGCTCCGGGAGGTCTTCCATACTTCACACCTTGTGCGTCCAGTGGCCTGCCTTGAAATTCCGCCACGGGTATCGACTCCAGAAAGCTGATAGAATTTCCAAACCGTTTTGGAACCAGCTGAGCTTCCGCATCTTCGTCGTCTCCACCGTTCAAAGATGCTATCTCGATATCCGACTTGGCCGACTTCTTCTTGCTGTCTCTATCACCGCAGCAACCACGACTCTTGTGTCGTGGAGGATCGAACGCGTACAGCGCTATCCTTCTGAAAACACAGCCAGTCCCCACGTAAACTGGTCCCTGTACACCATCCAGTGCCCGCATGTTGACGTCGAAGAACACGGTGTTGTGGTTGGCGTAGCGATCGTTTGGATCGATGCCTTCAAAACGCTGCGGGAACTGGACGTAGCAAAGCCTGTCGCCTCCTCGGTCCATCATAAAGCACATTGCTTCCCTCAGCGCAAGAGAGTTGAAAATGTAGTGGTCGCAGTCAAGGTTCAGGATGAAGGCACCGTTGGACATGATAGCACTCGTTCGCACAAGCGCGTTCATGGCGCCTGCCTTCTTGTTGTGGTCGTATCCCGGCCTCTTCTCCCTTGAAACATAAACAAGCATCGGAAGCCGGATGTCAAGCTCAGACGTGTCAATGAGGTTGTCTTCGTCAGAGCTTCCCATGAGAGGCTCGCTACTTGGTGGAGCGAGCATAACCTGCAACGAGAAAAAGGAAAGTTGTAAGAAAGAGACAATGTAATAGAAAACATTGCGTACCTGAATGATCCCAGCATGATCTCCTCGGCTGTGGTCCTTGTTCGAAGACGTCCAAGTTCCCGGCCAGTGGGTGCCATCAGCCATCCAAGTAGCTTTCGGAACATTGAGCGGCTCACTTGGATCACCACCACTTTCTATCTGGTAACGTTTGGCTCGTATCTCCTCGTGAGCATTGTAGGCGTCGGATCTTCTTCGGATTGCATCAGGTAGTCCATTGATGCGGACCTTGAACTCGTCGTATTCTCGCTTGACTCTTCTCCTGTCCTTCACAAAATCCGACCTCAGTTTGTTCTTCGTCGGGTCACCCTTCAGAAGAAAGTAAGTCTCTGGATTCCTAGGCTCGATATCGTGTTTCCGGCAGAAAGGAACCCAGAACCTGGCAAAACTAGCTGCTTCGGCCAGACCTTCGAAAGAGATTAATGCACCACCGTCGTCGGAAAGATAGCAGCAAAGTTTCTCCACCGGATACTCGGCAGCTAGAATCGACAAGATGGTGTTGGCCGTCACCAGAGTTGGCTCCTTGTCAGGATCAGCAGTAGACACGAACACATCGATGCCTGGAAGGTCCGATCTGCCCCTGGGATTTTCGGGACTCGGCGTTTCAAACCTGTCCTTGAGCGCGTTCAAGTCGGTGGCACGGTTGACGGGACAGAGCTTGGGCAGCTGGTCCAAAACCCAAGAGAAGGCGAACCAGATCTCACAGACCACCGATATTCCCCACAGCCACATCGCATCTCTGTTGGGATGTCGAACCCGCCATTCCAAGAAAAGTCCCAGCACTGCCAACCGGACTATCACGAGAAGTCTGTAAAGAACCAGGACATAAAAAACCAAAAAGCAACAGTGGTGCGTACCTGTATGGACTAAGAATCGCAGCAGACACCCCTGTCTTCCTAGACATCGGCTTCCTCGCCTTCTCGTTGAATTTCGGAGGAGCTCCATCATCTCCACTCTCCATGTAAGCCTCGTCCTTGGGCCAGAGAGCGTTCCCATACCCGTAAGTCCCTTTGGTCTCATACAACCATCGAGCGTGATCGAAGTCGGACGTCTGTGTTCTCATCAGCAGCGATGGCTTGCTGGACCTGAGCAGCGAGAGCCTCCTGTCAACTCTCCCTGGGGGTGGCGGCAGTGGCAAGACCTCCCCGTCTGGATCGATCACCTTATACGCCTCCTTGCATCCGGGACACTTCCCTGTGCTCTCCAGCGCATCCACATAGCACTCCCGACAGATCCTATACGCGCATTCGCAAGGGGTGATGTCCTCGCCCCTCTCGTCCCTCATGGACTTCCCATCGCAGCCTTCCACCGAGCACACCCCGCTCCTAGCGCACGCCATTTGGGGATGGGATGCGTCGGCCTCGACCATCCTCTCCAAGACATGGCCCCTCGTCACGCTGTTGAATCCACCGCTGAAGATCGTGTTGGAAACAAACTGCTGCTCCACCTTGGCGGCCAGGATCTGGTCGGCGGGTGTGGAGGACATTGGCTGATTGTCCGGCGTTGGAGGAATGTGGACATGATAGCTGGGATTAAACTCGGAGCTCACCTCTCCTCCAAGATCTTGATCGTCCTTGGACAGCGTCATGTAGCGGCCGCTGGATGTGCGCCTTGTGCCGCTGCTGTTGGGAGAAGGAGTCGTCGCCGTCTTGAAGGATTTCGGGCTGATGAGCTTCCGGAAGGATTTTCCACCTGTGATCGACAGAGAAGACGACGGAGACGCCATTTCTTCACCTGATTTCTTCCGCGATACGGCAATGTGGCTCGGCGATGACCGATTCCTGGCGTGAATCTACAAAACCCTACCCCCCGGATCCGGATCCCTGCGATCGCAATGAAATACCCGGAGATCTGGAGCTGGAGGAGTATTACGCGGATTATCACCGACGAGCACGAGCATCGCCACTAACAGCGCCTTCGCGAGGAATTCCTAGAGCTAAAATATACTATAGGATAGGGAAGAACCACGACGATGATATGATAGTGGTAACCAACGACAACGAGCTCTAAAATGCCAAGCCAACGTCTCGATCGCTAGACCAGTCCCGGGTTCGATACCGGTCATTGGCAGTTTCTCTTTTTTTACTATTCTCTTTCGAAAGGGTCTAGCTAGGGTTTGTCCATTTTGCGTGGGAGTTTGGGCGAGCGAGCGCGCTGCCGGATCTGTCGACAGTCGACCAGGTAATCTCTCAGATCTACGGCCGCCGCATTGTTCTTGGTTCGCATTTCTTGCGGAAGTCCCTGAGATTTCGTTCCGTCTTGCTTGCAGCGATGACAAGATCCAGCGGAGCTAGGGAAGGCGATTGGAAGTGCTCCGGCTGCTCCAACCGGAACTACGCGTTCCGGTCGCTGTGCAATCGTTGCAAGCAGCCGAGAATTCTGGTCGACACTGACACGCCCCCGGATTCCAAATGGCTTCCTCGGATTGGCGACTGGATATGCGCGGGTCTGTAAATCCTCTCCTCCCCCTTGGTGTTTGCGTTTGCGTGCTCAAGTGTTTGCGTCCTGCAAAGGTGTGTGCTCATTTGTAGCAGTAGTAGCAGTAGCAGTAGCAATAGCAAGCACTAGAAAGACCATCTTTTTTTTCTTCCCTTCTTCTTTGGTTCTTTTTTCTTTCGATTTTTTCGAATTCAGCTGTTCAAGCTGGCGTGATCCGGGTGCGTTTGTTTTTTGTTTTCTGGTTTTGCTGTGTTGCGTGGGGACGCCTTACTGGATGATGGCTTGCTCGTGCAAGCGTCTTTCTTTCTCCCGCGGTGCTGGTGTGTGCGTACGTCGTGTGGTGGTGTGTGTACTACTACTACTACTACGTACCAAAAGGCTGTAGCAACAACAACTATGCCTCGAGAGACAAATGTAACAAGTGTGGCAAGCCCAGAGACGTCGCAGCCTTGCCACTGTCTGTAGCCGCCGCCGCCGGGTCGGGTGCTGCGGTCTCGGCGCCTCTCGCCAATGGAGCCGCGCTGGGCCTCAACATGGGGATCATGCCGGCTCCAATCTCGCTCGGCACTTGGAACATGAACGCTGCTGCTCTAGCCAGAAGCGTCCGCTTGAGTGACAACACTTTAGGAGGTGTTGGTGGCGGTGGCGGAGGCGGTGGAGGCGGTGGTAACTGGCGGATTGGGGACTGGACGTGCACCTGCGGCTACGTGAACTATGCTTCGAGAACCACGGTATGTCTCTTAAACCCTTTCTTGGTTATTCCTTCTCTTAAGCTGTTTGTGATTTGCTCTGTGCAGTGCAAACAATGTCATTCCTTGCCAGCGATCGCATTGCCGCAACAAAACTTGAGTACAGTTGGATATCAAGGTATTCAAAGCTACGCATTGCCACAACTCTCACTCACGTTCCTCTTGTGTCTCGTGCCGGAAACTTTAGTTTCTGGGGTGAAGCGCCAGGCCTCTGATGAGTTATCAAACGATTGGGTAACCAAGCGTCCACACGTTGATCTCTTGCACCAGGCCTACATGGTAAGTAACTCATGCTTTTCTGTTTAAACGCTCTCACTGATTCTTTTGCAGGCATCTTTTACTTCTTGCGGAGGATGGAACGACCGTTCAGGGCTTGTCCTCGGAGGGCTCAACTTGATCCCAAACCTGGGACTTCCCAATCCAGCAGCAGCGGCAGCGTTGCAAAACCCTCCAAACGTCGGAAAGGGGTGCGTAGATCTCTCACGTTGTTTCGAGCTTTGATACCATTGAATCACTTGTTTTGCTCTTCAGAGCCAAACACTGGCGCGCTGGAGATTGGATTTGTACAAACTGTGACAACCATAACTACGCATCCCGGGAATGCTGTAACCGGTACGTTATAGGAGGAGGAGATCTTGCAGTGCTAAACGCTCGCGTTTGTTCTTCGCAGTTGTGGACGTGACAAAGACGCGGGTCGGCCCATGAAAGCAATGTAATGCTACTCGTAACCGCTGATTTTGTATGTACCATTAACACCATTCTTTGCACTGGGAATCTAGTCAAAGATGGTATTTGATTTGGGTTGACTATGTAAGGTTGACTTGTTTCCGTTTGGTCAACAATAGTCTAAACTCAAAGGATGGAGATCCAACATTTCTTTCTCAAGTGGGCAGTGATCCCACATCATCCATTGTGATCCATTTCCTGCCCGGAGATCCTTCATGGCCACGCACTCTTGGCCCTCCACTTGGATGCACACCACGCTTCCCTGCCGCCGAGCACGCACTCCGTGAAGAATCACTTCCACTGTCTTCCCGGCGATGCCACTCCATTCGTAGTCCCACACGTCCGAGGCAAGCTTGGCACACTTTTGGGTGCCATCTCCGTTGAGAATGTAGATGTCGAGGTTGTCGTCGTCCAGGACAAGCTTGAGGTCCCCAAAGTCGCCAGCCCCCGCATACACGGCCTCTATCCAGTCCCTGTTCTTGAGAGATCTCCTCTGGAACCGAACACTACACTCCGACTTGGCGAGCACCGACCACGCCTCGGTCGCAAAGTCGAACGTCAGCAGCCCTTGCAGCTCGAAGCAGTCGTCTTCCAGGCGCCACGAGTACTTCCCTGGCCGGCTGCTTGCTCCGGCAAGAGCAAAGCATCCACCGAGCTCTGGCATGGCTTGCGACTTTCTCCAGGATCCACTCTGGGAAGTATAGACGTAGGCGTCCTGGCTATCCTCATGCTTGGCGCAGACAATGCTGAAACATGGAAGGCCGTCGACTGCGTCGCTCACCCAGAAGCCCGTGATGTAGGCCTCGTCCTCGAGAAACCCGCAAGCTTGGAGCTCCAGACACGAACAGGTTGCCGGGTTGAAGACCACGAACTCCAAACCGGCACCTCTCGAGTTCCTCTTTAGCAAGACCAGTGTGGCGTCGGCCGCTACGAGCTCGTCCCAGCAAGCCGGCGATGGAGCTGGCATTCTCCTCCAAGTCTCGCTCTCGATCGAGTAGAAGCACAGGAAGTTCTTGATGCATTTGAAGGCGGCTACGAAGCCAGGACCTGCCACCTTTTGCTCCTCCGGAACAAATCTCGAGATGGCCCTGCTGCCTGTGTCGATCTTGAGAGGGTAGAGGGAGAGCATGCCTTTGCGGAGTGGACAGTGTGGCCAAATCGCCCAGCCCTTGGGATTTCTGGAGCTATCTCCCTGGGTTGCGAAGCTTGAGTTGTTTGCGAGCTGGATGCAAACGCCGTGGTTTTCCTGCTTTTGGACGCGCATCTCTGCGTGGCAGCCGGGAGCTCTCAGCCATTTCGGACCAGGCCAGGGAGGAGAGCCTTTCGCAAAGAGGGTGTTGCCGCAATCCATGAGAACTTCCATGTTTGCTCCCGCGTAGCCCACACGCACTCGCGGAATCTCTTCTTTTCTCTGCCGCTTGCGTTCCTCCCGGTCGATCGATTCATCCTTTTCCTGGGCAGCACATCACTTACACCATTTCTCCTGGGCAACGTCGAAGCTCCGGATCTCCTTGCCCAGGCGCCACCAAATCACGCCATCCTTACACGCAGGTCCATTGGGTCTCTTCTCCCAAAACGTTGGAGAGCTTTCAAGCCGTTTCCACGCCTTACCCTCTGACTTGTAGAGAAATCCATCACCATCGATCGACCCAATTCTTCCTTCTGGAAGAAAATCCCTGCCTATACCATCCACCACGACCCTGTACCGCCTGGACGCTTCGTCCATGCTAAATCCCGCCAGGAGTGGCTCGCCATCCATCGCCGGGAGCTCCTCGCAGCTGCCCTTGCCTGGGTCGAAAACTAGAAACACCGTTTTTCTTACCCCCTCGGCGATCCTCCTCTGGAACAGCACGAGCGAGCCATCGGCGGCGACAAGATCGTCCCAGGGCACGGACGGCGCTGGGATGGTGCGCCACAGGCCCGATCGAGCCGACATGAAGCACAGGAAATCCTTGGTGCCGTCGAATGTCGCGACGAAGCCCGGATCGAGCCGCTCCATAGCTCTTACCTAGAGTCTCCCGCCAAAGAATTCGAAAACAATCAAACCTATTCCTAGACTGGAGTCGCTTTGACTGGTCAATTTTGGTCACTTACACTTGCAGCTGGATCAAGCTCCAAGCCATGACTTCCATCCAGCCAAGATGTTCAAAGACTGGATCGGGAATGACACTCACATTCCTCATCCTGGAAGTTTTCGCCATGTTGTTCTTACGCGAGAAGCTGGAAGTCATTGTTGCCGAGAACGGTTGCGAAGTCTCACTAGTCCTTGACCAGGCCTGCTGATCTCATGCGCCATTTCATGACGTTGGGCTTGAGAGGGATCCCCCTGCATCCTTGAAATCAACTAGATTTTGTATAAATCAAAGCTTATCAGAGAGTTCTCGGAAAAACTCGATAAGGGACACAAAAACTTTCTATGGCCTACATGTCGACTTGCTGATTCCTAGATTTTTCCTATGTCAAAAGGTGTACAGGCAAATGTTATGTGTCAAATACTACATTTTCCCCTGAAAGGACATGTGTAAATTATCAAACGAGAGGGCTGAAAAAACAGCATAGAAGAGACTAGCATATAAGAAACTACACTGGAAAAGTCCAAAGCTGGAAATCAAAATCAAAAGCTGAGACGTGTGGATTGTTCACATTTCATGAAAGGTGCTTTTTCTGCGAATGGATTTGGTCGTGAACCTTGCCGCCATACATGCTTTCATGTCAACGTAGGAACGCTGGCAAATTTGCGTAGGGCAGATACGGTTACGTAAACCGGGGATGGTCAAAGAATGTCTAATGTCTTTGCTCGTTTTGGACTTTTATGTTTACTCGCCTGGTCACTCTGTTACTCGGTTAGTCGGTTTGGTTGATTTAGCCGCCTAAATCAAAACCAAATTTGAGCAATTGCAGCACAGAGTGGTCAAACTTTGTATGCCACTCGTTTACATGTTTTAAGAGTTATTTGAACACACGAACCTTCTATTCTTTAATATTGATCAATTTAGACATGTGCTTCCCAAAGCTTGCATGAAAGGATCTGGAAAGCAGCGAGAAGCTACTTGCTCAAGAACTGGTCTCTAGTACCCACACGTACCCATCAACGTATAATACAATATTATTCAGAGAGAACAGTCCAACCACGGACAACTATTTTCGTCAGAGTTGGACGGCTTGGCCACCTATAAGAAAGAAACCCAAGAACCGCCTCAACGCATTTCTAGCAATCCCTTATTTGATCAAACTACATTCTCATAGAGTGTGAATTCACGCATTGATCAGCTCTCCATCATGGGTTATCCCAAGGACAAGATCGCGTTCATGTATATCCACAGGGAGAGGGGCGAGGTGTGCTTCATCTCCCAATCCGCATCATGGCATGTCCCGGTTGCCGATCAAGGAGGCGATGGTTTCGTGTTTTCTTCCATGGTTGCGAGCACGGCCGCGGAATTAGAGGCGGCCAAGAACGCCACGCGCTCCACCACTCCAGAGATCCATAAGTACAATATATCCTTTCTTGACGCCGCGAGCTCATCAAGCTGGGAGGCGACTGTGTACGAGAGATACATTGGCAATGGATTCGAGGGCGTGGTTTTCTCCATGGATGAACCAGCGCTGGAGTCGAGCGCGACCGATTACTTGGCCACTCTCCTGCTGGACAACAGCGTCATGACGAGGGATTGCCTCCTGGAGCCATTCGCATCGCACACTCCACTCGAGGTGGACGTGATCGCCTCCAAGGTGGTGGACATCATCGAGGCAAATTACATCCACTTCCCAAGGCACGACCAGTGGTTCACTAGCGGGGGCAAGCAGAGGTTCGCGGACAAGGTGAGGTATCACGTCGCAAGAAACGTTCCTCTCGAGTTCATCCTTCCAGCTTTCCCGGTGAAGTCGTGCAACTCCGACAAGACTTTGGGGAAATACCCCGACAAGGCCGAGGAGCTCGCAATTCATTCCATGAAGATTGTCGCGGACCTCATCAAAGCCGTGTACGCCCCCGGTGTGCACTACAACGTCGTCTCGGATGGCCATGTCTTCTCTGATCTCGGTAAAGATCATACGATCGATCCAAGCTCTTTTCATGACTAAAGCTCTGTTCTTGCAGTTGGATCTGACGATGCTACCGTGGATACATACGGAGAGATGTTTCGCGAGATGGCGCACGATTTGTATCCGGGCTTGGTCAGCTTCTACCGCCTAGACGAATTCTTGCTGGACAACCACAGCGACGAGAGCATAGAGGAGCTCGTTTCCGGCACCGAGCTGGAGCATCCCGTCGCCACCGACCTCACCTCCAACGCCGAGACAGCGAGACGAGCTCTCATCCGCTTGTTTGGAAGTGACGAGTCGGCCGTGCACAGGGACATCAAGGAGGACCCGGAGACGCGCAATTTGTACCGCGGCTTCTCCAGGTTCATGCTTGAGGATCTCTACGAGCACAAGAGCTGCAAGAGTCTCCCATCGAAGTCGGCCAAGAAGAAGCTGTGCAGCCAAGTCGGCTTCCTCATGATCCTGAGGAACCGCGCCTACTCGGCGATGGTGGAGTGGCTCTTTCCACTGCAGCTCCGCGTCTCCATCCACCCGCATCCAAACCGCGGCCCCAAGTACGGCATCAACGTCATTCACTCCTCGCTCGTGGCGGCACAGCGCTCCTCCGAGGAGAGGAACTTCCACATACCGACGCCGTGGCACAACACAGTCGTGGAGCTGGCCGATGGCAAGTTCTTGCTGCTGCACTCCAAGGTCATCCGGGGATGGGGATCGGGTGTGGGAGATTTGGCTTGCGAGGAGCTCGAGCATGAGATGCTGCTCAAGCGTGACGGGTTCGAGATGGCGCTTGTGAGGTATCCGGATGGGAGGCCCAGCCACTACAGGCAAGTGAGCGTGTGCTAGATTAGGCTCTAGAGCTCCAAAACAATTTTCCGAACTGTAGGCCCAATTATTCTTGTCGATACCAATTCAACATAAAATAAATGAAAGTTGATGACTTGTTCGTCAGCAAGAATTCTGACGCGGACTCAGATTCCCTGGTCAACTCGGACCAATTTTGGCTTGCGTGATTGGAGGAATTCAGAAATTTAAAGAGAATCTAAGCTGGGCTACCTTTCCAGTTCGCTTGCTATTGGCGCTTGTCAAGAATGTCGGCCTAAGAAAGCTGTCGGCTGAGAAATATTTTCGCTCGGCACGGACTCTCCTGGTTCCACGCTATCACTTTCCAGGATCCGAAATTCGGCTTCTTTGTCTTTCTTTGTCTTTCTTTGTCTTCTTTGTCTGTCTTTCTTTTGTCCCTGTTTATGAAAATCTGGCTGTTTGAAACCTTATTCTTCGTGCTAGAACATCTAGGTGATAGTCTGGCCTTCAGAGCAACAAAGTTTAGCACTCCGGGTAATCTGTTTTGGAGATGGTTGATGGAAAATGTAGCAAATGGAGAAGAAATGAGCTCTCATTTGACATTCAGATCCATCACGAGTGCATTCTTCTCACGGCATGCTTGAAACTCGGGGAGGAGAAGCATGGGGAGAGCTGTGTTGAGGAAAGTATGCTATCAGGGACATCCAAATCAGGTTCATTATCAAAATCAATTTTTATATTGTACAGATCGTCTAGGACACGATAACCTAGACTATTTAAACAGTTAAATGCAGGAAATGAAATTTATCTTGGTGGCGCTTGCAGTACTAGACTATTTGAAATCAAACACTTAAAACCGAGTATCAACGCCAAGAGGCCAGATTATCTGGATGTTATAAGTGAATCCAAATCGATGAAGGCCAGCCCCCACGTTCCAGTGTTGTAAAGTATGTTTCCTTGCCGCAAATCCCCATGAACTATAAAAGGAAACGTTTCTGCAGTGATTTGTACCTGCTCTTTGCAAAATCGCTGCAGCAGACGCCTGCAATGAGGGAATCCAACCGTCCTCCTCGGGGAAAAACTCCATATCTATCATGAACCAGCCATCCTCACACATGAAAAACTCTGCTGGATGTCGATTTCATATCGCTGAGAGAACTTGATGACACGGGGAGACATCCAAGGCCGCCCTACTCTAAACAGAAGCTGGTTGGACCTGCCAATGTTCATCAGACGTAGATTACTCGCTGCTTGTGCACGAGTCCTCTGTACGATGGTTGCTTCCTGCTCTCGCAGCGTCCTGATCTTTGACGGCTTCTGTTTCCCTAGAGTCAAGGTTCCATAAAACAGAGCATGAGGTCACCAATGGAGGCCAAGGCCCTGGACAGTGTAGGGACATGGTCAGAGTCCTGAAGAACTTGTAGATAACAAGGAACGGAGTGAAACTGGTAAGCAGGCTTGTCGATGTATGTTGCAGCTCCCCGAACTCGTATATGTGGTCTGGCCAACTCGATCACCAGAATAGGACAGCACGACAATATGAGTACTTCACGACCTCAACGAGAGTCTCTGCTCCCAACTGTTCCACTAGTATGGCAATGGTAATCCATTCTCTAAGCCTCAACCTTGATATCCGCATGCTGTGGCCCCTGTTCGAATATGTAAACTTGAGCTCCACGCCCTCAAGAGGTAAGAGCCAAGACAAGCGACTGGGAGGTAGTGAGCAACGTCATGGAGATGAGCAGAACGGGAAGCCGAGTTTGGGCAATATTTTGAGTCTTGGGACTTTGAAGACTGTTATATAGCCGGGAGAGATAAAAAACAAAAGGATAGCTAGCACAAATCCAAGATCTGACGAAAAGCTATATCAGATCAAGAGCAAAATGATGCCGATGTTAAACCAACCTTCTTCCTTCCTTTTTCTATCATTTCATGCATCCTGTATGTTCGTACCCCTGACAAAATCGTATCTCTCCCCAGGAGAAAATTAGGCGTGAGTTCATCTCCATTTCTCTCATGCATTTTTTTCACAACTTCAGCGGCTGTGAGACGTGGATGCGGCATATTGGCACTATATGGCCATCTATTCTAGTGGAAAACAAGTATTTCATGCCTGGACCAGGGACTGCCGTGATTCCCACCACTTTGGTTTCCATGCCCTTGTCACTGGAACTTCCACTTCATGAAGAGCCTTAAACAGGCGCTTCCACCCCACGTACAAGCCTTCCACCACCAAAGCCGCCAGATCCTCTGGAGGAGAAGTTTTGCTCACTGCGCCCTCTCTCGTCAACCTCAGCGCGCCACCTTCCTCGCTACGATCGAACTCCTGCTCTGCCTGGGCCCTTTCGAAGCATTCTCGGTAGTCATCCCCGTCCACAAACGGAGGGTCCTGCTTCATACTTTCCACCAACAAGGTATTCGGGAACGGCGCAAGTGACTCCAATAGCTTTGCAAGCAGTACTCTCCCGATCCTCCCATTCCCATCCTTGAAAGGATGGATGTTCTCAAACTCGAGGAAGAACCGTGCCCCGAGCTTGAGAAGTCTCTCAGTCCGGTCGTGACAATCTCTCGCGAAGAGCTCCTCGAGCTCCGCATTGGTTTCATCCACGAGCCTGTGAAGAGCTCCCTCCACGTCCGAAGGCCACATGAAAACATGCGGCAAGTTCAGTGTCGTCACGGTGAAGGCAACCTCGTCCTCGCGCCTCAGCCTCCCGGCGATGCCTGGCTTGCTCGAGCTCATCAGGCACCTGTGCGCATCCAGAATGCCAGAAACGCTCAACCTCGGTGCCAAGTTTGCATTGCTTCCTTGGAGCTGGTGTGCAAATGCCCTGTGGAGGCAACGCATGGCTTCAGCCTCTTGGCTCATATCTTGAGAGCCATCCAGCAGCGCGCCTGCGGCAATCGCCTCCTGGGTCTCTTTATACAACTCAAACCCCTCGCCTTCGATGGCGTTCACCTGGAAAAGGAAAAGCTCCAATCCTTCCCCATTCGAGTAGACACCCTCCGCCCATTGCCGCTGCTCCTCGAGAAGATTCACAAACCTGCTCATATTCTCTTGAATCCTGGCGAGAATTTCGCTGGTGTTGGGCACTACATCGCCCACGCGCGATCGCTCCACCTCCAAAAGTGGCGCTCCACCCAATCGTACTCCCACATCAAAACCCTAGATTTCCACACCAGGGGCGATGGAGGCGAGTTGTAGTAATTTTCCATGCAGCTCTTCCGAAGGTGCACCACAACTCGAACATCTCGAGTTATGTCGATCTCGACTCATGGATCGCATTCGAGCATGTGCAAACAAGTTTCCAAAATTGTTGTGGTCTTCTCTCTCCTTCCATTCCCACGCCCACGTTCGCCCAGGCCACTCTGAGGTCCTTGCTCGCTCTTGCTGAAGACTGCAGGGAAAAGTTTTTTAATTTTCTATCGAAGTTCAAGCTGATTGTCGGTGTGGTTTTCATTGGACTTGACGCAGCTGAAAATCTAAAGAAAATGAAAATAAAAAGAGTGGACACCTGATGGAAAAGCGCTGTTTTTCATGTGTTTGGATAGTAGTTTCAATCCATATCACACGATCACACCTCATCTGACCTTACAAAAATCCTGTTAATGATTGTTATTCCCTCCCAGATTGTTAAACTTTACGACCTTCTAGGCAGCACACAGTCGGTCAAGGGAGCAAATTTCGTATGTGGCTTATCACATTAAGATCCTTGTGAGCAAAAATCTGTGAGATGAGAAAAAAATTGGTGCCTAAGACTATCCAAGGCTCAAGCCACATAGACGTTCTTCCCGGAGAAGTGCTCCGTGTACACCTCGTGCATGTAGTCCCTGTAAGTCCTGCTGCGGTACTTTGCCGGACTCTGCTGGCTCACCAGCTCTGGAATCGGGCTGATCTCCGCATCTAGTGACGGCCCAAGAAACGCCCCAACGGACAGCCTCGAGCTCTTCGAGTTCACCATCACCCTGTGCAGTATGCTCTTGTATCTCCCATTGCTGAGCTTCTGATACAAGACAACCAACCAAGACAAAGATCAATCCACAGTTTCTCAAAAAGTTTTCGACTGCTCGTACCTCTAGCTGATCGCCCATGTTAACCACCAGCATTCCCTCGAGTGGCCTCACATTGTACCAATCCTCGCCTTGCTTGAGCTGCAATCCCCCGACTCCATCCTGGAGCACAAACGTGAGGCCACCACTGTCGGTGTGGCCTTCCATCCCCAATGCTTGCCTCGGATTCGGGCAAGCCGGATAGAAGTTGGCTCTCGTCAGAAGAACCATGTCTTCGAATGCTTCCAGAAGACGATTTGTGCGGAGGCCAAGTCCCTCAGACATGACCAACAGCATCCTCTTCCCGAGCTTGAAGATGTTTCTGGCGTACTCGGATCCAACGTCCCTGTTGCATATAGAACATCAGCAATCTAGAGCAATACCATAATCACGGAGCGAGATACTGACTTGTAGCTGGCTGGGAACGCGGGCCAGGGGTGCGCTCCGAGGGACTCTTCCTTGAGCCACATCTGGAGGTGGTCGTGCCACTCGAGCTTCTCTTCCTTCGAGGGCATCATGCTGGTGCAGTAGCGGACGGGCGTGAAGATCTCCTCGGTGTAGTACCGCATCTTGTCCTCGCTGGGCGAGTTGAAGAACTCGAGAGCGCACCTCATCACATCCTCGGTGTGAATGCCGTGGTTCTTGAGCTGAACAAGAAATACATCCACTTAGCGAACATGTACTACAGGAAAAAGACACTTCTTGAAAACTTACGTAGAACATTCCGTACTTTGAGCAAGCGTCAACGAGATCCCTCTCGAAGCTCTCGCTCGCCACATCGACTATCGGCAGCACCGCGTACCGGGAGACATCGGCAGCTCCATTCGGCATCATGTATCTGTCCGGAACGCTGTCCAGCGTCCCGTTGCAGCTGTCGACAAATGCCTTGATGCCAGCCATGGATGAAACTGTGTAAGCAAGAAAGCTTCAAAGATGAAAGATGGAAATGTAAGGCTTTCTCAACTTTGAGATGCGGATATCAGTGTCCCCCCAGTGCCCTGCTTATATAGTTGCAAAAAATAAGATTTTCAAGTGGGCAGCACGAAAATGCTAAGAACGTTACCATTGCGCCGATTCCGGATCCGCCCCCGCTCAAGACCATTTTGTGGACTTTTCCGTATCCGTGATCTGACCAGCGTCCACATGCGGCCTGCCTCGGATCCACATCAGGCGTCAAAGCTCAACTTAGTTGACCCACCAGAAAAATCCATGAACCTTCGCAATTGTCACGTTTTCTAGTGTGCTTTGAGAAACGAAAAGATCGTCCACGCAAGCGACGGCTGCAGTCGGGGCGTCACATGGACTGCAATACGAACAAGACAAAGGCATAAGAAACGATTATTCGGCAATGGCTCTAGCAATGGCGAGGGAGCTCTTCTCCATCGCCAGCAATCGCTGGGTCAGGGCTTCTACCTGATAGCATGCACCGGAGGCACGCTCACCAGCTTCAGCTTGTTCTCGCAGGCGCTCAAAATCTCCCTGTGTTACAGGCAAGAGTCCGTCAATAACATCATCTCGGTACCAGCATGGCTTTCCCGCCCATTCGCGGTTGTGTTCCAGACTTTCTTCCAGTTCCACGTCAGCTCCTTTCTGCTCCTCCTTGGGCTCCTACCAACCTTCCTGTATCTACTGTTTGGCCTCTTCCTCTGGCCCGGGCCTGTCGTCAAGAAGTCCAGCGACAAGTCCATTCTCAGCTCGTTCCCCACCTTTGCCGCCTTAAGGGCCTATCTCATCGTTGTCACAGTCATCGGACTGAGATACTTCTCAAGCTCGGGGCACGGTTCTTCCTCGAGTTTGACATCCTTTCAAGGACGGGAATGGGAGGATCGGGGGAGTACTGCTCGCAAAGCTATTGCAGTCACTTGCGCCGTTCCCGAATACCTTGTTGGTGGAAAGTATGAAGCAGGACCCTCCTTTTGTGGACGGGGATGACTACCGGGAATGCTTCGAAAAGAGCAGGAGTTCGATCGTAGCGAGGAAGGTGGCGTGCTGACACTTTAGTCATGAAAAGAGCGTGGATCGATCGTGTGATCTTTACCGAGATCAGAGAAGACATGGCCATCTGAGACGACGTTGTAGTGCATGTAGGAATTACTCGTGGTGTCTGCATGCTTCGGAGTTGATCGACAACACCAGCACCGTTCGAATGTGATCGAAGCTCAGCTTGGACAACCAGAACAACCACAAGTAGTACGATGACCAGCATCAAACGAAAGGCACCGAGGCTGGAAGCCTGCTCGGTATGCTCCCCTCGGTGTTCTATCCTCTATCTCCTCTAGAAATAGGCAACATTGGTGTTTACAATAAATAGTTTTAAAAGAGTGTCTTGACAATCTCTCGCGAAGAGCTCATCTAGCTCCGCATCCACGAGCCTGTGAAGAGCTCCCTCCACGTCCGAAGGCCACATGAAAACATGCGGCAAGCTCAGTGTCGTCATGGTGAAGGCAATCTCGTCTTCGCGCCTCAGCCTCCTGGCGATGTCTGGCTTGCTCGAGCCCATCAGGCACCTGTGCGCATCCAGAATGCCAGAAGCGCTCAGCCTCGGTGCCAAGTTTGGATTGCTTCCTTGGAGCTGGTGTGCAAATGCCCTGTGGAGGCAACGCAGGGCTTCAGCCTCTTGGCTCATATCTTGAGAGCCATCCAGCAGCGCGCCTGCGGCAATCGCCTCCAGGGTCTCTTTATACAACTCAAAGCCCTCGCCTTCGATGGCGTTCACCTGGAAAAGGAAAAGCTCCAATCCTTCCCCATTCGAGTAGACACTCTCCGCCCATTGCCGCTGCTCCTCGGGAAGATTCACGAACCTGCTCATATAATCTTGAATCCTCGCTGGTGTTAGGCACTGCATTGCCCACGCGCGATCGCTCCACCCTCCAAAAAGGGCGCTCGACACAATCGTACTCCCACATCCACATCAAAATTCCTAATGTTTGAGAGATTTCCAGGTGCACACCAGCAGTGAAGATGGAGGCGAGTTGTAGTAATTTTCCATGCAGCTCTTCCGAAGGTAACAGATGTGCACCACAACTCGAACTTCTCAAGTTACGCCGATCTCGACCCATGGATCGCATTCGAGCATCTCTGGAGTGTGGTACACCGAGAGCTCTGGAGCTCGCATTCTCAAAGTAAGATATGTACAGCGTACTTTTTAGAAACATCGGTGGTTCTTTTGCAGGATGAATGACGAGTTGCAGGATCTGGTGGGAACATCAGAGTGCTGGGTATGTGTTAATATAGGAAGGACGAGAGGCTGACTCGTCCAAGTTCTCTTTACCAAGCAGTTTACGTATACAAGCGTTTTCACCACTCGGATTGATGCACTTGTGTCCATTGTACACTTTCAATCCGCAAACGAGCTTGTAATGTGCCAACGAATAAGAAAAAAAATCTGTTCTGTCTTCCTTTTCATAAAGTTACAGGTATGCCGGAGTGTGTAGCACACTTGATACATTGTGCTTTTGCTATTACAGGGGCGTTGTTTCATTTGCTTGCAGGGAGGGCGTTAAGCACATAGTGCTCCCAGCTATCTGCGGTCGGTTTGTACTCACACCTTACCTCTTGTATGTGGTATATTTCAGGTTTCCTTTGGATAATCTATTTTATTCTATATTCTGTTTTGGCAGTTTCGTAGTGCCCAACAAAAAGCATGAGACTGAGCAAACAAGTTTGCAAGTTTGTTGTGGAAGTCTTCTCTCTCCCTCCATTCCCACGCTCACGTTCCTCCATCTCCCAGCCCAGCTCACTTAATTTTCTATAGTTGATTGTCGGTGTGGTTTTCACTGGACTTGACACAGCTAACAATCTAAAGCCAATGAAAATAAAAAGAGTGGACACCTGATGGGAAAGTGCTGCTTTTTGTGTGTTTGGATAGTACTTTCAATCCACACCTGTCATATAATTCTGGCGCTTAGGACCACGTTACAAAATTCAACTATAAATTATTTATATAATGAGACACCTGTTAACAAAAATTTCTCTTATTCCTTCCCAGATTGTTAAACTTGATGACCTTCTAGGCAGCACACAGTCGGATTGTTAATCTTTTACGACCTTCTAGGCAGCACACAGTCTGATTGTTAACCTTTTACGACCTTCTAGGCAGCACACAGTCGGTCAAGGGAGCAAATTTCGTATGTGGCTTATCACATTAAGATCCTTGTGAGCAAAAATCTGTGAGATGAGAAAAAAATTGGTGCCTATGACTATCCAAGGCTCAAGCCACATAGACATTCTTCCCGGAGAAGTGCTCCGTGTACACCTCGTGCATGTAGTCCCTGTAAGTCCTGCTGCGGTACTTTGCCGGACTCTCCTGGCTCACCAGCTCTGGAATCGGGCTGATCTCCGCATCTAGTGACGGCCCAAGAAACGCCCCAACGGACAGCCTCGAGCTCTTCGAGTTCACCATCACCCTGTGCAGTATGCTCTTGTATCTCCCATTGCTCAGCTTCTGATATAAGACAACCAACCAAGAGTAAGATCAATCCACAGTTTCTCAAAAAGTTTTCAACTGCTCGTACCTCTAGCTGATCGCCCATGTTAACCACCAGCATTCCCTCGAGTGGCCTCACATTGTACCAATCCTCGCCTTGCTTGAGCTGCAATCCCCCGACTCCATCCTGGAGCACAAACGTGAGGCCACCACTGTCGGTGTGGCCTTCCATCCCCAAGGCTTGCCTCGGATTCGGGCAAGCCGGATAGAAGTTGGCTCTCGTCAGAAGAACCATGTCTTCGAATGCTTCCAGAAGACGGCTTGTGCGGAGGCCAAGTCCCTCAGACATGACCAACAGCATCCTCTTTCCGAGCTTGAAGATGTTTCTGGCGTACTCAGATCCAACGTCCCTGTTGCATATAGAGCATCAGCAATCTAGAGCAATACCATAATCAAGGAGCGAGATACTGACTTGTAGCTGGCTGGGAACGCGGGCCAGGGGTGCGCTCCGAGGGACTCTTCCTTGAGCCACATCTGGAGGTGGTCGTGCCACTCGAGCTTCTCTTCCTTCGAAGGCATCATGCTGGTGCAGTAGCGGACGGGCGTGAAGATCTCCTCGGTGTAGTACCGCATCTTGTCCTCGCTGGGCGAGTTGAAGAACTCGAGAGCGCACCTCATCACATCCTCGGTGTGAATGCCATGGTTCTTGAGCTGAACAAGAAATACACCCACTTAGCAAACATGTACTACAGGAAAAGACACTTCTTGAAAACTTACGTAGAACATTCCGTACTTTGCGCAAGCGTCAACGAGATCCCTCTCGAAGCTCTTGCTCGCCACATCGACTATCGGCAGCACCGCGTACCGGGAGACATCGGCAGCTCCATTCGGCATCATGTATCTGTCCGGAACGCTGTCCAGCGTCCCGTTGCAGCTGTCAACAAATGCCTTGATGCCAGCCATGGATGGGAAAGAAAGCTTCAAAGATGGAAATCGAAATATGCTTGGATGCTAGGCTTTCTCAACTTTGAGATGCGGATATCAGTGTCCACCCAGTGCTCTGTTTATATAGTTGCAAAAAATAAGATTTTCAAGTGGGCAGCACGAAGATGCTAAGAACGTTACCATTGTGCCGATTCCGGATCCGCCCCCGCTCAAGACCATTTTGTGGACTTTTCCGTATCCGTGATCTGACCAGCGTCCACATGTGGCCTGCCTCGGATCCACATCAAGCGTCAAAGCTCAACTTAGTTGACCCACCAGAAAAATCCATGAACCTTCGCAATTGTCACGTTTTCTAGTGTGCACTGAGAAACGAAAAGATCGTCCACGCAAGCGACGGCTGCAGTCGGGGCGTCACATGGACTGCAATACGAACAAGACAAAGGCATAAGAAACGATTATTACCTGCAAAGTCGGCAATGGCTCTAGCAATGGCGAGGGAGCTCTTCTCCATCGCCAGCAATCGCTGGGTCATCGCAGTGTCGGGCTTCTACCTGATAGCATGCACCGGAGGCCCAGCTTCAGCTTGTTCTCGCAGGCGCTCAAAATCTCCCTGTGTTACAAGCAAGAGTCCGTCAATACCATCAGCTTCTTCAAGGATCTCGGTACCAGCATGGTTTTCCTGGCCATTCGCGGTTGTGTTCCAGACTTTCTTCCAGTTCCATGTCAGCTCCTTTCTGCTCCTCCTTGGGCTTCTACCAACGTTCCTGTATCTACTGCTTGGCCTCTTCCTCGGGCCTGGGCCTGTCGTCGAGAAGTCCAGCGACAAGTCCATTCTCAGCTCGTTCCTCTACCCCACCTTTGCCTTAAGGGCCTATCTCATCGTCGTCACAGTCATTGAGGGGAGCATACCGAGCAGGCTTCCAGCCTCGATGTTGGTCATCGTACTACTTCTGGTTGTTCTGGTTGTCCAAGCTGAGCTTTGATCACATTCGAACGGTGCTGGTGTTGTCGATCAACTCCGAAGCATCCAGACACCACGAGAGTCTGTCGATCAACTTGAAAGCATCCAGACACCACCGCCAACTGACAAGTCTGAAACTCAGATCGCGGATATGAATTCCACCCGTAGTGCTCTGCAAGTCGTCGACATTCTCCTTCTCAAGCTTCCAGCGCTTGCATCTACAGATGGTTCCAAGTTCCGGTGAGAGGGAAGGACTACAGGCTGGTCCACGCCTTGCTGAGCATCGACACGTGGCTCATGGTGATCGCAACTTCCTGCGGCCTGGGAACCGTGTCTACCTTCTACAGCAACTTGGGCCAGCTGAGCGACTCCACCGCGAGGATGAACATCTTCGTGGCTCTCCTCAACATCTGGGACTTCCTGGGAGCAGTCGGCTGCGGCTTCGTGTCCGAGATATTCCTCACAAGTTTGGCATTGGACGGCCGTTCGTCTTCGCTGCTGTGGTTGGCTTTCTAGTGCTCGGCAACTTGCTCATCGCCTTGGGCCTTCCCGGTGCGCTGTACATCGGCTCCATCATCATCGGCCTCGCCACCGGAGGACAGTGGGCGGTTGCTATCGACCATCATCGCGGAGATCTTCGGGCTCAAACACTATGGAGTTCTCCAGAGCTTCCCAAACATCGCAAAGGGGATTGGGACGTTCGTCCTGTCGGTGGAAGTTGCGGGTGTGTTCTACGATCGACAAGCCAGGAGATATCGGGGCCCTGACACGCTGGAGACCGGGCTCTTGTGCCACGGTGCCAAGTGCTACAGCGAAACCTTCTTCGTCATGGCCGCCACCTGTTTGTTTGGGTGCGCCATCGCCGGAGGTGAGGCCCAGGTTGATGAGAAAAGTTGCTGCTACTGACGATGATAGCAGAGCTCTCATCTTCCTTTTTTTTTTGGTTCCAAGCTATACAAGAACCAAAGACTTGAAATTAGCACCCAGAACCAAAGAAAAACAAGAATAGAATAGGATGAATGCGTTTTAAAAATAGAGAACTCGCAAGAACTTCCGGAGGGCGACCAAATGCTTTATTTCTTTCGCATTCCACTGGAGGGCCGTGCATTTCAATCGGAGGGAAGAATGCTATCATCCAGCGCCTCGGTCGATCTATAATGCAGGATGATCGCCACATGCCCTTTTAGGGCTTTTTTGTCCTTTTGATTTAGTATTTAATTGCATTCCTAATCTAATCTAATCTAATATCGTGTGCTGTTTTCCATGAACTCCGGCCGGAAGAACCACGTCGTCATGATCGTGGGTGTGGGAAGAGCCTGTGCGGACACCGTCCGGGCTGGAGCATTCGATCCGCTAAAGCAGAACGCCACGAAGGTGAAGATCCCCTCGGAGATAGACCCGGTGGTGATTGCCCAAGAGGGCGTCAGGAAGTTCGCCGATGCGAAGCACGATTTGATCATTCTTGACACAAGTGGAAGACACAAACAAGAGAATGAGGAGCTTGCCGCTGCTAGAGTCTTTTTCTTGAGGATACTTAGCATTTGCTCTCGAACTTTACAGAACCCCGATTTGATCATTTTCGTCATGGATAGCAGCATATGGCAAGCTGCGAATGATCAAACACTGGCCTTTATAGAGAGCGCTAAGGTCGGTGCTGTTATAATCACCAAGATGGATGGCCATGCAAAAGGTGGCGGAGCTCTTAGTGCGTAACTATTCCTTTAAACCTTGACAATTGCCAAGGTTTTGGTTTTCCAGTAGAGAAAAAGCTTTTGTCGGTAACTTCTGATTCGACTCCACATGTCTCTCCAGACATGGGAGATATAGCTGGTTTTGCTGAGAAAATCAAAGAGGTTGTTCCAAGTGAATTGCAGCCAGAGTTGGTGTAAACTTGGTGGATGGAAACATCAGTTTTAAATTCTTGTGCGATCAAATCGAGAACATTACTAGCATGGGATCTCTAAGGATCTTACTATCTCGAGAACCACTATTTTTTCTGATTGTGTGCGCAGCTCATGTCCATGATTCCAGGATTCAACAACGTAAATGTGCATAGTTTTGACACTCAACAGTTAAGAAAACTCTACGAGAAACGAAGCTGACTCTCAAACTCTGGCTTTGATTTGAATGCAAAACTAAGGTATTGAATTGCAGAATGAGTTTGTTGGGATCTCGTATACTCTGAATCGCTAAGGGCTCGGGGACTAGCGTTGATAATGTAAAAACAATGTCCAAACAGATGAAAGGCCTGAAGCTCAACAAGAAAGGGGCAGAAAGAGTAAGATGCTGCTGGCAAACATGGTGAAGCAATTTAGTGGAATGGGAGGGCTCCAAACTTTGATGAAGCAATTGCCAAGATAGAAATGATAAAGGATGTCCAAACAATCTTTTGAGGGACGGAATAATGCATGTAGATAGGGACTCTCTCTCTGTTCTGTATATTCTTTGCAACATGGACTTAGCACGAGATAACAATTTGATCAACTTATAATGGCTATGGATACGATGTTTTCAGTGTAACTGTACGATTGAAAACTAGTTTCTCCGCCGAGGAGTCGGGATCAACGCAAAAATATCCTGCATAATCCGAATTGTCACGATTTGACGATTTGAGCCAAAGGAAGTTAAGTACCTGTTCGCTCGAACTGGAACCTATCCCCCGGCTTCGCCGTCCGCAGATTATCCAAAGCGAATGCCCCGTGTATGACTTGCTTTGAATGGGGATTGAGGTCCTCTAGCCAAGTGTCTTTGAGTTCCGCAGGATCCTACACAGCCATGATCAAACTAGAGAGTTATCACCGCTTTAACACGTTCTCATACCTCTGACAGGAACAATCTGTCGAAGAGTCTCACTTCAACTTCGAGAGGGCGCGCTCCTTCAGCAGGTTCGGGAACCCAGTGGAGAACGCCCTGCCAAGGAACATATAAAACGATTAGTAAGCACAAGATTTAGTGCACAGAGTAGACCTTGGGCTTGATGCTTTTCTTGGCGTCGTACGTGGCTCTTATTTCAATGACTTCGCCATCCTTATCGCACACATAGTCGACACACGTGATGGGGTACGCATATCTGCACTCGAATGCTCTAAGGTGATTGTTCCAACTTCAAGAAAGCGTACCTCAACAAGGCTGATTTTCCTTTGGCTAGCCCGTAGAAATCCTTGGAATCCTTCGTCCGAAAGTCGGAGCGCTCAATATATACAACTCTTGTAAATGGCATCTACAACATGCAAAGGAAAAAAATAAAAAACCATCAAGGAATCAATCCACAGAAAACCTTGTACGTAGCCGACGGGTCATCGGGCAGCCTCTTGCCTTCCACTTCTTCAGTAGCTTCCAGATTCTCAATAACAACCTAAGGAGGAAATAAAGTGACTCTAACCTCACGAAGTTTTTACTCGTACCTTCAGTGGATGGAGAACCACCATAGTTCTTGGAGCAGTTTTGTTCAATTCATCCCGAACAAAATGTTCCAACTTATCCATTCTTATAAGATTGTCACTGGAAATACGAAGCGTTAAAACCTTCGAGAAGTTTACATCAATCTACCTCCTCGTGATGCCTATAGACCGACAGAAAGCATTGATAGCAGTAGCCGGCATTCCTCGTCGACGTAAACCAGCCAATGTCAAAAGCCGAGGATCGTCCCATCCATCCACATATTTTTCTGTTACTAATCGGTTTAGCTGCAAGGATGAGGAGGTCAAAGCGCGCACAGTAGGGAAAAAAAATTACCTTCCGCTTAGACAGCACATTATTCGTCATGTTCAGCCGTGAATATTCCCATACATACGGTAGATATAGATTCAATCTGTCTAGCAGCCAGTAATACGATACCCTGCGGGACTCAAACTCCAAAGTACACAGCTACAAACAAAAGAACCAATTCAGAACAAACAAAACAAAAAAAACATTCTCTACGTACCGAATGGGATATATTTTCCAATGAATCGACGATGCAGTGTGTAAAGTCGTAGCTTGGATAAATGCACCATTTGTCTTTTGTGCGAGGGTGTGATGCTTTCTGTAAGTGACTATTTCAGAAATAAAACATAAACAGCATGCCTGTACCTTTACTCGATAAGCAATAAGGTCCAGCATATTGTAGTTCTCGTTTTTCATATCTTGCTTCATTCGCAGTGTAGCTTGCCCTTCCTCAATCAACCCAGCCTTCATCTTTTCGAAAAGATCCAGAGATTCTTCTACAGGCCGGTTCCTCCATGGGCTTTCCTTGAAGTTTTCACGGTATTCTTTTATCTCATCTGCCGTCTATAGAAACAATCAGTTAAATAAAGCGCGCCATATTTCTTACCTGATGATCAACATAGGCGTGACCAGATTTTATCAGCTCTACAGCAAGCTCGTAAAGCTCCTGAAAGTAATCACTACTGTAGGTAATCTGCAAGAACCGACGTTAAAAACTCCTATCAGGAATTAAATGTTTAAAGACCTTGAACGGTTTCCAACCCATCCACTCTACAATCTCTTTTATGTGTTCAATATATTCTTCTTTTTCGGCATCTGGATTCGTATCGTCAAACCTGCCGTAGAAAAGACATAAGAACCTGCTAGTGGAATTCAATGATTACCTCAGGTAGCAGTAGCCATTTGCATCGCATGCAAATCCAAAATCGACAAACATGGCCTGCCAAACAGAATCAAGACACTAATGACACAAAAGACACTTACCTTAGCATGTCCAATGTGTAAGTAACCATTTGGTTCAGGAGGAAAACGGGTATAGACTCTTCCACCGGTTGCCTTCAGATGCTTTTCAAGCATAGCTCTCGTATTCGCTGGGTTCAGTACTGTTCCGTCGCTGAATCTTATTTCCACGTGAACTCCGATATTGTCTTCCGGTTTTGGGAATATTGAATAGGGGCTTACTTCCTCGACAGGGAGAATTTCTTCCTTCTTGACTTCCTACATTGGTACCAAGATTAAGCGCGTTAAAAACTGACAATAAGCACCTCAGGCTTTGGCTTTTTCTTCTTGGTTTTCACGTCGTCCTCTGCAGTTCTCTCACCCAGGAGTTCATGCATTTTCTTGTCTATCACTTTCTACAAGCAAACACAAACACGTTTTAAAAACATATATCAGGCTACCCGAGCAATACCTTGACATATGTGAAGTCCGCAAACGGCTGTAACTCCCTGACTTGTGCCAGTAGAATCCCAACTGTAAAGTCTCCAGATTAGAATAAGATCACTGAATGTACTAAAGGGCAAACCATTAAATTTGTAGCGCTCATCGAGTAGTTTCGCTTTGTTCTTTTCCAGCACTTTCTCGACAGCAAGCTCCGCGTCCTCTGGAGAGACAACCACACCTTTCACCCAGAAAGAAGTCAGTGACCGAAAGCTAACGGAACTAGAACTCACCGACACCACAGACTCTCTCAAAATCTTCCACCAGGAATTCTTCTGGATCGGAAGAAAAATAGCGAAAGGCTGCATCCAACTGATGGCTCTTAATCTGCCACATCCCATAACGTCTTAGCTCACAGAGAATCAAATCCAAAAACATCTCAAGACCTTTCCAGAAGTAACGTAGCTCAAAAACTTTGGCCGATGACGAAGAGCGTTCGCACGGTTTGCCGGGTACTTGGTTGCAATCTGCCACAAACCATTCAGAAGCGAGGAGGAAAAATTCGATAGCTTACCGTGTACAGCACGTTTCCAACCGATTTGTTACAGCCATTTTGCACACCAGCCTGAATTTCGACAATGAGAATCTCTGGAAGAAACACGAAATCGCATGCAATTACCTCCTTGATCACAGCCAGGACACTGCTTCTGACCTTCGGATTCACCATAATGTTCTGCGCAGTGGTCTCCTCGATACCGATTCGGCAGAAGAGCTCCACAGATGCCTCCATTGCCTCGCTCATAGCGCTGCTCGCGCAGCCACGCCCTACACGACTAGACCTCTGTAAAACCCTAGCATATAGCATATTCTTATCGTGAGCCCTAAACAGGCCGGCCTTATAGATTTCCCGCGAGAATTCAAATTTCAAATTTTCAAATTCAAATTCCAGTATGGAATACCTCAAGAGGGCATTTGCTATCATTTGCTATTGCTTCCTCTCCCATTTCCCTTCGCGTCTTCCATCGCTCCTCTCTTTGCTCGCGCGCTCCATTATCATGCGAGGCCGCGAGGAGTTCCTCGCTTGCCTCTCGTCGACCATCTCCCCGTACTCGCTGATGCCACCGCCGTTTCCCAGGAGCTCCTCGTAGGCCCTGTCCTGGTGCTGGAAGCTTGGAGCGTTTGGATTTGGATAGCCGCGGCTGTTCGTCATGAGCACTGGAGTCGATGCTGTTGTCGTTGCCACTGCTGCTAGATGGACGTTGGTCGGGCTCACCGACGCTGCCGCGGCTCCTGGGGGTGGCGTTGGAGGTGGAGTCACTGCGTTCTCGCGATCCGGCCTCGAGCTGCTGTTACTTTCTCGCGCGCCCTCGCGGTAGCGATCGCGATCTCTTGGTCTACTAGAAGATGCGTGTTAACATTTGGGATAGAAGATACATGGATTGGGAAGAAGCGGAGAAGAAGTTTTAAGTCACCTGCTGCCAGAGGTGGTCGAGGCACTGTAGTCTCTCCGCGAGCTCCGCGCGCTTCCTTGCTCAAGTTCTCTTTGGTAGTCTCTCTGTGTTCTCGAGTGTAAGTAAGAAACGAAACTGGCAAGAGTTTACCTGTGAGCGTTTCTCCATTTCCAGTTCTACTACATGCCTCAGCTCTCTCGTCTTTTCGCGTTCTTTCTCCAAAGCCTTTTGCCTTTCAATCTCCCGTTCAGCTTCTGCTGCTCGCTCCCTGTAATCAAAAGATGTATAAATGACTCATGGAAATCTCTTAGAGGCCCACCTATCAAGTTCTTGCAGGATTACAATCTCCCGGTGTGCCGCTTCATCCAACGCAATCTGACGATCCCGCTCTGCCATTCGCTGACGCTCTCTTCTGATCGCAACTTGTTGTCGTGATTCTTCACGTTGCCTACAAGCACTCTGAAGTTTTACGACAATGAACTTTCTACTGCTTACTCTTGAAGAATTTTTTCTTTAAGTTGTTCGAGGTCATTTGCGGAACTTTGTGGCTGACGCTTTCCTTCCAGCATCTCCAGCTCCAGTTTTACTTCCTCCAGCTCCTATAAAATCCCGCATGATCTTTGTTAGAGAGACCAAAATTTCATTACCTTGGCTGCTTCTGCTGCGGCTGCATCACGCGCGTCTGGGCTATCACGCAGAACTGAAAGGCGAGCAAAGACCTGAAGAAGTGTTCATTTGGTGAGAGAAAAGCAAAGAACTAAGTATCTTACCTCTAGTACTGAGTCCCTGACAGCCAAATATCCTGGATCATTTGGACGTTTGATGTCTTCACCCAGTAGTGCTTGCTCTAGATTCTGGAAGTAAAAAACTGTGAGAGCTCTCAATTTTTCATAAAAAGATTCTACCTCTTTCACGACATTCCCTTGGGTCCTAAACTCCAGTAAGACCTGGCAGAGACGTCGTCCAGCTTCCATACACGTCGTTCCTGTACCATTCAGAAAACTTGTGTCAAAATCTTGAAGAACAAACTTGGTTGCTTACCTGGTTTCGTTTTTGTTTGTTCTTCCATAACTCTCCAAACCTTAGCAGGAATAGACGTGACATCCTCTGGTGAGGCATAGATGCATGCCCGTGCTAGTAGAGATAGCGCGAGGTTCGTGTATGGGCCCGATCTCATAAAATGCAAGGACGTCGTGCCAGGAACCAACGAGTCGATTGTGCTGAGAAACGTCTTTAGCTGATGTGGTTCTGCCATAGGAATGAACTTCAGCAGCAACTCCATTGCTTGCTGTCTAAGTCCCAAAAGAGAGTCCGACGCAGCCGAGAATGTGACTTTGTCCCAGGTAACAGAAACAAGCTTGCGCACAAACTTATCATACGAGTATCTCTGGCTTGCGACTTGAACGTCCAAGTTTGAGACGTTCTCATTCCTCCTTAAAAGCTCCCTCAGCTGCTGCAATGCCCCTGACCGCAGCTCTGGCTCGGGATGCTCGAGCATCGCTGCCAGAAGAGGAGCAAGCGAACTGGATGCTGCTGGCTTCCAGATCTCCAAGCCTACATGCTGAAGAGCCCGTGGCATCCACTTGACAGTCCATAACCTCCAGCTCAGTCTGGGAGCACGCGACCACTGATACTGCAGGATGGAGCAAACTTCAGCAAGCACCATGTGTACGTGCAGTGACGATGGTAGCGCCAGGAAGTAGTCCATTGTTGCCGCAGCGACTTGCCAGCAGTGACCCTTTTGCAGCATAGCCACCGAGTCCGTCAAGGATATCAGAGCATAGTGCCAAAAATCTTGCTGACCATCGTGTTGGTGCCGCCGGCGGAGATAACTTGCCAGTAGTAAACATCTCGCTCTCGTACTTGCGGCCGTCGCAGCAAGTTTAGGATGGAGCTTCCATGCGGCCTCAAGTTCGGGACCGAGTGCCTGCAGGAACTTCTCCACGTTGTCATCCAGTAAGTCTGGGCTGCAGCTTGATGGCGGCTCGGCATATCTGCCTTCAAGGCTGTCACCTTCACTCAGCACGCCGTCGTCATCAGTCACGGCATTCCCAACTTCGACAAAGTCTGTTTCTTGCTCCGCACCAGATGAGTCGGGGTGAGCCTGCTTCAGCGGTTGCATGGAATGCATGCCACGATAAACTGAAAGCTCCCCGTCCCCAAGGCTGTTCTCCATAAGCGAGCAAAGTGCTACCAGGATCTTGTCGAAGGCGAGAACGTATTTCCCACAAGCAGCGGGAGGACAGGATTTTGTCGACTCCACCCAGCTCAAAAGAGAAGAATAAAAGCCCGGTCGCATACCCGGAGAGATGTCTGGAAGAAGATAGCCGCATAAGTAGATTACGAGCGGTCCTTCGACAGATTGTTGCTTGTCTTGAGGTCCTCTCTTTAGCGCATCCAGCAAAGCACCGAAGCATATAACGCTGAAAGACTCGCGAAGCTCTTCGCCATAACTTGATCCTCCGGCTGCCGCAGCATACGCAACGAGCGGCTGCAAAGCGCTCATCACGGATTCCAGCATGAACATGTCGCAGTACGAGCTCGAGCACAGCTTGAGGAGCATACGGATGACTCTTGGCATCTCTGGTACGATGGCCTCCATATGCTCTAGCACAATAACCTCTAGCAGCTGGAGAACAATGCGTTTCACGTTGGCTGCCGCAAATCCTTTCACGGAGTAACTGCTACCATCCTTGTGTTGAGGAAACGGATCTGAACAGACCTCCGCAAACCATCCCAGCAGATCGGGTACACTAGCAGGAGCAAGAGACTTGATTTGAGAGCGAACTGATTCCAGTAGTATGTCCGCGTATCTTTGGAAATGTGTTCTCATCTTGGGAAAGAATGAGTCGAACTCTGGATAGAGTACCGAAGCAGCCGACTCTTGAGTGTCGATAGAGTTCACGATATCAAGCTTTGCCATTGCACCCGGTGCTTTAATCTGCGCATCAAACTCCTCAGAAGTTTCATTACTTGATGATCGGTTGGCGGGACCAAAGGCCGTGAGCTCGTCGGAGAAAATGAGAAGGGCGCCAGTAAGCTGTTCAAGTGACGAAGCCAGAAGAAGACCGGCTTCTTGATATGTCTGAGCGTAGATCGATAACGACATCCAGCCGATGTAGCGAACAAGAGGAAAAGTTGACAAGGCAAACCTCGGTATTTCTTGAAGCCACGAAGAGGCTGGAACCAGCTCCTTGTGTGCTGATCCCCCGTCGAAAATATCGCTCCCTCTGAAAGGCCTTCCAGCAGCGACATAGACCATCCGGCTGAGCAAAGCCCACTGGCGTCGTATCGCAAAAGCATTAGCTATGCGTCGCTGTGAGTATCCATCTTTTGCGCGGGTGTGCTCCAAAACCACTGACTTGTTAAGCCGCTCCGCACTTTTGAGAATAACCCCAACTAGATCCCCAGGCGGCACCAGCGGCCCAGTGCTCGTCTCCAAAACGAACAGGAGGCCCTGTAGTAAAACGTCGTACAAGTTGTGCATGTCCCTCTGGAGCTGCCGAACGAAGAACATGCATAGCTGACTTTGGTGCTGGCGGACAATAGTGGCGGCATCTTGGAGTCTCTCGTCTTCGGCATCCACCGATAGACTGTTGGAAAACTCGGCACTGCCAACGTCTCCCACGCTTTGTGCCAGGTCGCAGTCCCATTTTGACGCTTGCAAGAGAATCCTCAGAACAGCCTTGTCTCTTTCTTCCTCCAATTCGATAATGGATTCTGCCGCTGCCAAGTCCTTCCCTGAACCAACCTTGGAGAGTATCTGCCGATCGTCGCTGCGTGAATCCATGAAAACGGGATTCAGATGGCACTCCGCAGCTAGAAGTAAGGAATCGATCGCAGCCTGGTGACTTTCGGGACTTTGTTCTGTTTGAGAGTGCAGCTCGACCGCAAAACGGATAAACTCGGACGCTTGTAACTCACGTTCCGCCTGGCTTATCAATTGCAGATAGTCCTTCTGCAAATCAAAATACTGATCTACGGCCCTTTGATCCAGTGGAGATTTTTCATCGGCTACAATCGTTGCTGTTCCATCCGAATCCACTGCTTTCCGGTCAGCAGCCAACATCATCCCCTTAAGTTCTGGAGAAATGAAGAATAAGTTTGACTCATCAGCAGCAGCGATACTATCGTTTCCCTCGCCAACAACTCCAAACTTATAATCAGCGACGGTATTATCATCCTGACTCGGTAAACCAGTAGGAATTGCCAAGTGTGGAGCAAGAATAGAAAGCAATACACTGCCGTTGAAAGAAGCTACATCAGAAAGAAACAACGAAGAAAAAAGTACCTTGGTGCTATACGTCCTTGTCGCCATTCCACTTCTAAAGCAGGCAGAACTGAGAACCTTTTGACCGCGGCGCAGATAAAATCAAGTGCCAAGGCGCAATTTTGGTCTCGCTTTTCATATAGCATTGTAGACATATCGCCAAATGTAATTGTACTTTCGGTAAATGTCAATGCTGGCATCAGATAAGGTTCTAAAATCTCGATAAGAAACAAAATGTTGGTTTTCACGTCCTAGAGATAAGAAAATAGCGTCACAAGAGTGAATGAGACAAGTGCTTCACCTTGTACTGCTCTAGTAGTTCGTCCACATAACCAGAAAGTCCCAGCATTACGTAGAGCAAAGCTGCACGCGCTTTGTTCACACTTTTATGGCCAGCCTGCAGCAAATAATTTCAGACGAAATAGAGCTGATGAGATTATTATACCTGAATGACGCCGGCTACATCTTCAAGGAGCTCGATAGCCAAATCCACCTGCACTAATGAAAATCGTTGAATCCCAGGTACAAAACCAGAAATACAAAAACGAAAGAAAAACTTACAAGAAGCATCTGACCTTGCAAATAACCATGGATAACCACGCTGAAAGAGGGCCGGTACATAAGTCGATCAGCAAACAGGCCGCTTTCTCCTTTAGAGAAAATCACAAGTTCTGATAAGTACGATTAAAGCGAAAAAAAAGTTTATCATACATGCGCCGCAGAAAATGATGCAAGGTATCCGGAACAAGCGTCCAGAAGTGGGCGATACGCCAACGAGATCGACAAAGATACCACCTGAAAGAATCCGCTTGCATGAGAAACATAAAAAGAAAGATATTTCTTACGTGTGACACAACGCCATGAACTTGAGGAACTTGCCACGGCCAAAATGTTTCATCAATTATTTCAGCGCCTGTTAGCAAGGTGGAAGAAGGACGGATTGCTGAAAGAGAAGATGATAATGAAATATTAAAACTACAAGTAACTAGGAACAAAATTAGGACCAGCACCTCCAACAGTAGCCTGAACGAACGGCAATACTGGCACCAAGTCGGCTTCCGAATCGGCTAGCCTTCTACAAAGTACAGGCTACAACATACACCAATCATAATTATTCAAAATCCGAGAAAAAAAGAGAGTTACCTGGGAAGCTAAGCAGTAAAGAACGTGCAAAAGACCCTCTTCAATCAACGAGATTTCTAATATTCCAGCATTCGTTATGTCAGTTGTTTCTTCAACAATTCTGTACTCTTCTCCAAAAATCTCCGAATAATCAGAACCAGCAGCAGCTGAAGCATCAGAAACGGGCGCTTCAAGCGAGTCAGCGTCGTGAGTAATTGTACCCGCTAGCTTCGTATATATTACAGCAACCTGGAAAGGAAATTATCTTTTGTTAGAGGAACAAACGGAGAGAACTCAAACCTTTTTACAAATCCTTGAAAGAGCACTGTTTTTATTGGCCACCTTCAAGAGCAACAGAATGACATCAAATCTATAGGCCAAAAGTAGACCCACGGGTTTCTGGGAAACTCCAGAGCCCTTTCCTCGTTTTGGAGGTGCCTGAGACAAGAGAGAAACATATAAACTACGAGAATGTAAAGCTTACGGCATGCAACCTGAAAATTCGAAGAGACCGAAAATACGGAAGTTTGAGTTCGAGCTGTTTCATCTATACCAGTCTTCTCGGCTTCCCTGTATGACTACAGTGCGTGAAAACGCAGTATTAGCCTTATTAAAGAATCTAACCTTCCACCAGCTGACGCTAGAATTGGATAGAATGGACCTACAAGCATCGCCAGGAGCTTAACAGTTGATTCCATAGCTTCACTGCTAACCGCCAAGTCGCTCTACAGAATGAGCATCAGAGAAACAGCTGAAATGGAACTATTCTCACCTCGAGCTGAATCAAGAACGGCGATAGCCGGCTCGCAATGTCTTGGAGAAGCTGCAGCTCCATGTTAACTTCTACACAGAAAAAATGATAACTCACTCATACCTTAAGGTAGACGGCATGTAGCTCGTGCTTGTGGGAAATAATCCGTGGGAGCAAGTAGTCAACAACAGGCTGGAGTTCTGGTTCTAGACCAGGAACTTGAATGCCCATCAACTGCAAAGAAAGAGAAAAACATCACTATGTCAGTTGAAGTATAGAAAACGAAAACAAAGACTAGTTCCGACCTGGACGTAGAAAATGGCGATCGGGTTTCCACGAAGACAAGAAATCCGAATGAATCGGCATGGTGTGTAGCCCGCATAGTACGTCATGTCTCGCCTGGGAGCTTCACAGCGTGGCCTTACTTTCACAAAACTTTCCGGCTGAGAAATCACACAAACCGAGCTTAAAAATACAGAGAAAGAGATAACAATGCCACACCTTAAACTTGAGCCCGGCGGCAATCTCCCATTCCAGCACCGATTTGTTGTGCGCGCGAATGTGAGACAATAGACACGCCTCCTGCGCAAAATCTTCACTATAGAAGCTCAAAGGACTCACTACTCGCGACACTGACCTCCAGCTCGAGAATGATCCACTCCTTAGCATTCGTCCCAGTCGACCAATGCGTCCGGAGATCTGGATCGAGGACATACGCCGCCTTCTGCGACGCCGATTCGCGCGACGATGCGCGCACCTTGAACGGCAGCGCCTTGAGGCGAGGATCCAGCTCTGGCTGCTGCTCCATAATCAAAACCCTACAAAATTTCCAAGTTCTATACTATAGCTTTCAAACCATGGAAGCTCTTTAAAGGTACATATCTATCATCGATTAAACTGGAGAGGACGCTTCTTTGGCCATGAATTTTCTCCTCCTCTCGGCTCTTATCAAAGCTTTGGTTCTTCCTCTCGTCTTGGAGAGCCCAGTTTTGGTCACCTTGGACGCAAACTTCTTGCGGCATTCCTTCTCCCAGATCCTTCTCGCCTTGGCCTTGGCCATGGCCAGAGCTCGCGTGCCAACCTTCTCCAAGTTCACTCCCTTGGCCGCGGCTCGATCGAAAGCTTCTTTGTAACGGGACTTTAGCGCTCGCATCCTGGCCCCCAGCACTCGTTCTCTTTCGAGAGACACGCCTTCTAAGGTCTCGTTTCGCCGCATTGCGTCCTCGAGCCGATTTGCTAGAGCCAGCTCGCGCTTGGTAACAAGGCTGGTCACTCGTCCTGGAAAAAAAAGAAAGGAAAGTTACTCGTAAGTTTCTACGATCAAGAAAAAAAAAAAAAAAAAAAAAAAACAGACCTTTTAAGCCCATGCGAGCAGTCCGTCCACTCCGATGCAAGTAATCAATCTGGAACAAGTTTAGTTCATGAGCTAAAGTTTCATTCAACGAAATAGATAACTTTACCGAAGTCGAAGGGAAATCAAAGTTGATAACATGGTCGACTTGAAGATCAAGGCCCCGAGCAGCCAAATCAGTACAGATTAGCGCAGGAACTGGACCCTCTCCATCTTCAATCTTAAACTTTGCAAGGTTCTTTATCCTGCGATAGTAAAGAATAAGCAGTTAAAAACAATCACGAACTTAGAAACATGCGTACCGATCTTCTGCAGGGACCTCGCCATGATAATTTACACAATGGACATCCATTTCATTCAGGTAGTGATCAACAGCCCGGCAGGAATCAACTGATCTGCAAAAGACCATACAACGACTTCCTTTGGCAAGCGCGGGCTCAAGAACCTGGAAAGTCACATAAGTGTCACGTAAGTCGTGCAAATGAAGCATTCAAGAAGTTAAAAGCATACTTGAACCAAAGCCTCGAGCTTGTTAATGTTGCCAGGAACTTTTTGGAAGAAATGCCGGGACGTATCGACCTTTTTGTGTAGGGTGGACGTGAAAATGTGCCGAATGCCTGGGAACTCAGTATCAAGGAGCTTTTGCACGGACTACACAGGTCAAAAGTTAGACCAAAAGGACGCGAGAGAGAGTTTGCAGTTCACCTTTGTAATCGTCGCGGTCACAAGAATGGTCTGAAAATCCGAGCCATTTCGCAAGGCACGGTTGCGAAGAGGATCGATTATCTTTTTCAGCTCAGGCCCAAATCCACGATCAAACATGGTGTCGGCCTCGTCGATTACCTACAGAAGAGGGGAAAAAATCCGAGTTTACGCAAAAGAAGAAAACCAAAAGAACTTAGCTGCCTCACCACATACTTGATATCTCCAAACGCCAGGTTCCCTTCTTCGACATGCATCAGCAGCCTCCCCGGAGTCCCGACTACCATGTCGAGAGCTCCATTGAGCGCGTCAGCCTGGGGCCTGGGACGAAATCCCCCACTGATCATGGCAGAACGAAAGCGAGCATGGTGACTTAACGACTTGGCGACTTGTAAAACCTGGACAAAGTTTACAAACCAAAAAGAGTGTTTTTGCAAGCTTCTGGAATAAAAGAAAATTAGTACCTGTTCTGTCAACTCTCTGGTCGGACAAAGAACAAGAGCTCGGGGCTTTCTAGCTCGCACGGTTCTTCCACTCTCGATTTCATCCTTTCGTAAGCTCTGCGCAACAAGAAAGAAGAGAAGTGAGAAAATGATAAGCACACCAAGGAATGAAATAAACCTGGACAAGCGGTAGCATGTAAGCGAGCGTTTTTCCGGAGCCAGTGTGAGACGCCACCACCACATTCTCACCGTCTAGAATCGCTGGAATCGCCATTCTCTGGACCTCGGTCGGCTCCTTCAAATCCAGCTCCTCGATGGCGCCGCGCAGCTCCTCCGCCAGCCCGAGCTCGTCGAACGACTGCGTAGAAACCTCCGCCAGAGAATCCTCGTAATCCAGCTTCTCGCCTTTGCCCCTCCTCCATCTCCTACCTTCCTCTTCTTCCCGGGCAATGCCGCTCCATCCCTCCTTGGACCGCCTCGATCGAAGCCTGTCGAGGAGATTATCCTCATCCGCTAGCGCTGCCGACGAATTCCCGCCCCTCTGCGCCGCCCGGAGCGGCCCGCTCGCGACGCTCAGCCTCCGGCACAGTGGCGGCTTGCGCGCGAGAGGCGATCTAAGCGCAGCCACGGAGGGATAGAGCTGCCGGCAAAGGAATGCCATTCTCATTCCTTCCCGGGCATCTATCTATCGCTTAAACCCTAAAACCTTGGCGAAATGTCATCATTTCTTTATTACTAGTGAAGATCCATAGCTCTTCAGTTCGCGAGCTCCAACGAGTAGAGTTTTACTGACTGACCATAGTGAAGATCCATAGTTCTAAAGTTCGCGAGCTACGAGTAGAGTTTTACTGACCATAGTGGAGATCCATAGCTCTAAAGCTCGCGATCTTTGGTCTTCTCGGCTCGCTATACGCCATCGTCCTCCTGATCTTCCGGTCACGCGTCTCCTCGTAAATCTTCACTTCCTCCTCCCGGAAGAGCTCGGCTCTAAACTTCTCGATCCTCTCCACGATCACGTCTGGAACGCCCTCGCGCTGCTCGATCATGTCGAGATAGTCGAGCTTCCTGGCCAGGCAGCACGAAGTCACCAGCGTGTTGTGCATTCCCAGCGTCACTTCGACGCCGACGCTCGGCAGCCAGCAGTAGAACTCGTAGGCTCCCTGGAAGTCTCCCTGCGCACACAAGGCTCCCAGGAGCTGCCGGAGTCCCTGGTTCTCTGGCCGCTTCCCATCTCTCACGAGTTCTTCCACCAGCTTTCGAGCTTGATCCGCCTTTCCTTGCCAGCAGAGTCCCACCACCAGCTTGTCATACGTGAACTTGTCTGGAACGATGCCGGTGTCGGTCATCTGCTTGAGGAAATCCTTGGCTTCGTCCACGCTGCCTCGCCGGAGGATCCCGTCCAGGAGAATGTTGCTCGATCCCACAAGCTGCTGGCAGTTTATCCTCGACATCTCTTTGTAGAGCTCGAACGCGTCGTCCAGTCTTCCGGCTCTGGCCAGCCGCGAGAGTAGCACCTCCCAGATCTTCAAGCTCGGGACGAATCCTTTGTCACGCATCGCGCTCAGGAGCTTGAAGGCCTCTTCCACCTGATCCGTCTTGCACAGGCTGGAGATGAGGATCTCGTACGTGAACATGTTGGGAGCTGGAACTTTGTCATTCTTTCCGGACTGCATCCTTTTGAACAGCATCCACGCGGAGCTCCAGGCCTCATCTTTGATGAACCCGACGATCATGAAGTTGTAAGTCCAGGTGTTGAGAACGATACCATCTTTGATCATGTCTTGGAACAGGCAGTAGGCTTCATTTGTATCTCCGTTGGCGCAAAAGCCTCGGATCATGAGATTGTAAGAGCACGTATCGGGTAGCCTCTTTGTCTTCATGTCCGAGAAGAGTTTTTTCGCTTCCTCAAACCTGTGCTCCTTGATCATCCGGTCGAGAATGACGTTGCAAGAGCCTGTGCTCGGGACGAGGCCTTTGGCAACTGTGGCGTCGAAGAGCTCGCTGGGGCCTTCGCCACTCTTACGACTGTAAGGAAAGACCACCAAGTCCAAACTCTCTCCATCTTCCGCCACCATAACTCCTTCGTTTGTCACTGCTTCGTAGAGCTTAAGTGCCTCGTCCATCCGCTTCTTCCACACCAAAGCATAGAGCAGCTTGGTGAGTGTAGCAATCCTCGGAGCTACACCTTGATCCAGCATGAAGTACGTGAGCTCCATTGCATCTTGCAATTTAGCAGTGCTGAGCAGTCCTTCGAGCAAAGTGTTGTAAGTCACCACTGTCGGACTAATCCCCCTGCCTCTCATCTCCTGAAACATTTCCTTGGCTTCTCCGGGTCGCCTTGCCTTGCAAAGCCCGTTGATAAGTATGCTGTACGCGTAAAAGTCCGGCTTGTAGAGCTCTGTCCCACACATCTGTCTGAACAGCCTGATAGCTTCGTCGATCCCACCTTCGATGCACAGCTTGTTGAGGAAGACGTTGAAAGCAACCGGGTGTACAGCGATCTTCTTGCCCATCATCTCCGTGACGAGCTTCGCCGCTTCCACATTTCCTCCATCCATCTTGGACAAGCCTAGAACAACGAGGCTGTAAGTGTTGTCCGTCATGCAAACGTTCTTCCGGCACATATCGCTGTACACCCGAGAGGCCTCCACCAGCTTCCCTGCTCGCTGGAGCTTGTTAAACAGGACACTGTATGCAGGCTCGGTACAAGCGCAAGGACCTTCGGCCATCTTCTCAAACACCTCGTATGCCTGCTGGAGTCTCGTAAACTTGCAAAGGTGGTCGATCAGCGTCGTGTAAGTGACGAAAGTGGGCGAGACGTCCTCCTGTTTCATCCTCTCCAGCAAGAACACGGCCTCGTCAAGCTTCTTCCACTTGCAAAGCCCCGCGATCATCGTGTTGTACGTGACAACATCCGGTTTGCATCCTCGGCTGTTCATGCTCCTAAACAGCTCCCTCGCCTCGTGAATCTTGCGCGCTCTCCACAGCCCGGACAGCAGCACGTTGAAGTTGACAATGTCCGGCTCGCATCCTTTCGCTGGCATCTCGGCGAAAACATCCATAGCCTTGCTCACGTTTCCCGTCTTGCAAAAGCTCTGGACGATGCTGCTGTACGCGTGAGGAGTCGGAGGATGCCCGAGCTCCTCCATCTCCCTCAGGAACGCCAAGGCCTTCTCGATGTTGCGAGCTTTGCAGTAGCCATCGATGATGATGTTGTAGGAGACCACGTTGGGAGCGCAGTGCTGCGGCATTCTTTTCAAGTAGCTCTCCGCCTCGGCCAGCATCCCGGCCTTGCAGAGGCAGCTGATGAGATTGTTGTAGAGAATCGCGTTTGGAAACAATCCAGCCTCGAGCATTCTATCCAGCTGCGAGCACCCCCTCTGAAAACTCCCACTCTTGAAGAAACCACGTATCAAGAGGCAGTGGGACTGGACGTCAGGAGAAAAACCGGCATACTTCATCTCCTCCACGATCGCTTCCGCCTGGGCGACCAGATCGGCCTCCACGAGCTTGCGGATGATGCAATTGTAAGAATGCAGCGTGCTCACGCACGAATCCTGCCTCACGGACCATCGAAAGAAGCCCACCGCCGTGTCCGGATCGTCGCAGCTCCTCACCACATCCTCAACCAGGGACGAATTCAGCGGCTGCTGCCTGAAAATCTCCTCCAGCCTGCCCTGCCAGTCGGAAGAATCGCGCAGAACAGCGACGATGCCCACCGCATCCACGCATTCCCGCTCCTTCTTGTCCCGGAAGAGCCCTAGAATCTTGAAGACATCCAGCGCCGGTGCCTCCCCCCCCGCAGTGGCACCGGCACCGAGCTGCGAGAGATCCAAGACCTGCGTACCGGAGCAAAGGAATCGCCGGTAATGCCGAGCGGCAATGCTGCGAGCGCCCGTCCTCCATACCCACATGGGTTTATTAGAATATATCGCTAACGGTCCAAGCATATTCTGTTCCCAGCATATTCTGCCAAGCCAGCATGTCAGACTGTATATTCCTCCGGTTGGCGGGGAATATACCACATGTTTTAGTTTTGAGAGAATGGCTCTTCCACTCCGGCGGCGGCTCCCCTTGGCGCAGTCTTAGTTGAATTCCAGCTCCAGGGAATTCCCGGCGATCCTCCCGGATGCCTGGAAGCAGCGCTGCCTAGATTCGTGCCCGGCGCCTGGCGAGCGCGTCCTCGTCCTCGTCCTCGTCGGTCGTCATCGCCCTCGCCAAATCGAAATCCGGGGCAGCAATGCAGCGGGGGAGAGGGATTAGCTAGCGGGAAGCTGTGGCATCGCAGCGCTGGATGGATCGCCCGGTCCCCGGGGGCGGCAAGGGCAGCAGGGAGAGGAAGGGTTGGGAGGTGGGCGAGAGCAGCGGCGCCAGGCACCACGTCCCGGCGCCGCTGCCCTCATTCAACCGATGGAGCGGAGTGGCGGTGCCCCTGCCCGAGCCGCGCACGCCACGGACCAGCCGCAACTCGGAGAAGAGGCGCCTCCAAAAGCTCTTTAGGCTGGAGAAACAGGCAGCTACCTTGAATGTAAGTGTTCTCAGCTTTCCTTGGCTTTGGATGGATGATCTTCTCCCTCAAATCGATCTCTGTGAAGTTCTTTTCATCTTTTCGTCTCTGGAGTTCTCGATCTCTTTGCATTTGAAATCCTCCACTTCTATGAAGATTTAGTCTCTCTCTCTCGCTCCCTCCTGGTTTTTTTTTAATTTTTTTTTCCATCAATGCCTCGTGTGTTCTTGGTTGACTGGCTAGCTTAGCTGCATTCCTTCCTCGTTTGTGGATCTTGGAACTTTCGATTCACTTTTCTCCTCCATGGACGTCAGGAGGAAATTAGCCAAGCCAAGCAGGCACCCAGGGTCTCCATCACTTGCAAAGAGTACGTATTCATCGAGAGATCTCTACGAATTTCGTTGACAATGGAACTGTTTTTTAAACTCAAGAGTCGCGGAGTTCATTGAGAGCCGGGGCCGGGAAGATCCTTTCGTCACAAATCAGTAAGCTTCTCACTTTCTTTGTTTTTCACAACCCCATCTCCATCCGCAGCAATTCCAGGCCGTCCTGGAATCGATGGCTCGGGTCGCCGGCAGGAAGACGAAGATTTTCTGGGTGCTGGTGCTTCTCCTAGGCCTCACCAAAGAAGAGTAGAGAATTCCTTTCCCGTGACACACAAAACAGAAGAAATTTTCTTGCTTGAACCCACATGTTTTTTTTTTTTTTTTGGTAGTTTTCTGGAGCACAAAAGAAATTTTCTTGCTTGAACCCCCACTTCTTTTTTTTTTTTTTTTGTAGTTTTCTGGAGCGTAGGTTGAGTTTGAACATTGAAAGTCAAGGAACGTGCGTGTTGGCTTTTCGTTCCATTTATCGCGGAATTTTTTCCCATTGTTAAACAAAAAAATGGACATATTCTTAGAATATCTCAGCATGTGAAACACATTTTCTACTCATTATATACTGTCAAATGTATGTACAAGCATAGTAATGGCGGCCTGACACTAATCTTTCTGTATATCGAGTGTATTTCACTTTTGAATATATTGTTTATAGATTCTTGCGGGGTCTGGTGGAAATAGTCACAACCTAACAGCCTTAAACATGTTAGACAAGAGAACATAAGGGGCAGCACTTTTCAGATCTAGATCAAGCCCAGATCTTTGTCTACCTGGAAACAGAGATTTCTCGGGATTTTTACTAAGCTGCCTGTTAAAGTTAGCAAAAGAGCTAAGTAAGCAGTTCCAATCCCTTGAGTCTGGCAAAAAGGGCATATGCAAGATGAGGTCTTCTGCGTGAACAAGATACCCTCCCCGTGCAAGTAGATCCACAATGCAACCGTAAAGAACCTTTGAAGGATCCAAGGTACCATAATCAACAATAAAAGATCTGAAAAAATTAATACCCACATGAGCATCACCCCCGTGGCTGCAAGCAACCAAAACCAAAACAAACGAGCTCTCGTCAGGTTTAATTCCTTGAGATATCATCTCCTTGAAAATATCCAGAACAAGTTGATAATGTCCACAGTGGGCATACATTGCTAGCATGGTGTTCCAGGTCACTAGATTTCTAATCACCATCCGGTTGAAAACAACACTTGCCGTCTCCAAATGACCGTTTTGGGCATATGCAGTTAGCATGGAGTTCCAAGTCACCAGATTTTTATCCGGTATACCATAGAATATGCGCTTCGCATCCTCCAGATACCGGTTTTGGGAATATGCATCCAGCAGGGAGATGCAAGAGACAAGATTTTGCTCGTACATGCCATCAAAGAGAATCTTGGCCTCCTCGAGATACCCATTCTGGGCATATGCCGCAAGCATGGCATTCCACGTCACAGAATCTCTGCCGGGCATCGTGTCAAATATTTCTTTGGCCTCCTCCACTTGTCCACTTTGCGCATATCCAGTGAGCATAGTGTTCCACGAGAAAACATCCCACACAGCCATGTTTTGTGACAAAAACCTTTTTGCCCCCTCCAAATCTCCATTTGAGGCATGCGCACTAAGCATTGCATTACACAAAACCAAATTACACTGTTGTATCCTAGAAAACAGTCGCAAAGATTCATCCAGATTCCCAGCCTGGGCATATGCCGATATTATAGCTGTCCACGAGAACAAGTCTCTCTCGGCCAAGGCATCGAACATTCTCTTCACCGAGGCCGTGTCACCAATTTGCGCATACGCCGCGAGCGTTGCATTGTGTGCCACAAGATTCCACTCGGGCATCCGATCAAACAGGAGCTTCGATTCCTCAAAGCAATCCCACTGCATGTAAGCCGAGAGCATCGCAGTCCACGAGACAATGTTACGTTTTGGCATCTGATCAAAGAGCGCTCTGGCCATCTCCAAATTCCCATTCTGCGCGTAAGCCACAAACACGGTGTTCCACAAAACCACGTCCTTCTCTCTCTCGTCAACCTTGCGAAACATCCGATTGAGCTGCTCTAGCTCACCGTGCCTGGAATATGCCGCCATTATCGCAGTCCAGGAGATAAGATTCCACTCCGGGATGCCATTAAACACCTCCTGGGCCCTCTCCAGATGCCCGGCCTGGGCATGCACGGCCAGCAACGTCGTCCACGTCATCAGGTTGACCATGGGCATTGATTTGACCACGCGGTCGCACTCCTCCGTACGCTCCACCCTCGCGTACGCCTGCAGCAGCCCGTTCCACGACGCCAGGTCGTTGTACGGCATGGAGTCAAAGACGTCCCTTGCAGCGTCCACATGCCCGTTCTGGGCATACGTCACCAGCATGGCATTCCACGTCACAATGTCCCTGTACGGCATCCGGTCAAACATGTCCTTTGCGCCGTCAATGTGTCCGTTCTGCGCAAATCCAGTCAACATGGCAGTCCACGCGACCAATCCCCTGTCCGGCATCTGGTCAAACAGACCCTTGGCCTGGGCAACATGCCCGGTCTGGGCATATGCCGTGAGCATGGAAGTCCACGCCACCTGGTCCCGCCACTGCATGGTATTAAAGAGCCGTTCAGCGTCCCTGACGTAGCTGTGCCGGGCATAAGCTGTGAGCATGAAGTTCCAGGAGTAGCGATCTTTCTCCTGGATGCCATCGAAGATCTCTTTCGCGTGGTGGATGCTTCCACACCGGCTGTACATTTGGATGAGGAGATTCGAGAGGTAAGCGGGCAGTGGATCCGAATAGACGAGCCGAGTGGACCGCTCCACATCTCGTGCGTCGGACAGTGCGTTGCAGGACTTGATAAGCTCGACACTCTTGTGGAAGTCACCCATGAGACATATCTTCCTTCTAAGTTCTTCCTCGTAGAACTTCTTTGTAGAAACTAGTTGTCTCGCCAGAAATCATCGTAGTGCTCGATCAGTGGCACGCCTCTTTTCTTCTGGAGCTTGATGTAGTCCGCGAGATCGTTTGACACGCGCTGCGCGAACTCCTCCTGCTCGGCGGCCTGGAGCTTCTTGATGAGGCCCCGGTAGACGAGGTGATGGAGGTGCAAGCCTGGAGTTTTGAGCATCCGGCTGTAGAACCTCTCCAGGTTTTGGAAGTCGAAGAGATCGAAGCACGCGCTCATCACCGGGACGAACATATGCCGGTTGGGATGCATCTCGTTGGCGTCCATTTCGTCCATGGTCGTCCACAGCTCGTCAAATCTTCGTAGATTGGTGAGGATGAGGATGAGTTCGCGGTAGAGGTAGCTGTTTGGCTCGTACCACGACTCCTTCTCGATGATCCGGAAGACCTGGAGACGCAAACCGTGAGGAAGAGCTCCTGGAGGACGAAGTTTTACCTTCAAAGCTATTTCTTCTTCTCGGTGCTTGCGAAGGATGGTGAGGACGCACAGCATGTCTTTCTTGAGCATCCTCGGCGCGTTTGTTTCTAGATACGAGTCCACCTTGTCTGGATCGTTCTTGCGATGCCTGAGAGCCGTCACGGTCTGCATTGCTTCTTGGGTGAACTCCCGGAGACGCAGGAACTCCTTGGGGATCTTCTCGGGTCGAAACACCTTCGACTTGGAAGGCCTTGGATCTGGAGTGTCGGCCCAAAAGAATCCAACGTTCTTCTCCCTCGATCCTAGAAGAGGAGCTGCTCGGTGGAAAAGACGTATCTTTTGGAGCTGTGCTTCGAGAGCTCTCCGGGCGAGCGACCCACATCCTGCATTTGAATATCAGCTTTCACTCCAACAAAAAGAGATGAGAACGCACCTCTCCGAGAAATCATCTTAAGAACCCTAAACCTTTGTCGAGGTCCTTGAAAAGAATCTCGGCTCGCTCGAGCTCCCCGGCGCTGGTGAGCTTGGCGATGAGAAACGCGTAGAAATTCGGGCAAACCTTACACCCGATTGCCTTGATCGCCTCGTAGATCTCCATGCACTTGGCAAAGTTCGCCAGGCTTGCAAACTTCCTCACTGGAAAAACGAGCATCTCCTCCGAAGGCTCGAGCTTCTCGTCGTGTAAGTTCTTGAGCAGCCTCTTCCAGTCTTCGATCCTGTCGTGTTTGATCACGAACTCCATGATCGATTGAAAGAGCTGCGCGCTTGGTTTGTACCACATCTCTTCTCGTATGACATCGAATATCTAGGAAGAAAGAGAGCGTCCAGAAGAAATAGAGAAGAAAGAAAAGATGGAGCTCACCTCGAGAACTCTATCGACTTGGTCCTGGTCTTTGAGTGTGAGAAGAACGATCAAGTAATCGTAGCGCATCATTCTGGCAGAGCGATCCTTGAGCAGCCGCTCCACGTCCTTCTTGCCCCTGGCAGCTCGCTTGATCTCGGTCACCAGCGCCAGAGCTTCCTTGCTGGGAAACATTCTCTTCCCCTCCGGCCTCCAGTCGATCTCTCTAGCGCTCAGAAGCTCCGACGACACGGCATGGCGACTCTTGACGAAGCTCCTCGTCTGGGCCGCAATCCTCGAAAATCCCAGCGTGCCTGTGCCACAACATCCAGATCCAATGACATGATATATGTTCTAGCAGGAAATCTTACGCTTCGCAACGCGCGCTTGCGCCATCGCCTCCAGCTCGATCTCAGTCCCTGCGCGCCATCGCTGCGGCCGATCGAAGACAGAATGGCGGTACCCTAGAACAAGAAGGATGAATGTGGCCGAGCTAATCAAATCTTGCCCCAACCTCTCCCAAGCCAAAGAGATTCACGATTCCATCCCATGCCCGCCTTCCATCCCGATCGCCGAGCTCCTGATCCAAATGTATGGCAGGCTTGGCAATGTCGCCATGGCGGCACAGATCTTCGATTCCATGCCGTCCAAGACCGTCCTCTCCTGGAACTCCATGATCACGGCCTATTCCCAGAACAACGATATTGGCACCGCGAAGAGATTATTCGACGAAATGCCCGATCGAGGCCTAGTTTCCTGGACCGCAATGCTCAGTGGCTTCCTCGACCATGGCCGGATCACCGACGGCGAAGAGCTATTCGATCGCATGCCCTGCCGAGACGTATTCACCTGGAATGTCCTCTTAAATGCATATGCCCGGTTAGGGCATCTTGATCTTGCAAAGCATCTTTTTCTTTCAATGCCAGAGAAAGATGTGATTGCTTGGAACTGTTTGATAGCCCTTTTGGCACGAACACATCGTCTTGAAGAGGCCAGTGAGTTATTCCAAAAGATGCCCCATAGGTCAGCTCAATCCTGGAATATTCTCATTGCAGCATATGCCCAGGCAGGGCATATGCTTGAGGCCCGGCATTTGTTTGACGAGATCCCACAAAGGGATCTCATTGCGTGGACGGCGCTGCTAGCAGCATATTCCCAGAACGGGCATCTTAAAGCGTCAATGGAGATTTTCCACGCGATGCCAATGAGGAATCTCGTGTCCTGGAACGCCTTTCTCTCGGCTTTCTCGCAAGTCGGAGATGTTGAGAGCTCCAAACGAGTGTTCTTTGCAATGCCCGAGTGGAATGTGGTGTCGTGGACGTCGATGTGCCAGGCTTACATCCACTCGGAGAATCTCGATCGAGCGAGGAAGTTCTTCTTTGAGACGATGCCGGTGAAGAACAGAGTCTCGTGGAACCTGATGCTCACTGCCTATGCCGAGAGGGCGGATGTCGTCCAAGCGAAGATGGTGTTCGATTCCATGCCAGAGCACGACCTCGTCTCCCTCTCCGCGATGCTGGCTGCTCTGATTCAGGCTGGAAACCTGGATCAAGCAAAAACATTCTTCAAAACGCTGCCAGCAAGAGGAATCGTCGTGTGCAACTCCATGCTTGCTGCATATATCCAAAGCGGTCATCTGGAAGAAGCGAAGGAGCTCTTCTTCCGTGGAATGCTCGAGAGGAGCTTGGTTTCCTGGACGACACTTCTCTCCGGCTTTGCAGACAAAGCGAATGGAAGTCTTGATCGAGCGAAGGTTTTGTTTGATGAGATGCCCGACCGGGACTTAGTCGCGTTGACTACCATGCTCGCGGCTTACGCATCTCGCAGCCACCTTGAAGAAGCCAAATCCATCTTTGATGCTTTGCCAAAGCATGATGTCGTCGCATGGAACGCCATGCTCGCGGCTTACTCCCGAAACGATTGCCTTGACAAAGCGGCCAACTTCTTCCATGAAATGCCCGAACGCGATCTTGTCTCTTGGAACTCTATCTTGGAGGCTTACGCCGTGGCTGGTCACGACCGTCTTGCAATGAAAACGTTTGAGACGATGCCGGGGAAAGATCTTTTTTCTTGGAGCACCATTCTAGCAATGCATGTCCGGAGCTTGGAACTTCATCTCGTGGCAGAGCTCTACACTTCCCTGAAGATCGAAGGAATCACTCCGGACGAGATTGCTTTTGTGTGTCTCATCTTTAGTTGCAGCCACGCTGGAGATTTGGACAGAGGTGTGCACCACTTTAAGTCGATTGCCTTGGATCATGGCGTGGAGCCGAGCAAGCGCGAGTATGGCTGCTTGCTTGATCTTCTTGCCCGAGCTGGGCATTTGCGGGATGCTTTCGATCTCGTTGCCAACATGCCGTTCGAGCCGGATGTGGACGATTGGAAGAGTTTCCTTGCATCTTGCAAGAGTCTCGACGATCTCAAAACAGCGTCCACTGCATCCAAATCATCACTGGAGCTGGACTCACGCAGCTCTGTGCCTTATGTGTTGCTAACAAACCTTTGCACTCCAACTTCCGAGCAAAAGGTTGGTTTCAGAATGTAAAGATGGTTGTTTTTCAGTTTTACTTTTATAGCTTATGAGATTTTAAAAGTAAATTGCATTTTTAGTTCCTTTTTCATTTTGATTTAGATGTTGTGCTAAAACAATTTTTTAATTTGTATAGTATAAATAATTTATTCTATCAAATTTTTAAAACTAAAACATATTTACTATCAAAATTGTTACTAAATATTTTAAAATGTTGTTCGCACTAAACTGATGACATTTTCAAAGCATTTGCTTTTATTGCCAAGAACAACATCCGTGTCTAACATAACTGCTAAAATTTTATTGTGAAGCCTAAAGAGGAAAAGTAATTTTTCTAGTTCTACCTTCTTTGCATTTTTCTATAGATTAATTATCAAATTTTAACAAGTTTCAAAATATTTTTCATATCAAATCAATGTAAGTTTTCATTAGTGTATAATTAATTACAGTATTCAATGTTTTAAATTACAATGAACTTCTATTTCAAAAATAATTTCTATTTTTTTAATTTTCAAATTATTCATAAAATAATTAATGGCTAAAATTTTATATGGTTATGGTGCTTTGATCATAATTAATTTATATAACATCACAATATAACTTACAACCAAAAAAATAAAAACTAAAATAAACTTTCACTCAGCTTGATTACCTAGTGACGAGGATGATATTATGGTTATAATAACTACTTTGAATTAAAAAACTAATTAATACAATCTCAATTGATTCAATTAAAAAACTAGGAAATAACTTATCTTCCACTCTACCTTTATAAAAAAAAGTTTAACTACCTTTAGTTTTAAAAATTTATACATTAAGTTTTACTAACTTTTGTGATTTTCTCACTATATAGCTATGCCCTAATTTATTAAGTATTTTCATTCTATTTTATTTTATATTTTTTATTATTATATTAAATTAATATATATTGAAAATATAGTTTATTAAAAAATAGATTTAAAAACTTTAAACATTTGTATAAGACAAAAGAAAGAAAAATATATTATAATTGTTATACCTTAGTCTAAATCTTTTAAAATAGAAAACAAATTAATTTAAATAGATGAATATTTTTATGAGGTCCAAGTGTACAACTATAATGTTATATACTAAGATTAATATAATAGGGTTTTGATAATTATTAGATTGATTTCAATCATATATATAAACTAGGGTTTTTAGGCTAATGGATGTATATATTCCTATTCCCTTTCTATATTGTATGCACTCACATTAGTGGAAGTGAGGGCCAACTTTAATTATTTTTAAGGAGTGCTTCAATTTGGGATTTTGGTTTAGATTTAATTTTTATATTATCTAGATTTCACTTTCTTTTTAGCTTTTTCAATTTTTTCTCTTTTGTTTTTTCTCCTTTTCATTCATCTTCATGGCAAAATAATAGCCTTTTCCTCCTAACTCTGAAGTAGCACTTGGTGCTTGATATTATGTGGTTGCTATTGAACAATCAGACTTGATAATGATATTCATAGCACAGTGGTACAATTCCTCCTCTTATTACTGTCAATCTTCATGTCTGCCCAAAGTTATTTTATGGGAATTTTAGGGATGATATGTACCATTGATTTAATCACTTTACAGTGACTAGTACTTATCATACTTGGGATGATATTTGATGTTTTCATAAGTTTCCGTACCTATAAAGGATGGTGTTATAGTGGTATAATGGTTTAAGTGCAACTATTCATATGGATTATAACATTTTCCTGGACGTCTTCAACCTTGCATTTGGACATGCTAACAATTAAAAGGATGCTTTTTAATAATTACATCTTCTTTATCAAAGACCATTTAAATCAATAATGCAATTTGGCATTCACTTTTGGAGACTTTTACTTTATATAGAGTTAAATATATAAGAGTATATCAAGTTGGAATGTTGTGGTTAACACTTTGTCAAGATATTGTAGAATTTGTATATGCACTTGCTCCAACCGCCCTTAACAATACTCTTTGATTCGTGCAATATTATGAAACATCACATCTTCCACTTTTTGCTAGATGTTATTTAACTCCAATTCCTATGGGAGATGGTTCTGATGAAGGTTGATGCTGCTGTTGCAAAGATAAAGGCAAAGACGTGATCATGGCCATGATATCCATTATTAGGCATATGATGAGGTTAACCACACATATTAATGGTTTTGGCATTTTCTAAATTAGTGTCCTTTATTTCCTAGATGGAGGATTTAGCATTAACAATGTCCTAGTGGTGTTGTTGCAATAAAAAGTGTGGATATCGAGATTGTTTTGGGAAATAAAGAGTTATGTAAGCAATAAAGGGTATTTGTGAAAATAAATTAGTGACCCCTTCATCCTGTTTTCAAAAGTATCACTAAAAGGTTCATTCAACACTAGTTAGTTCAATATTTACTTTCTAAATTCATTTTTATAATAAGAAATATTTTATTATTCTCTCTATGTTAGTTGATACAATTTTGGGTTTATCTTCTATTTCTCGGCTATATGTTATAGTCTATATTTGCCGTCGTGCATCAAAATTAGTTTTCATTCTTTATAGCAACGGCCATGCATATGTATGTGCACACAATGAGGCAAACTTAATTGTGCATTTAGACAACCTTGAATTTATGTTTTAATCATTACAAGTGGTGTTGAGTTAAACTTTTGACTTCATGCTTGGTATAGATTAGTTGTGGCACAATTATATCAAGTATGACTGTGATATTCTTCCTTTTGTTTTATATTTACTCATATTTATTCCATTCCTTTCACTTTTGTTCTTCTTTTTTGTGCTTTTACTTTTGCTTCTATTACTTTTGATTTCCCATTAATTTTTCCTATATTTCCATTTTGCTCTTTTATTCACTTTCATGTCCATTAAATGATCTTTGTGTTATAGTAGTTGACTAACTCATTGTTACAAATGTGACTTCGGATATCAAAGGATACTTATTTGCCAATTTTTACAGACACTTGCTCCTTCGTACCATTATAGCAGGAGGTCAATACTATTAGTTCCTTTTATAGTCTCCACTCAAGCTAATTAAGAAACTAATCATCATATGTGCACTTGACTAAATGAGTATAAAGATAGAATTCCTAAATGTTATTAGTCATACTTGACCAGGTTAGAGAAACTTATTTGCTAACTTGCACTTACTAGTGTTAGGAATCCCCGTAATATTAAACTTGGTCCCTCAATATTGTTAGATAATAAGTTATCGCATCTACCAAACACTCTCACTATCATCCCCCTTGTGTTAGTCCCATTCTAGTCCCATTTGTTATTTTAAAAATGTATTTAGATCTACTAGTTAAGCATATTTATAGCATATAAAGATTGTCCTGAATACAATGGTGTTATTTTTGCTTCTAGATTTGTAATCTAGCACTATTCCATATTTAGTAAGTTTTCATAATTGTTCCTGTTTCAAATATATAATGGGGATAGTGGTTGAAATTTTGCATATAAATGTTTTAAATATCAATCTTAGAATATCTTAATGCAAAATATAAATTCATAGGGCTCAAAAGGTTGGGTTGTGAATTTAAAGGCTTTATGAGAACTTTGAAAATCTTACATCATTTGCTATTGAATTACCATTTCGGTAGTTTATATTTTCAATATTGCCTTAAGGACAACCTTCTTTATTTTGTTGAGACTAATCTTGATGATCACTTACAGATAATGGTACCTTCAAGATTTATTTCACACTTTCTATCATGACTCTTCTGGGCATTTGAAATATCAACATGTGACTAAAAAACTATATGGAAACCAAAGTGGCAGGAATCAAGGCAGTCCCAGGCATGAAATACTTGTTTTCCACTAGAATAGTTTAAACATGTTTCACGTGACAATCTGGAAGGGCTACGGTTGTGCAATGGCCATATGCTGCATTGAAGTTGTTGCAGATTTGAAGGAAATGCCTGGAGAGAAATGGAGATCAACTCATGGTCAATGGGGAGATATATGATTTTGCAGTTAACTATGCTATTTCTATCATTTCATGCATCCTCTCATTGAGGTCATGAAGTATGGACTTATCAGTTGTGGTGCTGTCCTATTTGTGTAGCGTATATCGACAAGCCTGCTTACCAGCCTTTCCCTCCGTTCCTTGATATCTACAAGTTCTTCAGGACACTGATCATCTGTCTACACTGTCCAGGGCCTTGGCCTCCATTGGTGACCCCAACAAGAATCTGGCTCTGTTTTATGGAACCTTAACTCGAGGGAAACAGAGGGTACCAGAAACCGTCTAAGATCAGGACGCCGTACAGCATGGGAGCAACCATCGTACAGAGGTCTCGTGCACAAGCAGCAGTCTTAACAGCACAATGTATCTGGCACTTATGAGTTGGACCTTGCAAGCCCATGACAGTGCTGGCAAGTGAGCTGCGCGTGCATCTTAGATACTCGGTTTAAGTGGTTGAATTCAAATAGTCTAGTACAGCAAAAACTACCAAGATCACTATATAATACATTTCATTTAATGCATTTAACTGTTTAAATGGTCCCAGGTTATCGTGTGGTTGTCTGTCCTTCTCGGCAGTTTCTCTAGTGATACAATATAAACAGTGATTTTGCTAATGAACCTGATTTAGATGTGTCTAATATCATGCATGACTGGCTCATACCTTATATACTTTCCTCAACACTGCTTTCCCCATGCTTCCCTGATTTATAGTGTTTCAAGCATGCCGTGAGAAGAATGCACTCGTGATGGCAGTATAATGGCGCTTTGGGATATATCTGAATGTCGAATGAGAGTTCATTCCTTCTCCATTTGCTACATTTTCTATCAACCATCTCCGACATAGATTACAGGGAGTGCTAACTTACTTGGTTGCTCTGAAGGCCAGAATATGACCTAGATGTTCTAACACGATTTCAAACAGCCAGATTTTTTATAAACAGGGACTTCAAGAAAGACAATGAAGCCGAATTTCAAATCCTAGAAAGTGATAGCATGGAACCAGGAGTGCCGAGCGAAAATATTTCTCAGCAAACTTTGACTGGAGTTGGATCAAACGGACAGCTTTCTTAAGCTAAGCAGGAGTCGACATTCTTGACAAGCGCCAATAGCAATCCCAGTTTAGATTCTCTTAAAATTTTTGAATTCCTTCAATCACGCAAAGCCAAAATTCGTCCGAATTGACCAGGGAATCTGAGTCCTCGTGGTGCCGAAAATTGTTTTGGAGCTCTAGAGCCTCGCTTGTTCTAATCTAGCACACACTCACTTGCCTGTAGTGGCTGGGCCTCCCATCTGGATACCTCACACGTCATCTCGAACCCGTCACGCTTGAGCAGCATCTCATGCTCGAGCTCCTCGCAAGCCAAATCTCCCACACCCGATCCTCATCCCCGGATGATCGTGAAGTGGAGCAACAAGAACTTGCCATCGGACAGCTCCACGATTACGTTATGCTGTCCGATGGCAAGTTCTTGTTGAGTCGGTATGTGGAAGTTCCTCTCCTCGGAGGAGCGCTGCACCGCCACGAGCGAGGAGTGGATCACGTTGATGCCGTAGTTTGGTTGGGATGCGGATTTATGGAGACGCGGAGTTGCAGTGGAAAGAGCCACTCCACCATCGCCGAGTAGGCGCGATATGAGGAAGCCGACTTGGCTGCACAGCTTCTTCTTGGCCGACTTGGATGGGAGACTCTTGCAACTCTTGTGCTCGTAGAGATCCTCAAGCATGAACCTGGAGAAGCCGCGGTACAAATTGCGCGTCTCCGGGTCCTCCTTGATGTCCCTGTGCACGGCCTACTCGTCGCTTCCAAACAAGCGGATGAGAGCTCGTCTCGCGGTCTCGGCGTTGGAGGTGGGGTCGGTGGCGATGGGATGCTCCAGCTCGATGCCGGAAACGAGCTCCGCTATGCTCTCGTCGCTGTGGTGGTCCAGCAAGAATTCGTCTAGGCGGTAGAAGCTGACCAAGCCGGGATATAAATCGTGCGCCATCTCGCGAAGCATCTCTCCGAATGTATCCACGGTAGCATCGTCAGAGCCAATTGACACAGAGCTTTAGTCATGAAAATAGCTTGGATTGATCGTATGATCTTTACCGAGATCAGAGAAGACATGGCCATCCAAGACGACGTTGTAGGGCATGTAGGAATTACTCGTGGTGTCTGGATGCTTCGGAGTTGATCGACAACACCAGCACCGTTCGAATGTGATCGAAGCTCAGCTTGGACAACCAGAACAACCAGAAGTAGTACGATGAGCAGCATCAAACCAAAGAACACCAAAGGCACCGAGGCTGGAAGCCTGCTCGGTATGCTCCCCTCGATGACTGTGACAACGATGAGATAAGGCAAAGGTGGGGTAGAGGAACGAGCTGAGAATGTACTTGTCGCTGGACTTCTGGACGACAGGCCCGGGCCCGAGGAAGAGGCTAAGCAGTAGATACAGGAACGTTGGTAGAAGCCCAAGGAGGAGCAGAAAGGAGCTGACGTGGAACTGGAAGAAAGTCTGGAACACAACCGCGAATGGCCAGGAAAGCCATGCTGGTACCGAGATCCTTGAAGAAGCTGATGGACTCCTGCTTGTAACACAGAGAGATTTTGAGCTCCTGCGTTGACAAGCTGAAGCTGGTGAGCGTGCCTCCGGTGCATGCTATCAGGTAGAAGCCCGACATTGCGATGACCCAGCGATTGCTGGCGATGGAGAAGAGCTCCCTCGCCATTGCTAGAGCCATTGCCGACTTCGCAGGTAATAATCGTTTTTTATGCCTTTGTCTTGTTCGTATTGCAGTAGCCGTCGCTTGCGTGGACGATCTTTTCGTTTCTCAAAACACACTAGAAAACGTGACAATTGCGAAGGTTCATGGATTTTTCTAGGTGGTGGGTCAACTAAGTTGAGCTTTGACGCTTGATGTGGATCCGAGGCAGGCAACATGTGGACGCTGGTCAGATCACGGATACGGAAAAGTCCACAAAATGGTCTTGAGCGGGGGCGGATCCGGAATCGGCGCAATGGTAACGTTCTTAGCATTTTCGTGCTGCCCACTTGAAAATCTTATTTTTTGCAACTATATAAGCAGGGCACTGGGAGGACACTACCCGCATCTCAAAGTTGAGAAAGCCTAGCATCCAAGCATTCGATTTCCATTTCAAGCTTTCTTGCCTTCACAGTCCCATCCATGGCTGGGATCAAGGCATTTGTTGACAGCTGCAACGGGACGCTGGACAGCGTTCCAGACAGATACATGATGCCGAATGGAGCTGCCGATGTCTCCCGGTACGCGGTGCTGCCGATAGTCGATGTGGCGAGCGAGAGCTTCGAGAGGGATCTCGTTGACGCTTGCTCAAAGTACGGAATGTTCTATGTAAGATTTCAAGAAGTGACTTTTTTCCTGTACTACATGTTTGCTAAGTGGATGTATTTCTTGTTCAGCTCAAGAACCACGGCATTCACACCGAGGATGTGATGAGGTGCGCTCTCGAGTTCTTCAACTCGCCCAGCGAGGACAAGATGCGGTACTACACCGAGGAGATCTTCACACCCGTCCGCTACTGCACCAGCATGATGCCTTCGAAAGAAGAGAAGCTCGAGTGGCACGACCACCTCCAGATGTGGCTCAAGGAAGAGTCCCTCGGAGCGCACCCCTGGCCCGCGTTCCCAGCCAGCTATAAGTCAGTATCTCGCTCCTTGATTATGGTATTGCTCTAGATTGCTGATGGTCTATATGCAACAGAGACGTTGGATCCGAGTACGCCAGAAACATCTTCAAGCTCGGGAAGAGGATGCTGTTGGTCATGTCCGAGGGACTTGGCCTCCGCTCAAACCGTCTTCTGGAAGCATTCGAAGACATGGTTCTTCTGACGAGAGCCAACTTCTATCCGGCTTGCCCGAACCCGAGGCAGGCCTTGGGGATGGAAGGCCACACTGACAGCGGCGGCCTCACGTTTGTGCTCCAGGATGGAGTCGGGGGATTGCAGCTCAAGCAAGGCGAGGATTGGTACAATGTGAGGCCACTCGAGGGAATGCTGGTGGTTAACATGGGCGATCAGCTAGAGGTACGAGCAGTCGAAAACGTTTTGAGAAACTGTGGATTGATCTTTGTCTTGGTTGATTGTCTTGTATCAGAAGCTGAGCAATGGGAGATACAAGAGCATATTGCACAGGGTGATGGTGAACTCGAAGAGCTCGAGGCTGTCCGTTGGGGCGTTCTTGGGGCCATCACTAGATGCGGAGATCAGCCCGATTCCAGAGCTGGTGAGCCAGGAGAGTCCGGAAAAGTACCGCAGCAGGACTTACAGGGACTACATGCACGAGGTGTACACGGAGCACTTCTCCGGGAAGAATGTCTATGTGGCTTGAGCCTTGGGTAGTCATAGGCACCAATTTTTTCTCATCTCACGATTTTTTGCTCACAAGGATCTTAATGTGATAAGCATGTATGGACACATACGAAATTTGCTCCCTTGACCGACTGTGTGCTGCCTAGAAGGTTGTAAAAGATTAACAATCCGACTGTGTGCTGCCTAGAAGGTCATAAAGTTTAACAATCTGGGAGGGAATAAGAGAAATTTTCGTTAACAGGTGAGGGCCAAGTGTACGGCTACGATGCCGTATACTAATATTAGCGTAGTGGATTTTGGTAGCCGTCGGATTGGTTTCAATCCGGACCACTTGCTCTTGTATATAAACTAGGGTTTTTGGGCTAATTGATATGCACATTTTTGTATTCTTTTTCCATATTCCATGCACTCACATTGGTGGAGGTGAGGGGCACCTTTGATTGTCCCTGGGGAGTGCTTAGATTTGGGATTTTGGTTTAGATCTAGCTTTTTCCATTTCCTTTCTTTTGTTCTTTCCTTTCAGGATTTTGGTTTCGATCTAGCTTTTTGCATTGTCTAGATCTACCATTTCTTTCCAGCTTTTTTGTCATTTCTCTTCTTTTGCTCTTTCTTTTTCGTTCATTTTCATGGCCGATCCGCAATCTCCTCCTTTGACTCTAGAGCAACAGTTGGTTCAATTGCTTGATGCTATGCGCTTGCAATTGAACAACCAAACTCAGTTGATAGCGGCGTTCACGGCACGTGGTACAACTCCTCCTGCTCTTGGTGCCAATCCTCGCGTTCGGCCGGAGTTCTTTCGCGGGAATCCTGGGGATGATGTGTACCATTGGTTCGATCACTTTACGGTAATTGCCACATATCATTCTTGGGATGATGCTCGACAGTTGCGTGAGTTTCCCACGTGTCTCCAAGGGACGGCGTTGCAGTGGTACAATGGTTTGAGCGCAGCTACTCGTGGGGATTGGAGTGTTCTCCCGGACGTTTTCAAACGAGCCTTCGGACATGCCGATGATTGTGATGATGCTTTCCAACAATTGCATCGTCTTCGCCAAGGGCCATCGGAGTTGGTGATGCAATTTGGCGTTCGTTTCCGAAGTCTTTTGCTTCGTGCGGAGCCAAATATGTCGGAGCGGATCAAGCTAGGAATGTTGTGGCCAGCACTTCGTCAAGATCTTGTCGGACTTGTGCATGCACTTGCTCCTGCCACCCTTGACAATGCTCTTCACTTGGCACAACGTTATGAGACGTCGCCTCTTCCACTTCTCGCTGCACGTCCTTCCGCTCCACTTCCTATGGGTGATGGTCCTGTTCCAATGGAGGTTGATGCTGCTGCTGCTCGAGTCCAAGGACAAGTGCGAGGACGTGGTCGTGGCCGTGATATTCGCTGCTGGGCGTGTGATGAAGTTGGTCATATTTATCGGCGTTGCCGTCGTTTTCTGGATTGGTGACCTCCATTTCCTGGGTGGAGACCTTGGCGTCAGCAACGTCCCCTGGGTGCTGCTGCAGTGGAAGGTTTGGACACCGAGATGCATCCGGGAAACGAGGAGTCGTGCGAGCAACAGAGGGACCTTGCGCGAATAAATCAGTGACCCCTCCATCTTTCTTTCGGGAGTATCATCAAGGGGTTCATTCGGCACCAGTTCATCCAGTATTTACTTTCCAAGCTCGTTTTTATAACAAAAAGTCTTCTATTATTCTCTCCGTGTTGGTTGATAAAGGTTCGAGTTTATCTTCTATTGCTCGACCTGTTGCCACACGTTGTCGTCTACACTTGCGTCGTGCGGCAGAACCAGTTTTCATTCTTTATGGCAATGGCCGTACACATGCATGTGCACGGGATGAGGTGGACCTGGTTGTGCGTGTGGGCAATCTCGAGCTTGAGTTGCAGTCATTGCGGGTGGTGCCGAGTCAAGCTTTTGACCTCATTCTTGGTATGGATTGATTGCAGCGCAATCATGCCAAGTGTGACTTTGAGGCTTCTCCCCTTTGTCTCATACTTCCTTATGTTTCATCCATTCCTCTCACTTCCATACCTCTTCATCCCTTTACTTCTACCTCTGCTTCCATTACTTTTGTTTCCCCACTCTTTCCTTCTGTCTTTCCATCTTGTTCTGCTTTTCCCTTTTTCGATCCCTCCGACGATCTTTGTGTTGCAGCAGTTGACCGGCTCATGAAGGAGTATTCTGATCTCTTTGAATTTGACCTATCATCTGGGGCCAAGATTGCCACACGTCATCCAATTCCCACCGGGGATGCTCGTCCAATCAAGGTTCCTGTTCGTCGTCGGTCACCTAAGGAGATCAAAATTTTACGAGCAAACGTCAAGGAAATGCTGGAAAAGGGTGTTATTCGAAAGTCGCGGAGTCCTTGGGCATGTGAACCTCATCTTGTGACAAAGCCTGATGGGAGTATTCGTTTCTGCATCAACTATCGTCCGTTAAACGAAGTGACGATCCCATATGTGTATCCTCTTCCTCACATTGCTGATCTCTTGGATCGTCTGAGGCAAAGTCATTGGTTCACCAAGCTAGATATTGCTTCTGGGTATTGGCAAGTACCAATGGCTGAAGAAGATATTCCTAAGACTGCTTTTCGTACACCATTTGGTTTGTACGAGTTCTTGGTGATGCCGTTTGGTTTGAACAATGCTCCAGCAACTTTCCAGCGGATGATGGACGAGGTTCTTTGCGATATGCCAGAGGTGACTGCTGACTTCATTGATGATGTCTTGATCCACTCGGAGGGGATGTGGGAGGAGCACGTTCGTAATGTTTGTAAAGTGTTGGATCGGCTACGCGATGTTGGTTTAAAGCTGAAGCGGTCGAAGTGCGTGTTTGGGTCCAAGGATACAACTTATCTTGGGTACCGTATTTCTCGTGAGGGTTTGCAAGTTGATCCTGACAAACTTGTGGTTGTTCTAAAGTTCTCTACTCCGAAGTGTGTGAATGATGTGCAGCGCTTTTTGGGTAAGGTGCAGTATCTTGGTCGTTTTGTGGATCATCTTTCCGATCGCACTACACCATTGCAAGCATTGCTGAAGTCATCAACGTCATCTTTCATCTGGTCTCCGGATTGTGAGCGGGCGTTCGTGGATCTCAAAGAGCTATTGACAACTCCTCCGGTTTTGGCATATCCTAACTACACTCGACCTTTTATTTTGCGCGTGGATGCTTCTGACATTGGTCTTGGAGGTGTGTTGATGCAAGAGAGCTCGAGTGTGCCTGGTCAGTGCCATCCCATTGCATACATAAGCCGTACATTACAACCAGCGGAGATGAACTACTCCACGACGGAGAAGGAGTGTTTAGTAGCAGTCTGGGGTTTCGAGAAACTTCATGCATATCTACATGGTTCTCGGACGTTACTTGAAGGTGACCATGCTGCTGTTACTTCATTATTGAAGCGGAAGAACCTGGTTGGTCGTACGACTCGATGGGCTTTGAAGCTTCAGATATATGATTTCGATGTTTTTCATCGCCCAGGGAGTTCTATGGCTGATGTTGATGCCCTTTCTCGAGCTCCTCTTCCTTCTCCACTCACTTCTCATCATTCTGACGAACCTGTTGTTCCAGCATCTATGGAGTTTCTAGATGAGGATTCTGTGCCGTCGGCGGTTGCTGTCCTTGACGTTCAGTGTCCACAGGGTGCAGAGCAAGGTCTGCCTTCTCTTGAGGAGGTTCGCGAGGCTCAAAAGATTGAGCCGTGGATTCGAAGGCTTCGAGATGGGTTTGAGAATCCTGCATCACTTGCTAATGACTTGCCTTTCCGGCATTTACATTCTCAATATCGCCTTGAAGATGGCCTTCTTTATTTTGTGGGGACGGATCCTGATGATCATTTACGACTGGTGGTACCTTCGGTGTTTATTCCGCGGTTTCTCTATGCCTACCATGATTCTCCTGTTCTAGGTGGGCATATGGGACACCGTCATGTCACCGAGAAGCTGCACAGGTCTTTCTATTGGCCGGAGATGCGACGTGATATTATCCGATATGTGCGTAGCTGCGTTTGGTGCCAAGCTCGTAATACTCCCCCTTGTGCTGCGGAAGGATGGTTGGAGTCAATTGCAGTTTCCCGTCCGTTTGAGTTTGTGGCGTTTGATCTTATGGGACCTTTTCCACGATCGACTGTTGGCAATGAGTATGTTATTATTGCTTCTGACTACTTGACTCGTTGGGTGGAAGTTGGTGCTCTTGCTAGTGCCTCTGCAACTGCTGTTGGATACTTCCTCCTCAATCGAGTGGTGTTCCAGCATTCTTGTCTAGAGCGGATTCTTTCGGATAATGGTCTTGCATTTATGGTTGAGGTATTTCATATTTTGACATCTTGGTTGGGGATACGCCACACTTTTACGAGTGCTTATCATCCACAATCAGACGGTCTGGTGGAACGGCTCGTTCGGACATTCAAAGGGATGATTTCGAAGTATGTGAACTTTCAGCATTCGGATTGGGATGGTTATTTGCCGTCTCTTCCGTATGCCTATGTCACAGGGGTGCAGAGTTCTATTGGTGCTTCACCATATAAACTTCTATATGGTCATGATCCAATATTACCAACAGAGTTGGGTTTACCTTCGTGATTGCCACGAGCTCCTGATGCTAGGTCATGGGATCAGTATTTGACAAGCATTCTTCCACTTGTCCGAGCAGAGTCTGCCGAACACTTAGGCCGCGTACAAGTGGGACAACAACGGCGCTACAACTCCCATCATCATCCACCTGCGGAGTACAAAGTGGATGATTTGGTGTTAGTCCGTTTTCCCCATCTTACGGTACGTGGTTTATCTAAGGGGCTCCTTGCGCAGTGGAAAGGACCGTATCAGGTGTTGCGGCAAGTTAGACTGCAAGTTTATGAGGTTCGGCATGACGTTCAGCAGGCCGATCCTCCGGAGATTGTGCATGTGCAGTGGTTAAAACGCTTCATACAAAGGGATCAGGAGCAGTTAATACCGTCTACAGATCCGCCAATGCCTCCTCCTGACGTTCCTCCAGATCCTGGCCCATCTACAAGAGAACCCTGACGGCCTTCCATTATTCCGAGAGGAGGGGATGATGTGAGGGCCAAGTGTACGGCTACGATGCCGTATACTAATATTAGCGTAGTGGATTTTGGTAGCTGTCGGATTGGTTTCAATCCGGACCACTCACTCCTGTATATAAGATAGGGTTTTTGGGCTAATTGATATGCACATTTCTGTATTCCCTTTCCATATTCCATGCACTCACAGTGTCTTATTATATAAATAATTTATAGTTGAATTTTTGTAACGTGGTTCTAAGCAACAGAATGATATGACTGAGGTGTGATCGTGTTATATGGATTGCAAGTATTATCCAAACACACATAAAGTAGCACTTTTCCATCAGGTGTCCACTCTTTTTATTTTCATTTGCTTTAGATTTTCAGCTGTGTCAAGTCCAATGAAAACCACACTGACAATCAACTTGAACTTCGATAGAAAATTAAGAAATTTTTCCCTGCAGTTTTCAGCAAGAGCGTGGTGGGACAAGGACCTCAGAGTGGTGTGCGCGGGGAGATGGAGGAACGTGAGCATGGGAATGGAGGGAGAGAGAAGACTTCCACAACAAACTTACAAACTTGTTTGCACAGTCTCATGCTTTTTGTTGGGCACTGCAAGACTGCCAAAACAGAATATAAAATAGAATAGACTATCGAAAGGAAACCTGAACTATACCACAAGCCCAGTACATACAAGAGGTAAGGTGTGCGTATGTAGCTGGGAGCACTATGTGCTTAACGCCAAATGAAACAACACCCCTGTAATAGCAAAAGTACAATGTATCAAGTTTGCTACACACTCTGGCATACCTGTAAGTTTATCAATGAGGGGTATCTAGAGAGAAATTAAATATTGACAAATAAAACTAATAAAATTCATACTATATTGTGTGTCAATGATATTGAAGTTATGATTTCACCTGGTTATTGCAATATTTCTTAATGGTTTTTATATTTTTGAAAGATTTAATTATGTATAGAAATTGTTGTAAGGGTTAATTGTTATATTATACCTCTATACCAGTTAAGATTTGATTCATTCTAAATTTGATCAAAATGCATATAAGAAAAAGAGACTTCCACCAATCTATTGCAGAAACAAGCCACATATATAATTTAATATTGTTGACTAAAGTCTGTAATATTTTATTCATATTGTGCTAATAATAATTAAAAATTATTTGCTACAAGAACTTGTTTTAAATTTCATCATGTAGGTTTTTGGTTTGCTTAAGCAAAACTGTATGGTAATTAGAACATGTTTGGATATTCTGGGATATTCTAGAATCTAATGGTTAGTATTCATTTAGATTAATCTTTTTTTCTAATTTATAAACACGCTTATAATTTATAAACTTTCCTAAACACTTGTTAATATATTCTAGTTTAATCTTACGAAATAAGATTATCCTTATATTTATAAATTATAAATTTCCATTTGATCAATTGGATTAATAAATAGGTGAAACACACAAACTAAGCATTGCTGCATGGAAGCCACAGCAAAGTATTTACATTGTATGAAGTTTATTGTTGTCAATGTTTTAACTGTCATATTTTTACTGATGAACACTCCCTTTAAATTTGATTTATAACTCATCTTCAAAAACAGATTAAAAGAGAAAGAAAACTTGCAATTGCATAGCAACACAAATTTATGCATATACTTCACATCTAGACATGAGCATTTTGACCCTAAATAATTACACATTAAATGTAAATGTAGAAAGACTGGGAGAATCCAATCTGGGGTTGTCTTGGACTCAGGGATATCACCGCCCAAAGTTGAAGATCAAAGGAATCACTCCGGACTTGGACAGAGGTGTGAGGCACTTCAAGTCGATCGTCTTGGATCACGGCGTGGAGTCAGGCAAGCAAGAGTATGGCCGCTTGCTTGATTTTCATGCTCGAGGCTAGGCATTTGCAGCATCGTCTCTTGGAACGAGGCGAACGTCTTGTAAGGAAAACGTTTGCAACAATGCTGTGTTTTACGTAAACCTTTTGTTCGGTATCAGCTTACAAGTTTGGCAGCCATTTTCGAGAAAAAGGAGCTTGCTTTCAGAACGTAAGGAACATCGCAGGTAGGGTTAATGCCGATAAGATCTCTGGATAAATATAGGGAAACGTGCTTTCATTAAAATTCACCCTTCTTACTCGTTTCGATGAGCCTCTTACTCGCTTCGTGCGGTCCCCGATCTTGTGGAAGGGCCGATCACCGATCTTGTGGAAACCAGATCTTCTGGGGCTTCAATCCTGGTTCTCCCAAACCTTCCCTCGAGTTGGAAAGTCGCTCGCTTTTGCCCTTTGTTGTATGATAACAGACAGGTCCTGGAGCGGGAAAGCTCTGTGATGGAAACGTTAACAAGTAACAATACAAGGCCTTCTTCGAGCACTTGGTTTGTTCTATAGATCAAGGCAGTTTCAGGAGCTCGACATCGCTGCAAAGCTTCCGCCCACTCATGCCAAAGCTCGTCAAAGCTTTCCTACAAGAAATAGAAAGTGAAAGACTGCTTCTCAGCCACCTTTCGACTGAAATATGCTCGCTTTCAAAACATAAGGAGCGTCACTCCCTGGATCCCCGAGAATGGCCTTCTCGGCAATCTGGTTTCCCGCTTCCACGTCGCTCAAGCCTTGGCAAGCACGGACAAAGCTCGTCAAGAATCCACTCTCTGGAACGAATGGCATGCTTGCAATGAGGTCTCGAGCATCTCCTAAATGCCCAGCTCGACTGAGAAGATCAACCAAGCAACCGTATTGCTCTTTGGTAGCCACCAAGCAATGGTCGCGCAGCATCGAAGCGAAGTAAAGCTTGGCGACTTTAAGATCGCCACAGTGGCTGCAGGCAAGAAGTATTCCAGAGAAGGAGACCTCGTCAGGGCGAGAACCATCCATCGCCATCTCGTTGTAAATCCCGAAAGTTTGCTCAAAGTTCCCGGCTTGGGCATTCAGTGTAAGCATTGCATTCCACGCAGTAGAGTCTTTCTTCTCCGGCATCTGCTGGAACAGTACTAGAGAACTTGCGAGGCATCCCTTCTGTCCATACGCCACCACCATTTGCGTCCAGGAAACCATGTCTTTCTCTGGCATAGCCACGAACAAGGCAGTGAGTTCCAGCAGATTTCTCCTCTCTTGGCCCTGGTTATACGCAGCAAGCATGGCATTCCACGAAACAGCATCGTGGTATGGCATGCCATGATCGAACAGGCACTTGGCTTGCTCGAGTTTCCTGTGCTGGACGAAGCCCACCAGCATTGTCGTACACGAGATCAAGCTCCTGCACGGCATTGCTCGGAAGAGAATGGTGGCGTTTTCCAAGTTCCCGCTATCGCCTTCTTGGGAGAAGGCCATGAGCATTGCATTCCAGGCCACGAGGTTCCACTCGGGCATGGAATCAAAGACGCAATTGGCTTCGTGGAGCTTTCTCTTCTGAGCAAGATCGACGAGCACCAAGTTCCACGACACAATGTTCTTCACCGGCATTCGCGAAAGGAAGTTATCCTTAAAGGTGGAATCCTCTCCCTGGTGCTCAATGTACAAGCCCAGCATGACAGTCCAGGCGACCACTCCTCTCTCCGGGAGCATCTCCTCAAACATGATCTCCGCTTTGGTGATCTCTCCAGCTTGAACATACACCGAAAGCATCGCGTTCCACGAGACCAAGTTCCGAAATGGCATCCCCTTGAAGCACTCCTCGGCAGATTTAACGTCTCCAACGCGGGAGAAACCGCAAAGTAGTGTGGTCCATGAAACCATATCGCGATCCGGCATCGCATCAAATAATTGCTTTGCACTTTCAATATGCCCTGATTGGGCAAATGCTGCAAGAACTGCATTCCACGACAGTGTGTTTCTTTCGGGCATTGCGTGAAAAGCTTCCAGGACATGATTTATGAGATTTGCGCTTTCAAACGCTGAAAATAGTGTGTTCCATGTAACAATGTTACGTTCTGGAAATGATCGGAAGAGATCCAAAGCTTCTAAAAAATGCCCAGACTTGGCAAATGCAGAAAGCATCACGTTCCACGAAACTAGATCCCGTTGTGGCATCGCATGGAAAAGCTTGGTGGCGCGATCGAGATCGCCGCTTCGCGAGAATCCAGTGAGCAGGCAAGTCCACGAGATCTCATTTCTATCGGGCATGTCGTCGAAGAGAAGTGTGGCGCTGTGGAGATCTCCGGCGTGGACGTAGACACCCAGCATCGTGTTCCAGGCGCCAATGTCTTTGACAGCCATCGAATCGAAAACGCTCCTCGCGAACTCCACGCTGCCGCAACTCGCAAACATCTGGACGAGGAGATTCGAGATGGAGTAGTGGGCAGATCCATCGCTGCTGGCGCGCGCCTGCGCGTAGATCTCCCGCGCCTCGGCGAAGCTCCGGCACGATCTGATGCGCCGCGCGAGGCCCTGGAGATCCATCTCCTGTGTAGCGCATTTTCTTCCACGCGGGAATTTAGGGTTCTTCCATTCGCTAGTGCGGGAATGCTGCTAGGCATAGCGCTCGCCAAGAGTAAGATCAAGCTCTTGGATCGCGCTGCTCTTGCTGCCTCCTCGATCAGGCGATTCGGCGCCAATCGCTGGGACAGGGAAGGGGATTACGAGTGCGACGATGTCGACATTGGCAGATTTGTGGAGCTCTTCCCGAGCAAGAAGATCAGGGACGCGGCGCCGCCCAAGACACTGCGGGCCAGCCGCGAATCCGCCACGGTCATCCAGCTGCTGAGGAGCGCCAAGAAATCCCCGGCCAAGCTCGATGCGTACCTGGGCAGCCACGCTTCGCGGCTCCTTTGCAAGGATCTCCAGTACGTCTTAAATGTGTTCCTCAAGAACCAGGAGAACGACATAGACCTGGCTTTCAAGGTACGTGGTAGCATTCTCGTCCTCGTTTGTTCGTTCTACTACGTTCGTGTTCGTGGAGATCCATGCTTTCTACTCGTAAGCTTTGCTTTCTCGTCGTTTTCTCTCCAGATTTTTTCCAAGTTTCCTTGTCTCGTTGTTTGTTCTTCCTAGTGTTGTTGGAAGATCTATCACGTTTAGATTCCACTTGTCTGTTTGGAAGTCTGGCGATTGGAAGTTTCATGGATCTTAAGGTTGTATTTTCTCTCCATGCTGCCTTGCGTCTTTGTTCGTGTTCTTGAACTTGCCAAGGTTTTGTTATCTCGTCCCGGATCTTCAAACGTAGAAAGAACAAACCATACTCCATGTTTTCTATGATTGGAAGTCCATCTTCTTGTTCTCGCGAGCTCTGGTTCTTGCCTTCGTTTACTCGTGGTTTTCTCTCCATTGCATGTCCTTGATCTTGCCAGGGTTTTGTTATCTCATCCCCAACGTTGTTTGTTCTTTCTACGTTTGTGTTGTTATCTCTCATGTTTTCCTACGTGTGTGTGTGTGTGGAAATCATGTCTCCTCCTTGTCTCCTCGCAAGGTTTCGTCTCCTGGAAGTCCATCTGCTTGTTCTCGCGAACGGCATTTCATGTCCTTGGATCTAAGTATCTGTTTTGCAGATTTTCGAGCTGATTCGAAAGGAGAGCTGGTACAAGCCGAGCGAATCAACCTACATGCGGCTTGTCAGCTTCTACTGCCGCGCCGACGAGAGGAAGAAACCAATGAGACCAATCCTGGAGCTTCTCAACACGGCACAGGGCGAGGGCGTCGCCCTGTCGGAGGCCATGCTCACGGAGCCCATGCGCTGCTGCATCCTCCAGGCAGACTTCGATACGTGCCTCCAGTTTTACAGGCTCATGCGCTCGTCGGGGTGCCAAGTTCATCGCGGCCTCTACGCCTACCTGGCCAAGAGCTTTAGCAGGGCTGGGCTCAAGGAGAAGTCCTTCCAGATCTTTGCGGATGCTCCGGCGGAACAAGCTCCCTCCAGATTGGAGAAGAGGGAGAGAGTCTTTTTTGTCGAAGATTAGCGATAGAACTTTGGTAGGAATTGAGAGAAACTATGTCCCAACTCGCAGAGAATCTGATGTAAATTACTATGGTCCCATAATCTATGAAGTTAGCTGAGTCGATAAAATCATGCAAAGACTCCAACCAAGCCAGGCAAATCCACAAGCTTGTGGAGGAGCACAGAGAGCACATATCTCAGGACACTTTTCTCTACTTGAGCAAGCTTCTCATACGGATGTACGTGCGCTGCTCCTGCACAGCTCCTGCCAAGAACATCTTCGACCTCATGGAGCACAGAGACGTTTTCTGCTGGAATCTGATGCTCACAGCATTTGCCCAGGATGGCTGCCTCCGCGAGGCGCAGAAACTGTTTGATGCCATGGAGTTCAGGACCACCGTTTCATGGACAATCATGCTGGCGGCTTATTCACAGCAGGGGCAAATAGCTCAGGCCGAGATCTTATTTCTCTCTATGCCCGAAAGAGATGATGTTGCGTGGAATGCGATGTTGGCGGCATATACCCTTCACGGGCATGTTGTTGCCGCAGCTCGATGCTTCGAATCAAACCCAAGACCGAACTTAACATCGTGGAACTGCATGCTGGATGGGTTTTCGCGTGCTGGAAAGCTGCACAATCTAGTGGAGACTTTCAAGAAGATGCCACTGTGGGATATGATCTCATGGAACACTCTGCTATCTGCATATGCCCAGTCAGGGCATATGGAAACACTAAACAATGTCTTCCGTGCTATGCCTTGTCACAACCTTGTCTCGCTCACTTCCATGCTAACTGCGTACTCAAACCACACTTGCTACTTCGGAAGGGCTCGGATTTTGTATAGATCGCTGCCTGCGTACACTCTGGTGACTTTCACAGCCATGATAACAGCATACACACAAAATCAAAGTATCAGCGAAGCGAAGCTCTTGTTTGACGACATGCCGGAATGGGATCTTGTCTCCTGGAACTCCATGCTCGCGGCCTATGCCCGGAACGGACATATCGAGCAAGCCATTTGCTTCTTTGAAAGCATGCCTGTGGTGGACATCTTCTCCTGGAACTCCATTCTCTGGGCCTACTCAGTTGGAGGCCATGTCGACCAGGTGAAGATTTTGTCACAGGCGATGCCGGAGATGGACCTTGTGTCGCTAAACTCGGTCCTGTCCGTCAATGGAAGCTTGGGCGAGATCGAGGCGTTCTTCTCTTGTATGCCGTCTCGTGACTTGGTGTCGTGGAATTCCATGCTCGCTGCATACGCACAGAACGGACGTGTCCGGCAAGCCCAGGAGTTGTTTCAAGCCATGCCTGATCGTGATCTCACTTCCTGGAGGACAGCCTTGTCCAACCACGCCCGCAACGTCGATGGCTTCCAGAAAGACGTGTTTGAAGACCTGAATGTCCAAGGTGAGAATCCGGACGAGATGTGCTTTACGAGCTTACTGTTTGGATGCAGCCACAGGGGTGATGCTACCCAAGCGTGCAAGCTCTTCGCTTCCATGCTGGTCGATTATGGGCTGGAGCCAACCAAGTTGCAATTTAGCTGCATCATCGACCTTCTAGCTCGTGCGGGCCACCTGAGAGATGCCAATGATCTCATCGTCAACATGCCTTTCATGCCTATTGCTGAAGACGTACAGAGCTTGCTGGCGTTCTGCTTTCCAAAGCCAGCGTAAGCAAAGCCTGTAAGGTTTGTGTGTTGATAAACCAAGTTGTTTCTAAGTGGAATTCCATCCTGGAAGAGCTTCTGAACAGGAAAACAAAGGAAAAGAATGAGAAAAGTTTGAATCAACACAGTTAACGTACCGCGAGAGAGAGGAGCGCTTGGCCAACCTCGATGGATTTTCCTCACTCTTCTTCTACCAAAGTCCGCAATCCCTGTGTGTTTCGTAGCTCCAGATAATGCTCGTAAACCTTCTGCGCCTCGTCTAGGAGCCCAGCCTCCTCGAACTTCCTGGTCAGGTACATGTAGAAGCGGACGTCCTTCCGGCACGTCGAGGCATGCATCCGGTCGTAGAGCGTCATGCACGCATCGAAGTCGGTGCTGCTCACGCACGCTTGGATAGGAGTCTGGAACGAGAAAACATTTGGAATGAGCCCCTCCTCCTCCGATTCATCCAGCAGCTGGAAAATCCTCTCCATCGCCTTGGAATCCAATCTCTCGCTGTAGGCAGTGATGAGATGCAAGTAGAGCGATGCCTGTGGCTTGTACCAGCTTTCCTTCCGGATCAAGCCAAAAATCTGCCAAGTCCAGTGGAAAAACACGACATTTTGATAAGGAATCCCAGCTCTCTTACCAATTCCGCAAGATCCATCTCCTTGGCCCTGACGAAGACCCAGAAGAGCGACATGAGCTCCTCCCTCAGCAGCCTAGAAACGGAGGTCCGCAGCACGGATTTGAGCCGGTCAGGATCGCCTTTGGCCTTCTTCATCATGGTCGCCACACTGACCGTCTCCAAGCTCATGGACGGGATCCGGCGCGTCTCCACCTCCTGCGGCATCAGCAGCCTGCGCTTGATGGAATCGAAAGACCGCTCCAGCTGCGGCAGATCGTGAAGCGCAGCCCTAGCGCCGGTGCTTAGCGCCCGCGCTTGCCGGAGAATGCGCATCGCCCGGGCAAACAAGGAGAGGAGCCCTAGGGTTTACCCTAATCCTCTTTTCCCGCAAATTTTAAAATTTTAAAATTTTAAAATACTCTGTTTTAGGTCTTCACAGAGTGGAAGCTTGCCGATTTGATGTGATCGAGCTTCCCTTCCGCCGAATACTTCCACGAGATCCTCCTCACTTCATCCGCGCTCACCACCCAATTCACCACGCACGCGAATTCTTGGCCAGGATTCACGTTTCTTGGCACGCAAGCCGTGAATCCATAGGGCATATGGACCATGAAGGCTTGTTCTTCGTCGCAAGCGCTCTTGAATCCTCCCCAGGCTACTCCTCCTCTTGTCTCCAGCGTCAAATCGCAGGGAAACAACGTCATCTCCTGGCCTACGAATTCCCCGCGCGGCTCCTCCCGGCTCGGCTCCAGAGGAACGGTGGCGAGTTCGTGCTTCCAGACGCTCCCGTGCCATGAATCTCCCGGGCGCTCGCCCGAATCTCTGGACTCCTCGAGAATCTGAGATGCTGAAACCGATCCATCGGTACTGTAGCTAAAGATGATCGCCGCTCTCCCCTCCTTGCCTGGTCGAAGAAGTGATCTAAGACAAGAGAGAAGAATGGAGCTAGATAGAGAGCTCGCCTGGAAGCATGAAATGGACCTCGGATGGCACGGGCTTGCGGGGGAAATCAATCTCCAGCGGCAGCCAGCCAAGGTCTCCGTTTGGAAAGATGAGCGTCCGCGACGATGGAACCGCGGGATGGATGATCCCATCGGCGGCGCAGTGATCCTGGCGATTGATGAGCCACGGGCCAAGCATCCAATCCCTGTCGCCGCCCCTGGGGTCGTACCAATCGTTCTTGTGCAAGACGACCGAGCGATCGTCGGCATGGGACTGGAATGACCTGATGCTGCGATACACCTTGGCGGGGTCGCAGGCAGAGCTCCCATCGATGCGCCAGTTGACCCAGATGCCGTGGAAGTTCTGCCAGTGGAAATCGTCCATCCATTTCCACAGCTCTTCAGGATCGAGCTTGCGCGCCTCCACCACCGCCATAGCCAGACGAGAAAATCTCGACACTTCTCAGGATTCGAACCCGAGACCTCACCGCATTAGGGCAAAAGAGTTTAGGGTTTAGGGACTGCGCGATGGCGCCCAACGTAGCGAGCAGCGGCATTGCCATCGGCCTCAACAAGGGCCATGCCGTCACCAAGAGGACGCCGGCCAAGCGGCCGATCGACATGAAAGGGGTAAGATCTCGCGATTAATCAAGAAATTCTCGAAAATCTCTCGTCTTCCTCTTCGCAGAAAGGCCAGAAGAGGACGCTGTTCGTGAGGAAGCTCATCCGCGAGGTGGTGGGATTCGCTCCCTACGAGAAGAGGATCACGGAGCTGCTCAAGGTGGGCAAAGACAAGCGCGCGCTCAAGGTCGCCAAGCGGAAGCTCGGCACCCACCTGAGAGCCAAGAAGAAACGCGAGGAGATGTCCACCGTGTTGAGGAAGATGAGGTGAGCTATACATTTTTGTTCTTCCGCTCTCGCTTTGCTCACGCGCGTTCTTTGCTTTGCTTTGCTTTCCAGGTCTTCTGGGAAGTGAGTGAGACGAATGCTTGTTCTCGAAAAAAGTTTCTTTGAATCAAACACGAGTTACTATCTTTTCGATCGAAGAAGCTGAGAACATCTTGACTTTGGCTGTTCTTTTCTCAAAAACCTTTGGCTACCTGTGTGTTCTTTCTCAAAACTCTGGCACTGAGTTTTCTTTGTTTTGAAAAACAAATGCCTCGGAAGAACAGCTCGCGGGCAATGATTCCAAGCGCGAAAACAAAGAAGCGCGAGCAAGCATTGAAGAACACCAGGCATACGTACAGCGCGTTGCCAGGGAACAAGACAACGCGAATGAATGAATTCGGATGGATCGATGAATCGAGGGAGAGCTTTGCAGCTTCACAAAAATTCCTGGGTGACCACCACCAGGCAGGCACAGCAGCGGTCACGACAGCAGGAGACACAGCGCCTCAAAATTCTTGCACACCTGTAAGAAGAAGGAAAAAAAAAAAAACAAACAAAGAATCTCTGTGAGAGATGTAACATCACCACTGTTGACAAAAGCATTTACCTGTGTAGTGTCCTAGTGGGACGAAGATCAAAGGAATCACTACCGAGAAAACATTAGCACTTAAACAACCAAAAAAACGATTCTGGAATCAAGAGAGAGTCCTCACTCACAGGCTGTTTGGAAACCGACCTCGCTCGGATTGATTGATTGATTTGCTTTGTCTTTGTTATGTACACACCGATCGAAGCGATCTCTCTTTCCTCCCTTTAATGATCCTTGCTCACCTGGAACACAGCCAGCCAGCCGGGAAGATCAGCAAAACACCTGAGGAAGTGAGAGAAGTTTGCACGAGCAAGAAAGAAGAATACCCGAGCTTAAATGCTGCCGGTTGACCACGATGCGATTGGTCTGCCACTACTACTCCTCGTCGTTGCCTCCTCCGCCCGGCCCCCGGCCTCTCGCTTTATTCTCGCATTTACGCTCTGATCCCCCTCTCTGGCCTCGCACTCCCACAGCGACGGCATTGCCAGGGCGGAGGAGGAGGAGGAAGTGGTGGTCGGGTTTGTGGCGCTGTGCGGGACATAAACGCCCTCTTGCGTCGTGCCGTGTGATGGCCTGGCGTTGATGACGCCTGGCGTCGCTTGCATGGAGCTGTAAATCCCCCCCGGCGATGCCGGATCCATGAAACTTCCGTGAGACGACGGCACCGACGATCCTCCTCTCCCCGAGACGTAAGAGAAGCCGCGGAACTCTTCCAGCCTTCTCAAGCTGTATGGCGGCTGGTACGTCTGGAGGAATCCCCCACTGGCGCTGCCACCATCGATCGAGAAGCCCCCCGGAGCGCCGCCGTGGTGGCCGAACGAGAGAGCTGATCGCGTGGGCTGTGGCCGGACGAGCCCCGGCGATGCCCCGAAGTAATCGAACCGGGCTGGGCGGAAGGACGAGGCGAGCATGGGTGGCGGCGCTGGAATGCCGGTCAGGTGCTGGACCATGGATCGAAAGTTGGCGCTGTCCGCCTCGAGCACCGTGGTCGGGGGACGCCGGGACGCTCTGGATCGCTTCTTGCTCACTTTGGTGGACGTCGCGCCGGCCGAGGAGGGAGCGTTTAGAACCGAAGAGCCAGCGACTAGAATTCCAGTGCCCGAGCGATGCTCCGCCGCTGTCTCGTCACTGGATGATTTGGGAAAGCCGGGGGCGAAAGCTCCAGTAGTAGCGCTCGTGTGGAGGAAGCTGCTCGAGGCGTGATCGAAGGTGGGCGATTGCGAGGCGACGTTGCTGCCGGCTTTCAAGAGAGAGGTCATGACGGGATCCCAGCTCTGATCGTCGGATGATTTGTGATCGTGGAGGTGGCCGCTGCTGCTGCTCCATGACGGCAATTTGGAGACGACCAGCGATCCCGGGGATTGGAGCTCCATCTCTAGAGCCTCGCCCGCCTGGGATTTGAATGCCAGGTTCTCTTGGTACTCGGTCTCCCATCCCATGATAGAAGAGTGGGAGATCGGTATCTCCTGGCCCAGCCGCAAGGAAACAGATTATCGCAAACCTGGTTGGACCGATCGATACGATAGAGCTCCCGGATGTGGAATGGATCGATTTCGTGCGGTCAAGGATCAAAGATTCCGCCTAGCGCCCGCCATAGCTTCGCTTTTGTGGTGAGTCACGTACGCAATGTCGTGGGAGTACAGTCCTATCGCCACAAGGAAATGGAAATGCCACGAATCGCTGACCTGCGGGGCAAATCCGATGCTGACGCGGAGGCGCCCGTGCGCCGATCGATCGATCGAGGAAGAAGAGCGCAAGAAGAAGAAGAAGAAGAAGAAGAAGAAGAAGAAGGTTCCTATTCCCCAGGCCGGGAGGACGGAATTCCGATCCAAATTTCGAGGACGATTGAATGGGGATGCCTGTGCGCCAAGATCCTGTCTAGAGCATCACGGCGCAAGAACCTTTCTTTAGGGCCAAGAAATCTCGGAAGCCGCGGATTACGAGCGCGATCGGCCGCGCTCACGCCAGATTCCGATGCCGCAATGAGAATGCGAGGGCGGCGGAGGCGAGGTGGAGGAGGACGAGGAGGAGGAAGCGGATGAGCGAGGAGAAGAAGACGAATGATCTTAAATCCATTGTCTTGGGCAGCAAAACCGATGATCCTAAAGGCGCCATTCGCACGCTTCTCCGGATCCAACCAAAAAAAATGCGAGGGAAAGGGCCAAAACTAGAAGCGCTCTCTCTCGATGTGGCTTAAACAACCATGGAACCTCCCCGTGTCCGGCGCTCGTCACTCGCCACACAGTCAACACACAACACCTAAGAAAACGTTATTTTAAAATTGGGGCCCCCGCAACCGTCGGATAGGGGACCACGCCCCACCGTCAGATGCCCGCAACTGGATGGATATTCTAGTATATGCTTCACTAAAATTAAAGTATGGTCGATTAGTATGATGAGTAGCAAAAGATGATAGCAAAATATATGATGAAACAAGTTGTTCCAAAGTTCCAAGGATATGATGATCCATCGTTCCTGGAATTTTCTTTTTTCGTGTCACTCCCCCTTGAACCATCCATTCTGCCACATGATCCTGCCTGTTTGATCCGCCGCTGCGTTTGCTGCCGATGATCCTGACGAGCTCCGCCTTCCAAATCGCAAGAACTTCCGGATGCCTCTGAGCGGCTTTGACGTCGACGAAGAGTCGAGCTTTGCGCACGATGGAGCCGAGTTCTTCTTCTCGAGCAGTGCGGTGGCGTGGCCCCGGGCGTCTGGCGATGGCAGCCTGCACATATGAGGAAGCTTGTGAGACGCGGACTTGAGAGGCTTGATACCGATGGTAGCGGCGCTGGTGGCGGCGGTGGCGGAGTTGGAAGTGGTGGCGTTGCTTTGAGTGTTGTGCTCGTTGGCCAAGAGATCGAAGAGCGGCTGCCTGGTCGGAGAGCCCGGCTCGCTGGACGATCGGGCCATCGCAGCGTCCGAAGAGCTCTTCCTCGTCTCCACCACTGCGGGGAAGATCGTGCACTTCGGCTGCGTCTGTCCGGCCACCACGACTTTCCTCGGGAGAAACGAGCCAACCATGAGCGTCGGGGAGTCCGGATTGTAGATGGCTGTCGCCTCTTCTCCCTCGTCTTTGCTCGAGCCGAAGCTCTCGACTTTTGGGTCGCCAGGGCCGCATATCGCACTGGACACGCCTGACGCCTCCGACTGCGTTCCCGTGGTGCTGCTGAAGTCCTCCAGCGGCGGATACACCTTGTAGGCGGCCGGGAACTGCTTCTGGTCGAGCTCGGCAAGCTCGAAGAGAGGAGTTGCCTTGGCTTTCTCGAATGGCGGCGCTTTCTCCGGGATCTCGACGTCGACGACTTTCTTCACTTCCGAGAGCTCGTCCTCCCTCTCAAGCTCTTCAATCAGAACGCTCATGTCAATGGAGGCATGAGCTTCTCTGGCTGCTGCTGCGTTGCTCACGTCTGGAGCTGTTTCAAGCACAACTTCGACAGTATCAGAGTCGGGACTCCCGACCCTCATACTGGACTCGAGACGATGTTCATCTGTTTCTCCGCCCTTCAACTCCCGGTTATCAACCTCCTGCTTGACTTCCTCAGCACTAGCACCTTCCACAGTTGGTATGCATGCTTCGTCTTTCACCTGCATTTCTGCCTGGGCCACGTCCGGACAGGCTTCGACGTCTGTCACCTCCACTCGTAAGAAAGTCACCTCCGGTTCTAGATCATCTGCCAAGTTCTCTTTCTGTAAAGACGTCGCGTTCCCAGCAACTGAACAGGAGCATGAACTCTCCGTGTCATCGCCCTCGAGCTTCATCTCAAAAATCTCGCTGCTGGCGGAGCAACTGTCGGCACTGGTTTTCTGCGACTTTGAGTCTTCCTCTGTTGGTTTACCTTTCACATAACTGCTTGCAGATGGTTGCCGAGTCTGAGGCACTTTCTTTTGATAAACTGCACCGTCGGACTTGGAGGCTTTGCCCGGTTCTCCTTTAAGCTGATTGTTGTCAACGATTTTCTTCGTCATAAACGGAGGCCCCTTACTCTTTCGCTCCAAGAACTTAAACTTCTGGGGGCCCTCGAGATCACTTGTGTATAAGGGGTCGGCGTTCTCTTTGCCGTGTTCCAAATGCAAGCTCTCTGCAGACCTTCTTTGTATTTTGCTGCCTGAAGAGCTTGAGGCACGAACTGTTGTGCTTGATTTTTGAGAAGAAGGTGAAGACTTTCTGACAGAGATAGTCCTAGCGTTGTTTGCGTCTGCCTTTAACACCAGAGGAGCGGAATGAACGCTTGACACGGAACCCGTTCGCTTCGAAGGAATCCTAAGCTCGCAGCTTTTGGACTCCACGTCCTGTTATAGAAGCGTAAGAACTCTGGCAACTGAGATAAAGAGATACAATACCTTTTTACTTCTTGATGTCAAGGTGGCAGTTTTATCGGTTAATCTCATGCTGCGTGTAGACAGTTCTGCTCTCCGTGTTTCCAGCACGTCCTGCATAGCCTTGAGCTTCGCTTCCTTTTCCGCTTTCTTCAAAACAGGTTCATGCTTCAGTTTGGCTTCTCTTTTTTCTTGATACTGGTCGTAAAACCGTCCCTTCGATTCTTTCTTCTCAGCCTTCTGAGTGTTGTAACTTTCAAGGTCGCTAGTCTTCCAGACACAAAGTGACTGTCTTCTGTTGTTCTGCGCAACGGTGGCTCTCTGGTCGAGGAACATGTCGTCAAAAACGAATCCCGACGACTTGGATAATGGTCTCCACTCAATGTTATCCAATTCCTCCAACTCCGTTGCCTCAGCCACGACAGCTAAAGCGCTGGGTTTTCGAATCGCCTGCTTATCTTCCTTGCAGCTAGGATGCTGCAATAAAAGAGTTTGCTGAGGGACGACTTCCTCCGGACCGGCTTCAGGAACCGCTTCAAGGTCGGCTATGGTCGGTTCCACTATCACTGTGTGCTTGTCTGGCTCGCTTTCTGCTACATGTTGTTCTTCAGAAATAGCTGGCTTTACGGGCTCCGTCACTTCGATGTCTTCTTTGGTGATCTTTTTCTTCAAAGCATCGTCCACCTTCTGCTGTTTGCTTTCGAACAGGCTAATGGCATCTTGAACGCTTATAGTTTTGTGCTCGACCTTGCTTCTAGAAGATTGGAGCAGCACGTAAGGATTGTTCACCGATTCCCTGGCTCCAACGACTAAGTCCTCGTCTGCGAGAGGGCTAGGATCCTCAGTCTTCTGTCTTCTGATAACCCGTTTGCCGTCTGGAGACATCAAAGACCCGTTTTCTACTTTCCTCGCATGCAACTGCTGCAAGGTGCTTAAAACCTGTGGATCCCATGTCTTACGTGCTTTGCTTTTTCCTGATCCACTGCTCGTTTCCTCTGTGCTGTCGCTGGTTTCTGACTTGTTCGACATCAGCTGTATGCTGGCATCCGACGAACCCGAAGAGATAGAATCGAATAAAGATTCTTCTGGATTCAATCCTGAATCCTGCCTCTTCTTGCATAGTGTCATATATTTCAAACACGCCTCCCTGCAAGTACATCTTCGGTTAGTACATGACAAATTCAACAAAATATTGTACCAAAGACGTGGTGCACCAAAACAGTTCGCAAATACCATCAGGTCCGAAATGCACGAGACGTTGAATCCCGCGGCAGTAGCATGAGAGAATGCTTTTTTCTGTTCGTGCATAAGCATCATCCTACGCATTTCCATCGCTTTGAGCAAATCCTTCCTGCAAAACTTGCAAATGATCAATACATCTTTCTCTTGATACACGAAACGCACTTGGAACCATCTAATAGAGCAATGCCTGCATAGTCAAACGAAGGTCGCTTCGGGTAAACCTACAAAAAAGTTAGTGACGAAGATCCACAACTGCGCACTTGAGTGATACGTTTACGTACCTTGGTCTGGCTTCCGTGTTGCTCTACATCAGACTTGTACAAAGAAAGATTTCCTGCACAGACGAGACATTTGAGACTTCAGAAGCCCTTGCAAAGTGTGAAAAAAGTACCTGTTCTTGGAGTAACAGGAGCACTCTAGAATCGAAGCACGGGATCAGTAATTCTGAAAAAGAACTCAAGCGACGCCTTACCCATGAAGAATCAGAAACAAGGATCGAGGTTGCATCATCGAGCTTTGCGAGCTCCGCTTCGAGTACGCTAACACTCTCCAAAACATCCGGAGTGCTGACAAATCTCACAAATCTAGCTCCAAAAGGAATAAAAAAATTTAAGCACACAGATAATTTAAAATGAAGTTGTAATAGCTTACCGTTCTACAGTTCTCTTAGTGAACCAAGGGGATCCATCCCCAACGAAAGGCGGGGCTTGCAATATGATGAAGCTCCCCCCTTTCGCGATCTGCTCCTTAGCAGCCCTGAGATGCGCTACAAACGGCTTGACCGATCCAGAGGCCAGCTTCTCGTTCTTATCTCCAGCGCATATCCAAAGCTCACATCTGCGAAAGAAATCCCAGTAGCAAAGCGGCATTCCTCGCGACAAACCTCACCTGGCCTCGTTGAGCTGGAAAACGCAGTAGTCCAACGGCGTTTCCCCCTTCATCCCTGCCGGAATCACTCGATCCCACCCTGATCTAGCTGCACGGCGCCGCAACCACTCAAACCCTGAGCAGCAATCTTGTTTCCCTTGCCTGGATCGCCAATGCTGCTACAGATTTCGCTACCGGTAGCGAAGAACGCGGCGCCAGCGCCAGAGAAAGAAACGCGAGAGAGCAGTCTTCCGCGGCATGGCGATCCTGGCGCTAGCGCGCCCAAAATCTCTCCTGTACTTTAAGCCCTAGAGAATGATCGAAGCCTGTGTTCTGTTCTTCCGGAGTAGCCTAGAACAGTATAAATATTTCGAAAGAAAAAAAGATTTTGGAGCCACCATATTTTTCACTGCCCGCCACTGTCATGCCGCCACGTTCACAAGATTTTGGAGGGAAAATTTCAAACTGGTACGGTGTTCGAAACCAGCCACCCTTACATTGTTTATAGCGCGCTGGTAGCACAGTATCCATGTTACGATGTGACATTGGTAAACGTTATAATTCAAAGAAAACGAGGTGTGTGTGTGTTCTTTCGGCGATGGCGATTTCTTTCTCTTTCTTTCCCTCTTGGATTTAGGTCTTCTTGATTGCGCTGCCATCGCCACTAGTGCCGCGTGACAGGCGCATGGATCTCTAGCGGTATGAATGCGATGCTTGTTCTAGAAGAGGTCTTCCTGGCGCAAGTGGGGTACTCGTGTCAGATCGATCGATCATCGCTAAGCTTCGAGATTTAGGGCAACAAGGATGGAGTGCTATGTTGTGGTACACAATGTCGCAAAGCGGCACAACATTGGGACGCTTGCTCGCAGCGCCACGGCCTTTGGCGTTTCGGAGATGATCCTCGTCGGGAAGAAGGATTTCAACAGCTTTGGCAGCCATGGCTCCGCGCACCATGTCCGCTTCCGGCACTTCCATTCGCTCCTCGAGGCCAGGGATTATCTCAAGGTTTGGTCGATGATTTTTTCATTCCTTCCTTGACGTGTGGCTTCCAAAGGGAATAGGTTGTGATATCTGTGGAGTGGAGATAACCGAGGGAGCTGTGGCTGTGCACAAGCATCCATTCCAACGTAGCACTGCGTTTTTGCTTGGTAACGAGGTTAGAGAGCTCCCTGTTGGCGATCAACGTCGATCACCTTTAGATGTGTTTCGTCCCAGGGAACTGGTTTATCGCCCAAGGAAATGGAGATTTGCGACTTCTTCACCTACATACCTCAAGTTGGCTGCGGCACTGCGTCGCTAAACGTTACAGTCGCTGCGTCGATCGTCCTGCACCACTTCTCTGGCAAGTGTGCTTTAAGTTCGATGACAAAACTCTGTTTTCTCACTTCCCTTTCTTTCAGTATGGGCTGGTTTTCCCGAACGTGAGAGAGACGGCCAGAAGTTCATCGTTGCCGACCGTCCTGCCCGTCGCCAAGGCCTGATATGCTCAAATCCGGAAGAAGTCACTCAAGCGCGGCAGCAAAAGAAACTAAACGGCTCTACCGACTGGCTAGACTCGGAAGACCAAGCTACGGCTCCCGACGAACAAAGAATCGCAGGTTCTTTGCTTGGAATTTTTGACGACTAACACGTAAATCCCCGGTAGAGTTCTGAGTTCCACAGAAACTCGACTTTTCCAGGACTACCAAGTAGGGTTCTTGGCATCAGTGTGTGATGAGGTGAAGTTCTCTCCGGCACTGCTTTCCAGCGAATTATGCCTGGACCAGGCCCTCACCTCATGTACACACTTGCCATGGGTACAGGAATGATGCATCTCTCGCGAGGAGCTTTCACCTCGCACCACTGTCTCGTCTACACGCTCAATGCGTTCCTCGGACCGGACTTGGGCTCCTTTTGCGAATGGCTTGCACAGACGAGCAGCTTTGGTCGGGCTCTCGGCTCCAAAGCCATGGACTACGTCCACGACCCAGTGTACTATGTACTAATCCTGGGAGCTCCTCTCTGTTTCATGTACAGCAAGCTTTCAAGAATTCTACTCCAGGCCGGATTTCTTCCAACACTACCCGGGGTAAAGCTTGTTTTTTTTTCCTCCTTTCTTACTTATCCTTGCTATTTGTTGTGTTTGCAGGTCCACTTGAAGCCTAAAGAGTGCTTGTACCTCATCGCGGCCGGGAGTCTCTCACATTTTTTTCTTGACAACTTGTTCGAGGTAATTCACACGAGATCTAAGAACGCGAGTTTGAGTTTTGTGAGAATCCGTGGCAGGAAAATGGTCACACGAAAATGCTTGTGTGGATTCTAAGCACGGGGTGGTGGCAAGGCGCTGCTCCGCTCGATTTCATGTCGGTTTTGATTGTGGGACTGCTCTGCAGTGTACTCCTTGCAAGTTTCATCTACATCAACAGGTAAGTTCTTTCGAGAACTCCTTCGATCAAACTTAGTTTTCTCTTTCTTTGTTCTTTAGATCGATCAAGACAAATCATTCGCAGCCTCTTCGAGCGCTGGCTTCCATCGCCATAGTCGCGGCTCTCTACACCCTCTGGTGTGCGATCAGAGTCTACGTGATGGTTCCCCGATTGCCTGCCGTGGGAGAAGAAGCCGATTTGGGAGTTTTGGTCTTCTTAGCGATTTTTTTCTTCGCCCCTCATGCGCTGTGCGTGGCGTCCATGCACAGCATTGACACTTCCAGTGAAATCCATATGGTGTAGAGTTTTTTTTTACTTTGTGTCTGGCCTGAGAATTAGGGTTTATGGGTAAGGGCAAAGCGAGGCGGAGGCGGCAGCACAACTATGAGGCGGCGCACAGGACAGGTCTGGAGCTGGCGCCTCCGCCAGTGATGAAGGATGTGGACGCGATTCCCAGTAAGCTTCGCGCGATCATGAAATTCATGGATCCTCGCGAGGGTAAGTCTTTGTCGATTTTCCTTGGGAAACTTTGCCTCTAAAAATGTGGTCTCCAAGGCAAGCAGCCAATATCAGCTGGCAAAGTTGAGAATGTAAGTAGCTTTCTTTCATGCCTAGCTAGAACTTACTCGTGTTTTTTGCTTGCTAGGCAACAACAGTGAAGAAAGATGCGGTAGGGGCTCCTTCCACCGATCAAACTCCGGCTGATGCAAGTAAGCCCGGATCCAAAAAGAGGAGGCGAAACACCGGCTTGGACGAGTTTGCCGAGAAGCTGAAAGCCGAGAACGCTGGAGGCAAGAGTCGGGAGCGACGCAAGAAGTAAGCTGTAGAAGCAAAGCTTCCAAATGCCACAATGCTGACCACACCATGGCACAGGTTTCTCAAGGAGAGGAAGGAAAAGAAGAAGCAAAAGCAGCTGGATGCCATAGACCACAGCCTCCAGCAACTGTACAAGCACGAACAAGTCACGTTTGGAGAGGTTGCTCAAGCTCCCCCAAAGCTACCTCGGCTGCGCAAGAAGGTATGTGTCCTGGAAACCGTGCAAGCCATTTCCAACTTAGTACGTGGCTCTTTTCGGTTGTGTCCAGGATGAAGATGCCGCTGGGCCATCGCTGGTCTCGCAGGAGCGCCGGAGGCTCCAAGCGGTGGAGGCGTATAGAATGAAGAGGGATTGGCAGTCGAGGCCTGGCTCACGACTTGACTCGAATCTGAGCTAAGTTTTTTCCTCTTTTCCTTCCTTTTCTAGAGAATCCCAGGAACTTCGAGCCAGCGCTCTCTCTGTCAACACAAGCGAGCTAGGCAGGCAAAAAATGCCAAGCCAAGCAGAAGGGAAAAAAGAGAAGGAAAAAAAAAAGTGAGGCTCCACTTACGCGTAGTCGAGCTGATGTCCTTCACGCTGTCCTCTACGTACGATAGGGTGGAATCTTTTGCGGAAATTTTCGAAAGCGGACACTTATTGTCCTGGTGCTGAGAGGATGGACGATGATTTGGATGGCTTACGTAAGGTCGGCAAGCATTCGCATGACAATAGCGAAAGAGCGAAAGGGAAAGCAAAGCATGCTAGAAACTACCCGAGTTTGTTTAGAAATGGATGTGTCAAAAGCAAATGCTAGATATGCTCCATTTTCCAGCATTTTCCAGTATTTTCCAGCTATCCATCTTGTTCGTGAACTTCAAAAAAGCTTTGTCTATGCGGTGGTATGTTTCAATTCTGGCATTTAAAACCCAATTCGGTAGTTGCAATAGCAAGCATGTCCCAGTGCTCGAATGAAAAGAGGCCAAACTCTCTCTTGTCTTTAAATCTCTCCAAATTATCATATCTAATTTGTAGACACTCTTTCTACAACATGCACACAAAACAAAAGGACTGGAACAGTACAACCACATGGCTATGACCATTCTTCTTCTTCTTCTTCTTCTCTTTTTTGTCTATGATCTTCTGTTCTCTAGATGACTGAGGAGAAGAAGAAAAGAAAAGGGTAGATTGGATCCACCAAAGTCTTTGTAGTCTTTGGTCCTGGGCTCTCCAACACTTAATTAAGAGCAGTGTTCTTTGGGCTTGAGAGATGTGTGCGCTTAATGATCCATCTTGGACTAAACGGGATAGAAAATGTTTAGTCTTCCTCTGGGGGCGAGAGCACGGGGAAGTGAATTGAATTACTAGTCCCCAAGGTTGAGAAGCTTCTCCCCTTTTGTTTGCCAACCAAACCACCTGGGTTTTGGATTTTCTCAGTATTTAAGCTGGAGGATTTGCAAACTGCAAAAAAGAAAAACATACCACCAAAAACACAGTAAAAGGACAAAAAAAATTAAGAAGAAAAAGGTTTTTGCATTGAATGTCTCTGCAGAAGGCATGGCTGGCTTGGGTCTGTAATGTGTAAGGTAAGGTAAGGCTGCTGGCTGCTGGCTGCTGCTTCTCATACTACATACATGGATGGATATTGATAGTCCCTCTGCTGGCCACTCCTCTTACAGGTGCAAGAGTGTTTTTGGTGATCAAGTGTTACTTCTCACAAACACTCCCTTGGTCCCAAGGGAGGATTTGTGTGCTCCCTTTTCCTTGTACTCAATCTTGCAGTTCTTTCAATATGCCTGCACCTCTGTTTTCTCTTTCCTTTTTTTCCTCTAAGAATGTGATTGATCCTACAGTTGTATGCTTTTCTTTTCTCCTTTTGCAGCAGATGGGCTGCTGCGGATAGCTGAGCTAGCTGATGCAGTGCTGCAGAGACTGCAGCAGAGGAATTGAATCCTGTCTGCTTTGGGTTGCTTTCTCTCCTTGAGAATTGCAGCTCTTTTCCTCCCTCTTTTTCTCTCTCCCCCGCTTTAGTAGCTCTGTGATTTCTTCAGGGGCATTTGCTGCTAGAGAAGGAAAAGGAAAATAGGATAGGACTACCCTCTCAACTCTGGTGTAGATTCCTCAAATTCCAAACGTTTTTCCTATGGAGTTGTTCTTGCTGACGCGCGCTCTGTGAGAGCAGACAATTGCAGCTGAAAATTTCCCCGCGAGCGGCATTTTTGATCCCCAAAACTCCTCCCGCTCGAGCTTCGATCTCTCTCTCTCTCTTTCTCATTCGCTTTCTCCTCCCGGCGAGAGAAACTTTATGGATGTGAGACTAGCCGTGTGGGGCGTTTTTGGCGGCCTGGGCTTCGCCTTCTTCCTCATGCTCATCGAGCTCCTGCGCAGATACGGAGGGCGGGACGGCGCGGGATCGTCCAGCAGTGCACCAATCCTCGCGGATTCTTCATCCACCGCAGCAGCGGCGGCAGCGGCGGAGCTCTCAGTGGCCAATCTCCTCCGCCAGGTCCTCCGCGACTTCTCCTACCAGCAGCTCCACCAGGCCACCAACGGCTTCGCGCAGGGCAATCTCCTCCGCGAGGGGCTCTTTGCGGGCACCCTGGGCGGGGACGGCAAGGAAGCGGTGGTGATCAAGAGCGTGGAGAGCCGCGAGATGTTTGACGCGGAGGTGGCGATGCTGGCGGGGCTGGGCCACAGCAGCAGCGCCAACAGGTTCGTCCAGATCATCGGCATTTGCAGCAGCAGCAGCGCCGGAGGAGGGGGAGGAGGCGATTGCGCGGATGGGCATGCGCAGCGAATGCTGCTGGTGCTGCGCCAGATGCCCAACGGAGATCTGGCGTCGGCGCTGCGCCGGGGCGACGAATTCAAATCCTCCGACGGCGAGACGAGCGAGTCCTCGGACTCGTCCAGCGCCGGATCCGCCAAGCCGCTGGACTGGATCACGCGGTTCAAGATCGCGATTGGCGTCGCCGAGGCCCTCGCCTTCCTCCACCACGACTGCTCCCCGGCAGTAATTCACAGGTCAGTTTCATCCCAGATTAGGGTTTATCAAGGTTTAGCTTACCACCTTTTTCGTGGTTTTAGGGCTAGGCCTGCCACCTTTTGCCCCTTACCCATGGATGTCTTGCCTTGCAGGGATTTGAAATCCAGCAGCGTTTTCCTGGACGAAGGGTACGAGGTCCGGCTGGGGAGCTTCGGCAAAGCCTGCCGGCAGCAGTACGGAAACGACGTGTTCCCTGTGTACGACATATACTGCTACGGGAAGGTTTTGCTCGACCTGTTGTCGGGGCTGGACATCAGTAGCTGCTGCGACGGATTCGGCGAGGCGTGGCTGCACAGGGCGCTGCCGCTGATGGAATTCGGGAAGCGCGATGCCTTCCTGAGGCTGGTGGATCCGACACTGGTGCTGGACGAGGATCACGTCAAGGAGCTCATGCTGCTGGCGGTGATCGCCAAGTCGTGCCTGGATCCCGAGCACGCCCAGCACCAGACCATGTCTAATGTGCTCCATATGCTGCAGAACCCAGCCTTCTTTCTCGCTCTGGCGGGGCAAGGTTGATTGATGCGGTCTGGTCCACAGAATCATGGAATGAAGGTGGAGTTTCAATCCGTAAAGAGGGATTGAGATTGGATCCCCTGAAAAGTTTTGCATGTTAGAGAGATGTAAATATGAAGACATGTAAAATGCGAATCAAAACTAAAAGGTACATGTACTCATCGACAAAGCATCGCATAAAGCTAGAGCAGAGTGAGCAAAACTTTTTCAAGTATACTGGATGCAACTTAAACTTTCTACAAATCAGATTTCTCTGCATGCAAAGTCTATTAACTTGTTTCTTGCTCATCATTTGTCAATCCTTCTTCCAAATTGTAGCCCTCGAGCTTTCATTCCCAGATGTTGAGCTTTCCTGACCGGCATGACAACAGGCCAACTTCCAGGACGCACTTTAGTGTCCCTGACCCTGTAATGTGAGAAATCGGGGATACAAGCCTAGGTTCAGACACAGTCTGAGATAGTTGGTGGAAGGGGACGACTCCATCAGGACTCAGCACCTGTCATGGCTTCCACGACGTTCTTCCAAGATCGTCCAGATGGTACCCAAAGTGAAGCCCGGACAGCGTGTGAGCAACAGAGTTTAGGGCCGTCTCCATGCACTGCTGCTTCTCCTCCTCCCAGATTTTGCAGACTTCACCAGGCTCTGAGCCTACGCCACGTCCAGAAAGGCTCCAGCAGCAGAATGCACCCCCCGTAATGTGCGTAAACGTCATCCCAACACCTCCGCTCCAAGCCCCTCCCGGTTGACGAACGAGTCTCTTATGGACTGCCACGAACTCTTTGGCCTCCTCTTCGTTCAAGTAACCAACAGTTGCCGTGACGACGTTCTTATGACCACGGATCGGTTCCAGGCCACACAGGAAGAAGTTCTACGATGAAGCCAAAACCACGTTAGTCGCATTCTGCTGCTTGGAAATCAGTAGGGCTTCCAGATTGGCAGCATCCTCTGCGCTTTTTGTCCAGCTAGCCAGCTTATTAGCTTCGTCGATGAAGATCGTGGGAAATCCATTGAGGAAACCCGAGCCAGAACGGACATGTAGCCCTCGAAAGCATCCATGAGGTCCATGTTGACCATGGAATCCCCCTGCTTCCGCACAAACTCGAGCGTCTCCTCGAGCGTCTCCTCGAGCGTCTTCAGCGAGATCTTCTCCTCGGAGACTTCGAGACCCCACTTCGCAAATCTGTGAGCTAAGTTAGTCCCAAAATGTGAGAAATTCATGTTGCTCCCCAGGAACACCCACTTTGCTGCTCCGATGATCGATGACATTCAGTTCTGACATTCGATTGAAGAGCTTTGCACCATAGCCATCCTATTCGCACCAGCCGAGAAATTCATTTCATAGGCATTAGGCGACGATGGTGGTGTGTGTGGTAAGGTGGGCGGCCTCATTACCGCTTTGGGTTGCACACTGTCTTGGACGAGACCCTTTGGCAATATAGCCGACAGGTTTTGTAGGGAGCATGGACTAGGAGACCGCCTCCTTTTTCCTGAACGACGTTCTAGTGGACACCCCCGATGTAAGTGAAAGTTTTCGTGTATCTTGTTTAGTCTACTTGTGAAAACTTAACAGCCTATCGAGTTCTTCGACGCGTTGAAAGGCCTGGAGGAGTTTGTGGGCACTGATGGCCGCCAACAGATACCGGACGACAACTTCTTTGTCCATTTCAAAGGTTCGAAAGCCAAACGCTTTTACGAGTGGCACTACGTTCCAGGGGTTCCTATAAAAGAGGAAATCTACAGCATTGCAAACGTTCTCCTATCTTTCCAAGGATGGATTACGTGCGCTGCACTGATACTGGGCCTATGGACAACGATGAGCTACCCATAGATTCATACACTGGCTACTCTCAAAATATCATAGTTGTCTGCTAGCTCACCACTCCATGAGACGACGTCTATAGCAGCACTCTGTACGGTTTTGAGTTCTGCCTTCATGTGTTCTGATTTTGGTGCGACATTGGGATTCCATTTCTCAATCACATGATGGAAGTGCGACTGTTTCTTGTTCTTTTGATCACCTTGAAGAAACACGTCGAGTAGAACGAACTTGCTGGGCATGTGTTTGGAAAGGTAGCCTATCCAGTGTGACTCCAGTACCTAGATTTAATCTTTTCCCACAGCAAGACTTGCAATATCGGAAAAGAAACAAAAGCTCCAAGGACCCATGTTTCTTCCACTCAATAAATCGCTTGCCAAGGATGCTCGAGTTGACAATCCTGGGCTTCAGGATTCACTTGCTGGACCGCATTTGGAGAATAATCTAAAAGCTTCCAACAAACATGGCCTAGATATGAGACTCCCTGGTAGAATCATCGGGGAAAGGTCTCACAATTAACCAGGCAATGTTGGGTCCTGGAATTATTTGCCTCTCACTTTGATCCTCTGCAGTTTGCTGGCCGGAATTTGCACCTCAAAGCCTTTGAAAGAGTGCTTGTCGAAATTCCAGGTGGCTTTGAAACTTCACCGGTATGTTTTCTCGATTTGTTCTCAGAGGTTTCGGTCCTGTATACAGGGAGCCTTCAAACAAGCAAGCGAAGAAGATCCACTTTTTAAACACCTCGTCGATGTAAAGATCAGCTCTAGAAACTCTGAATGCAACACAGACGACAATCACGACATACGAGTAGTGATTGTCGAGTTCGGAGGAAGCTCGTGAAGGCATCTTGAAAACAACGTAAAGTAAGATGGATTGCGCGTAACATCTCTCTAGAAATCGCAGCGCTTGGATTCATGCATTTCAAGATACGGCATCAAAGCTTTCGTTTCTCTCCAATTCAATAGCTTTGATCTCTGGAAGGGGTTCATAGAATTCGTGAGGTCTCTGGTAATTTATATGGCAAGGCCTCTTTTTTCTTAGAAGTTTTCTTTGTGTGCGCAAGACCCGGACGAAAATATTGGTAGAGGTGCGAATGATGCAGATTCTCTAATTCTTCCCGGAAGTTTTCGCCTTTTGGTGGAATGCTTTTTCAAGTCCCTGGTGCCACATACATCTTAAGAAAACTAGGAAAATTGAAAACATGATCGATGTGGAGGGTCATCCCCCTCTAGAAGTAGAAGTTAACTCGACATTTAAAGCTGCTTTTAGAGCCGCTATCTCTTACAATCCTCATCGCAGGAACATGGTTTGATCCAAGGATCTTACAAACCATGTTAGCTGGTTCTTGTGGAATGTTAGCAGGGCATATCTAGAAGAAAAGAGAGAGATCCATGTCCTTAATATCCACGACAGTATGATGTATATCGCCGGCTGAGATCCAGAAGCTTAGGCACGCAACAGCAGGACGGAAGAGCCATCCAGCAGGCTGTCCGATCAGCAAAACGAAGGATCTTAACGAGGAATCCTGCACTAATTGAGAACTTCCCCTTTTTGCCCTGCTTATATAAAATAGTGGTACTTAGCTCAAGTTTAGGGAGTTAATGTTTAATTAATTAGGGAAAACATATTCTATGGATATTCCTGGCGAGTGAGGGTTTTGAGGATGATGTCGAGGCTCCTGGCGGCGTGCATCCCAGCGGCTCGGTGTGCCCCCATCCCAGGCTGGTCACGAGGTCTCCGAGATCTGTGAGATCTGCGAGAGACAGCAGCGGCGATCGCTGACGCCCATGGAAGCCTTCTCACAGACGCCGCTGCTTGACAAGCCCGGGGGTAAGTTTCTGCAGCTGCCAAGAGTGCTCGTGGGGCTCTGGCAATACTCAAAAAAGCGCGAGCTGCTGGTGTATGTGAGGAGCTGCTCCTCAACTTGATCTGGGCGCACAGTGAGACGTCAGAGATAGCTTCCGTGGTTGTGTTGGGCATGCCCGGGATCAGCAAGTCCAGCTTTGTCTTCGTTGTGTTGTGGGAGCTCCTTCAGAAGCGTTGTTGGAACCTTATCCTCCTCAAGTTCAAGGAATCTAATAGGTACTACACCTTTGAGAAGGATGGCAAAGTTTCATCCTTGCCATCGTTGCGAATTGGGTGGAGGCCGAAGAGGAAGGCAAGGTGTAGTACTTGGCAAACTGGAAGATTGATAAGTACTATTGGAGCTTGCCTTGCAAGGTCATTATAGCCACCTTGTGAATCACCACCACTTCTTCAAAGGAGACGATGTGATCAGGCTTTTTATCCCGATGTGGTCTCGTGAAGAAATCCATACGTTGAACGATTGGGTGTTTAAGCATCCAAAGGCTGAGGTGGACAAAAAGTTTAACAAGTGGGGAGGTGTCCCGAGGCATGTTCTATCCAAGACTGGCATACATCAAGAGCAAGAGCTTGAGAAAGCAATTGATAACATTACTAACGTTGTGCAAGATAGTGGGAGATTTTGTGTAACTAAGACTTTTAGTTTTTGATTAAGACTAATAGTATTAGCTACACAAAGTCTCTCACTATCCTGCATGGCATTAGCAACATTGTTAATTGTTTTCGGGCTCGCAAACTTGCAAGAGTGCTCGCGGGCTCTGGCAATACTCAAGAAAGCACAAGCTGGTGGTGTACGTGAGGAGCTGCTATGGCAAAATCCTCGACTTGATCTGGGCACACAGTGAGACGTCAAAGGTAACTTCTGTGGTTGCATAGGGTACACCTGAGATCAATAAGGCCTCTCTTCGTTCTGTTGTGGGAGTTCCTTCACAAGCGTCTGAAGACTAAGCTGTAGCACCTCTGGGCCAGGGGTGAGTGGAGAGTATGACCACTCTACTAGAAATCACCCACAGCAGCTCCTCAAACACATCTTCCCTAAGTCCCAGTTCAATTGCCTTTTGAAAGAAGGTACCCCTCCCTCTTTTTTGCAGACCACAAGTTCAATGAATTCAACAGGTACTACGCCTTTAACAAGGACGGCAAGGTTACATCCACTATTGATCCCGTCCTTGCCACGTATTGGGTGGAGGCTGAAGAGGAGGGCACAATGTGGTACCTGGCAGACTGGAAGTTCAATGAAAACCAGTGGAGCCTACCTTGCAAGACCGTTATAGTAACCTTGTCAGAGCACGAGTAGAAGCACCATTGAGACGATGTGATCAGACTTTTTTTCCCGACTTGGTCTCCCGAAGAAATCCACATGCTCAACAATCAGGTGTTTAAGCATCCAAAGGCTGGGGTAGATGATAGGTTTGACAAGTTTGATAGTTTGGGGAGGCATGAAAACAACGATCATGAAAGCTCCAAAGGCAAAGGAATGTGCATTGGGCGAATTTAAGATGCAGTTAGTTGAACAAACAGCTCCTGAACCTGTTAAACTTTGGAACTTACAAATTAACAAAATAACTAGGGTTCTATAATTGGTGTAGTTTTTATTTTAAAAAATCTTTCTAAAAAAAGTAAATAGTTTTGAACTTTTTGGTTTGCATAAGCAAACCTAGGGTTACTTAATGCTTGTATATTCTGGGATAATTTAACAGTTGTCATTCATTTAAATTAATCTTATATTTTAGAATTTATAAATATTTATATAATCTATAAAATTTTCTAAACACTTCCTCTAAACATGTTTATAATATGAAATTACAATTAATAAATAATAAGAACTATTATTAATCAAACCAAGCATTAATGAATGGAAAGAAAATTATTATTAAGTTCGATTTAATTTTTATTTTGGACTTATATTGGTACTGAAGCGTTTCCTAATTCTTAATGAAAGTAAAATAAAAATAATATATTAATAAACTGATATGATTTGAAAAGATCTCCACAGTTTATATACTCATTTGAATCAATATTAGTGATTTAATATTTTATAATTAAGTGTCAGATAGCAAGAAATTATGAACAAGGTGGAAAGTGTGCTTCTGGTCAACACCCTCTCGTTGCTCAACAGATCTTCCAAGGGTTGTCAAGCATGGTACATTGACAAGAGGTTTTGTGTGCCTTCATCTCTGAGACAATTCCATCTGGGACTGGATCCTTCCCGTGATAATAAAGATGATGCAACTTTATGGGAACATTCTAAAACTGAAACTCAAGCTGCTGGTAAGTTCCTGCTGCTATGCACCGACAAGGCTGCTAAACTAAGTTCTTTGGCCTTTGCATGATTCAAGAGGATGCTCACGTATGTGCCTGTAGCAAAATGTTTTTTTGGTGTTGTTATTGAGACAGATAAAACTATGGCAAATGTTATAACCATATTGTACGAGGACAATTCAAGCTTGTGAGCAAAGTTGTTAAGTGGCGTGAACAAAACGTATGACGCAATCTGGTTGATAGGGAAAAGCGTGCTGGTTGGCTATGCAGGCAGTGAGATAAGTTCGGAATAAGTGTTATGATACAAATGGCCTCTCTGAGCCACACATGAGTTGTGTTGAGACAAGGAACAAGGTCAGGTTGTTGTTCAGTGAGCTAAGAAGCTCCTTGGAAAGGATGTTAACTTATTTACTCCATGGTGGATTACTAGAGAAGACTATATCATGCCGCATTGAACTGGACATGGGACAATGCCACAACATCTAGCTCTAGGCATACTGTCAAGATTTCCCAAGGACAGGAAAAAGGTATATACTGCTAGTGTTGCTTCTGAATCAACTTGTGTACTGTTTGTTCTAACTAGAATGTGTGATTATCGCATCATTTGTTAACGAGCCGGTTTTCACCCTTTACCCTATGTTGTGTTACTATTAACAAAGTTAAAGCTTTTTAGGGCTTGTGGAGGAAGAACCCTAAGAACCATGCATTGATAAGCTAATTAACCCTAAATTCATTTTTAAGTATATAGGTTTTGCTTAAGCAAACTAGAATATGACTGGATATTCTAGGATATTCTACTATCTAACGATTGTTATTCATTTAGATTAATTTCGTATTTATAATCTACAAACATGTTTATAATTTACTAAACACTTCTAAGTATATTCTTTTTAATTCTACCATCTAATGGTTAATAATGCAATAAGATTATTTTTGAGTTATAAATTATAAACATGTTTATAATTATTAATCAAATAGTTTATTTAATGACACTACTATCAAGCAAACCAAGTGTAACACGCAGCAAATTATTTTTTACTTTTGCTTTATTTTCAATTACAGAATTACAGAAACCCATTCTGTCTCTCTAAACCACATCGACCCCTCCTTCACACGGGGCTCTAGCTCGTAGATTAGGCACAGCATCTCACTTACCTCTAGATTTCAAGCTTTCTCCTCAAGGCTCGTGATGATTCCAATCTAAGATCCACAGGTGCCATCGCTACTCCAGTTGAATCCAAGGGCGACCACATTGTGCTGTTCGCAGCCTGTTGTCAGCTAAAAGAAAAACAAGCTTGCCCTAAAGTCAGTACAACATGCTTGAAGATAGAAAGATGTGCAACGAGATATCGGAGTGGCGCAGCGGAAGCGTGGTGGGCCCATAACCCACAGGTCCCAGGATCGAAACCTGGCTCCGATATTGTTTTGCCATTTTCGTTAAATATGCTACGTAGGCTAATTTGATCAAATGACCGTTAAATCCTTTTTGTCAACTGGATTGACTGGGTCGCGGCGAGTAACGGAATTTTGAATGTCGGAAGCGCCGCCGCCGCCACCACCACCGAAGAAGAAAATCCCGGACCTCCCGCCGCCACCACCGCCAAGATACAGGTATGACTTGGGCCCCGACATGCTAGAGACGCTCTACAGGGCCTTCAATCTTGTCTCCAAGAAGGGCGCCAAAAAGAAACCCAACGAGGTTGAAGAGAAGTAAAACCCTCTCTCGCTCTCGCTCTCTCTCTCTCTCTCTCTCTCTCTCTCTCTCTCTCGTGATCTCACCTCTCTCTCCGAGATCTTATTTTTTTCGTGATCTTGTCAATCAGGGACGTGACTATATTGATGCGAGCGCTGGGATTCAATCCCACTGAGAGGCACATCGAGTATGTCATCTTCCGGGTGAGAACAAGATCGAGGAGATTTCAATGTGGTAGTTTCCCGATTTTGAGAACTAACTCTCTTTTGTTTTGGATCGTCCACAGGCAAGAGAGGAGGAAGATCCGAAGCAATGCACCAAGGGCTTCCTTGACATGGACAATGTCCAAAGCAAGATCGCCGAGCTCTTCCACGAGGATCCAACGATCGGTTATCGGCACAGTGAGAAAGAATTGATTGCAGCATTGCAAGTAAGCCAGGAATTCTCTTTGGTTTTTCTCTCTTTCTCTCTCTTTTTCACACTTGCTTTTGCTGTAGGCTCTGTGCCCTCCCGGACAGGATTATATTGAACCAGACGATCTCTACGTACGTGAGAAGTTTAAACAAAAATCTCATGTCTTCTCTTTCTTTCAGGATGCAATGACCAAACATGGAATCTGCTTCACTCATGACGAGGTCGAGATGATGATCAGAGTTAGCAAAGACAAGGACACACAAAAGGTGTGGCACGAAGACTATGCCTTTCTTGCGGCAAACGACTCGGTTCCGAAACCTCCAAACATTGTGGCGACTGAGCTTCCTCCAGACATCCCCCACCCCGAGGCCAAGTAAATGATGGAGCAGCTACAAGTGAGCCAACTGCGATGGAATGAAATTCACTTTCATGATTGTGTGCCAAAGGAAAAAAAACGAGAGCGTCTACGTACCATCATCGACTTTGTCGCGGCTAGCTTGTGAAGTGATGAAGTTGGCCTGAAGATCGAGCCATAGTGGCTGTGCCACTGCTGGAGCCTCACGAGAATGTAGTGGAGACCAACAGTGTGGCCCCAGAAAGCAATTCCTCCCCTGAACAGCAGTACAAGTTTGATCGAAAAACTTCTAAAACCTTAATGGCATGCTTACCTGAATGCCGGGAATCCCATTCCCAGCACTGACGCAACATCAAGGTCGGAAGCACGAATCACAATCTTCTCGTCTATCACTCGGCAGGCCTCGTTGACAATGGGAAAGAAGATCATCTCTACGATGTCTTTATCTGTGATGCCTTCGGCCTGTAGAGATTTGTGAGCTAAACGAAAGAGCAGAAAGAAGGACGAGCTCGGATCATTAGAAAAGGTCTCGTACCGTAAGTCCTCTGGCATTGAGCCCCGCAAGCTTTCGTGATTCTTCTAAAATCTCATCTAGCTCGGGCGCTGGATGTTCTTGGCGTGTTCCATGATAGTTGTAGTAGCCTTTCCCAGTAGCCTCACCTGCAAAGAGAAGGAAAGGTGTCTCATTGCAGAAGAAAATAGTACGGAGAAGAAGAAGAAACAAGGAAAAGAGGTTGACACCATACCTGTACGGTTAGCTTTTGCCATCAAGGTACCCATGTAGGACGGGTAGAGTCTGTCCCCGAATTCCTTCTTGAAAGTATCCGCGACCAATGCGCCAATTTGCAGACCAGCAAGATCTCCCAGCCTGCATTGTTCGTACTCTTTTAGACTTCCAGGGAGACAAGAGAGAAGGACATACCTGAATGGACCGATTGGCATGCCAAAATCTTTGATCACAGCATCTATCCGATAAGGATGCACGCCCAAGTCCACCAGAAACGCCGCAATCCTGTGATATGGAAAAAAGACGCGGTTGACGGCAAATCCCACCGCGTTCTGTACCACCACGGGTACTTTTCCGATTTTCTTCGACAATGCCAAGAGGTCGCAAATGCTCTGGTTTGATGTCGAATCCGTCCGGACGATTTCGAGCAGTCGCATGACATGAGCAGGACTGAGCAAAAGAAAAGATGAGGTGGGAAGAGATAAATCTTGCTCGTAAGCCTTGAAGTTACCTGAAGAAATGCGCGCCGATTATACGGTCGCGGAAGGAAACTCCGTCGGTGATTTCATTCAGGTCACACGAGGACGTGTTCGATGCGAGGATGCAATCACGAGAGCAGATAGCGTCGAGCTCTCCGAAAATCTTCTTTTTCAAGGGTATACTCTCTATGACCGCCTGGAAACACAAGAGTGAATGGCAAGACCACAAGAAGAAAATAAAAGGAGCTTGCAAGCATTACCTCTATCACGAGATTCGCCGACTCGAATCCTTTGTAGTCTACAGTGCCTACAAGAAGGCCAAGTGCACGCTGGAACTCAGCTTGAGACATGGAGCCTTTGGAAACCCGGCTCTTCAAGTTGGCTAACATTACACAACAACGTCAAGCTTCTTTTTAAAACCAAAACAAGGAAAGAAAGAAGAAAAAGAGTGAAATTTACTTGCCTTGGACCCGATTGATACCAGCTTGCAAGCGTTCCTCGTCAACTTCTTTCAGCAGGACACGGACATTGTGCACAATTAAAGCCGTGGCGATGCCCGATCCCATCAGTCCACCGCCTATAACACCCACGGTTTTGACAGGCCGAGCTTCTAGTCGACCGTCACTCACATTTGGAACCTGCGAATTCAAGACATCAAAATCAAAAGATATAAGAAAGATATCATACCAAGCATGCCGAAAGGTTACCTTATACACAGTCCTCTCGGCAAGAAAGATATGCATTAAAGCTTTCGCGGGTAGGCTGTCCACGGTCTGAACTCCCATCTTTCGTTCCTGGAAAAAAGAAAAAGTAGCACACAATGACGGGCACGACAGAATGTCACACTTACAAAAATTGTTCCCTCAGTTCCACCCTTGTGGATCCCGTGCTCGATCACGGCCAGGCAGATAAACGGGTACTCAACATGCTTATGCGTCTTCTTGGCTCGCAGTCTAGCGTTGGCGATGATGTGCAGTGCTTCATGCAGGGGCTCCAGCTTATCACTTCTTTCCAAGGTTTTGAGAAAAGGATGCGTCTTGTTGGCAATGCCTTTAGCGTAGTTCCGTGCGAACTGGATTAGCTGCGGGTAATCGCAAATCGCATCCACGAGCCCGGCTTCGTGCGCTTCCTTTGCCTTTATCATTTTTGATGTCTAGAGATTTAAAAAAAAGTAAAAATCAGCAAGAACAACTCATTACAAGCGTGATTTTGCTTACCATCATCATCTCTACGGCCTTTCCAACTCCAACAAGGCGAGGAAGCCTTTGAGTGCCTTCAGTGTGAACGATTGAGCATAGAAGAGAAATGAAATGAAATTTACCTCCTAAGCCGGGAATAATTCCTAGCTGAAGTTCCGGGAGTCCCAGCCGAGCATCAGGAGAAGCTACTCGTGCGTGACAAGCCTTAAGACAAAAACACCCAAGAATTTCGAACAAAAGAAAAAAAAAAAAACGAAAAAAAGAACAAAGAGAGACTAACCATTGCCAATTCCAAGCCTCCACCGAGCGCAAAACCATGAATCGCTGCCACCGCTGGCTTTGATCCGCCTTGTTTGCAAAACAGAAACAAGCTTGCTTCACAGCAACATCTTCTCGCCTTTCTTACCTTCTATGATATCGTTCATAAGAACCAAGCCAGAGACCTCGGTTTTCCTGACAGCGCCTACAATTCCACCGGTTGGTTGCTGAATCGAGAGAAAGCATGAATATATCAAACCCGGTGCTTTGCTCATTGACTTTATGTCCGCTCCTCCAGAGAACTTGTTGTTGGCTCCTGAAAGGTTCCATCCGAAAAGAAGTGAGAAAAGAAAGATCGATTCATTCCACTAGAATTACCGGTGAGGACTATAGCTTGAACATCAGCCCTCTCGTGCGCTTCGATGAACTTTTCAGCCAGCTCGCCCATCACTGCGAAAGAACGAGAAAGGAGAATGAAGCTTTAGATAAGATCAAAGCAGCAGAGGCGCTGCCGCAAACCTTGCGCGCTGAGCGAGTTGACAGGCGGATTGTCGATGACGAGCAGCGCCACACCATCGCCTCCTACCTCTAAACGGACTTTGGACGCGTCCTCCATTGCGAGGAGACAATCTTAGGGCGCCTTCGCTATATAGCACAACGGTGATCCTAAAGTCGTGCGTCACTACCTAAAATCTTTTAACTCAAGAGCTCTGCTTGCTACTAAAGTCTGGAACTTGGTTCTTCAGATCTTGCGCCATTCAACAGTGATCATCAATCATAGAAAAAGAAAAAAGTCGAAGGTTGGTGGAAAAGATATAGAATCTGTCAGGAATGGGATTCGAACCCATGCCCTTCTACGGACTAGTACCTGAAACTAGCGCCTTAGACCAGCTCGGCCATCCTGACATTATGCTTATTTTATGCTCAAGGCACCTTATTCTGTTCTATCTTAGAAATTTTGTAAAGAGACCGTGGAGCCCTAATTTTCCTCGCTCACAACAATGTCGGCGGAGCTCCTTGGCAGGAAGCTTATCGATTGTGGCACCAAGATCGTCGCGGTGGGGAGGAATTACGCAGCGCACGCAAAGGAGCTGGGGAGCGCCATTCCAAAGGTTCGATTTTGATCTGGAGAGAGCTTTGATCGTCGCATTTACTTGATCATCGGCAGGAGCCAGTGCTCTTCCTCAAGCCAACGTCTTCGTACGTCCGCGAGCCCGATCCGATCGAAATTCCAAAGCCTATCACGGAGGTGGATTATGAGGCAGAGATTGGTGTCGTGATTGGAAGGCGAGCGAAGGATGTGTTTGAGGAGGAGGCCTGGAATTACGTGAGAGGTTAATAGAAAGCTCATGTCTCTGGATTTTTTTTCGTAACTTCAGATGGATCACAGGCTATGTTTTGGCATTGGATATGACTGCGAGAAGCCTTCAAAACGTTGCAAAGGTACATTTTGAATGAGTTTCAATCGCGAGTTTGCGAATTCGATCTCAGGAAAAAAGATTGCCATGGACAGTTTCAAAAGGCTACGACACTTTCACGCCGATAAGTAAATTCGTGAGTCGCTAAAAGCTCACTCAGTTTTCTTGACGCTGTTTACTTCCTTCTTAGTTCCAACTGAAGAAAACGCCCATTCCACCGCTCTCATTTTGGCTCAAGGTAAGCTGGGAAACATTTTTTTCCTGTTTGTAACTCGGACTCTTCCACCAGGTGGATGGCCAGACGAAGCAAAAGGGATGCACAAGTGATATGATCTTCAGCATTCCTTTTCTCATCCATTACATAAGCGGCATCATGACTCTCAACGAAGGCGATATGATCCTTACTGGTACAAGTGGTCGCTCTCTCGAAACTTTCAAGCTTTGTAATCTCCCTTTGCGTGACAGGAACTCCCCATGGCGTTGGACCCGTTAAAGCTGGCCAAACAATCACCGCTGGCATTGCGTCTCCAGCGGTTCAAATGACGTTCCCAGTGATAACTAGGCCGGACCCGGAACGCACAAAGTCTCCATTCCTCTCGGAATCTCTGGATGGAACTGATGTTCCACAATGATCCAAGGCTCCAATCTACCAGAACTTTACGTAAGTCACTTGCTCAACTCTTTTACTGTGGTTTTCAACTTTCTTTCCGTGAGGCAGAGGTTCGAGAGCAATACATAAGGTGTGGCATCCCAGGCTCTCGTTCGGAACGCGTTTTTGGCTGCTCGGACCCCGAGCACGGACTCGTCGTGGATCTTGCAAGAACTAAGCAGTGCCGCCCATGCAACAGAATCAGGCCTGAAAGGCATACTTTGCAGCAGCCATTCGGCACTTCTCACGTCTCCGGCTCGTCCAAGGATGCTGATCATGCAAGAGTAGTGCTCCTGCCGGGGCTCCAAGCCGTGCCCCTGGATCATCGTCTGGAAGATCTGGATGCCCTCGAGCAGCACTCCCTTGTAGCTGCAAGCCACCAGTGTGCCCATGAAGGAGATCTCGTCGGGTTCCACGCCTTCCATCTCTAAGAGCCGGAAGAGCTCCACTCCTCGAGCGCAGTGGATGGAATCTCCGTAGGCCTGGATCATGGTGTTCCAGGAAACCAAGTTTCGTTCCGGCATTGTGTCGAAAGTGAAGGCCGCTGTGGTGAGGAGGCCATTTTGAGCGTAGACGAAAACGATTGCGGTCCATGCAACCACGTCTTTCTCGGGCATTCCATCGAACATACGCTTTGCGGAGGAGAGATGCCTGTTCTGGGCATATGCTGTCACCATACTACTCCAGGAGATAACGTCGCGCACAGGCATGGTGTCAAACACTGTTTTAGCCTCTTCCAAATCTCCGGAAGCCACAAAAGCATGGAGCATTGCATTCCAGGAGACGTCGTCTTGCTCGGGCATGGAGTGGAATATCCTCTTCGCGGATGCTAGATGCCCTTCCAGGGCATATGCTTGGAGCATGACTGTCCACGTGGCTATATCCCTGTAAGGCATCCGGCCAAACAGAGATTCGCATTCGTTGAGCTGGCGGTGCAGGGAATATGTTCTAAGCATTGCGTTACACAGGAACGAGTCCGGACACAAAACACTGTGAAAGATTCTTTTGGCTGATGCCAGATCCCCGGCTTGAGAATATGCCAGGATCATGCAGTGGAGAGTGAGTGCGTTGGGCTCTCGCATTTTCTCAAAGAGATTCCCTGCCTGCTCAAGATGCCCATGATCTACATAAGCTTGAACCATGGCAGTCCAGGTTACCACGTTCCGCTGGGGCATTTTGTCGAAAAGATTCCGCGCGAGTTTGAGATACCCTGCTTGGGCATATGCTTGCAGCATCGCGTTCCACGCGACATTGTTTTTCTTTGGCATTTGATCGAACAATTCCTTTGCCGTGTGAAGATCCCCGGCGTGGGAATATGCTGTCAGCATTGCCGTCCAAGAGACGACGTCCCTCTCCGGCATTGCATCGAAGATCCTCTTGGAGTCTTGCAGATGCCCTCTTTGGGCATATGCCGTGAGGAGGATATTCCAGGAGAAGCCGTTAGGGTGGTCGATGGATTCGAACACGCGACGTGCCTCCTCGAGGCTCCCGCAAGCGCCATACATTTGGATCATACGGTTGTGAAGGTATTTGCTCCTGCTGTGGAGTTTGCTTCCCAGAATTTGCGCGTGGACTTCTCGAGCTCGCGACAGATCTCTCGAGACAGTGGCGGATTTGATCAGCGATTCTAGACAAGACTCGGTCTCGATTCCCATAAGACCATGAGAGAAAAAATCTTCCTAATTCTATGCTTAAAATTTCCATCATTGGATCTTTCTTTTTCCTTGACAAGCAAAATATATAAAATGCCCAGCGTGGAATCGCTGGGTAACAACGCAAACGTATGTCACGTTGCAGTCATGATGGGAAGGCTGGGGCCACACGGATTCGAACCGATGAAGCGCATTTCAAACCCTTCCAACGGCTGCATTTTGCGCCGGGTACACGTGGCCGGCTGGATGTTAAGAGCCGACGAATATTCCCCCATCGTCGCAGTTTTCGCCGAGGAGATTCCGGCTCAGACAGTGTAAGGTGGGGAGGAATGACGATGGCGGGCTTCTTCTTGAGCCCTAGGATTCCAGGGCATGCGCCTGTGGGAGAGGAGCAAGGAGGAGCGCTGCTGGATCGCTGCGATTCGTCGCGATCTCTGTGAGGTATTGTGATAATCAAGCTCCGGCGCCTCGAAATCGGCGATCGATCGGCGGATCGCGAGCCAGGCATGGCGGCATTGACACCGGGCGTGCTGATCAAGCTCTTGCAATCCATCGAGTCGGATGTGAAGCTGGGCGGGCAGTATCGTTCGGTTTTGCTCCAGGTCGTGGGGATCGTCCCGGCGCTGGCGGGCAGTGATCTGTGGCACAACCAGGGGTTTTACATCAAAGTCTCGGATTCCTCGCATGCGACCTACGTGTCTCTCGCCGAGGAGGACGACGATCTCATACTGAGCGATCGTCTCCAGCTGGGGCAGTTCATTCACGTCGATAAGCTCGAGCACGCATTGCCAGTTCCGGTTCTTCGTGGTGTGAGACCGCTCCCTGGCCGACACAAGTGCGTGGGTGATCCGGAGGACCTCGTCATGTCATCCTCGGGAGGAAGAAATCCTCCCCACTTCCAGTCCTTCCTCCAAGAGAAGGATTTCCCGAGCAAGTCCGACTCTTCGTCATCGAGCAGTGGAAGCGGAGGAGGATACTCTTCCGGTCACAAGGTGGCGAGAGGGTATAACCGGTCGTCCGCAGAGACCTTTGCTGCCAAGCTTGCGGAGCGTCTCTCACAAAAGCCTCTCGAGCCTGATTCGTGCGAGGAGATAGACGAAGAGAGACAGGCGAACCATGAGGAACAAAGGGGCCGTTCGAAGGGAAGAATTGTCAAGTCGAGGGTGTTTGACTCCATTCCAAGCCCGAGGACTGGCGCTCGTTCTATGTCTACTTCGCCAATGCGACGCCATTCCGCGACTGATAAGGAGTCGCCTAGACCACGGAGACGTGCTTCCGACGTTCCCGTTTTGACATCTCCTCGGACCAGGCAGCCGTCTCCTGTGAGCAAGAGATCATCGAGCACAAGCAAGGTTCATAAAGTTGACAGCAACAAGAGGAAGTCACTCGGCGGCGGTGGAGTGAAGTTGAGCGATCTGGTTGCTGCTGGTTCCAGGACACTGCGCAAAAGCTGGGAGGGTGCATTTGCTCAGAAGGAGGCCAAAGCTGCAACGGTGAAGCAATCAAAACCTGACTTGAAGGTAAGCTCTTTGGATTTTTGCGGGTCTTCATTGAAGTGTGGCACTTTCAACAGATTTCCATTCCAATTATTTCTAGTAGCAGAAACCAGGACAAGGGATTGCTGTCGCCGCAGGGGGATTCTCTTAAGCCTCCCATGAAGGTACAAGTTAGCGCCAAAACTGCGACGACTTTTCCTCCCGATGTGGCTAGCGTGTCTTGGGACGATCTACCAGCTGGCTTGGCTAACTTTGCAAAGGTGAGCAGCTCTCAAGGTTCTTGACTGCATGTAACTGTTCTTTTTAAGGATGCAATGCAAAGGAGAAATGCGGCGTCGTTGGCAGCGGTAGCAGCTCTTCAAGAAGCATCGGCGGCGGAAGCAGTCATACGTAGTTTGAAGTAAGCGCAAACATTTTTTCTCTCCTTACACCTCCTTTATTTCTTTTTTGGCAGTATGTTTGTAGAGATACGTCATCTTTCCAGACCGGAGAGACCTCAACCAACCGTAGAGAAGTTTCTGAACTTCCACAGATCACTTGAGCAGGCGTCTGCCGTCGCAGAAGCGCTACTCGTGAATCAGCAAGCTGTCTCCACTCCAGAGAAGCAGTCAGGAGGGAAGATAAACTTTTCAAATGCTTTGTTCGAGGAGAAGGCAAAGAATGCGAAGAACTGGGTGGAGTCAGCATTGGCATGTGACTTATCGGCGTTCTCAATGCACTGCAAAGGCCAGGCCAGCAAGCTGACGCCCAAAGATATGGTGCATCCGGTTATTGTCGTGGAAGGAAACTCGGTTAAGCCCCGCGTCCTGTCTTCGTCGGTCACTCCAGTGAAGCAGCCTGCGACTTTGGCCGCGTCACCTCGAAGAGCGCTATCCTCAGTCACCCCGACAGCCAACGAGAAGAAAGACAATTCAAGGACCGCGTCTCCGTTGAAGGCTACGTCGGCATTTGTCCGCAGGAATCTCACCGGGGGTGTGAAAGGAAAAACTTCCAGCCGAGACGGTGTTGGAGAGACGGTTTGGAGCAAGGGGGACGGAGTGAAGGAGACGGCTGACTTGGCCAAGATGACCCGGTTCGAATCGCAGTGCTGGTTCCTCAAGTTCATGGAAGAGGCACTGGACAAAGGCTTCCGCTCGGAGATAAAGCAGGAGCTGGAGAACAGCCAGTTAGCAGCGATATTGTCACAGCTCAAAAGGGTCAACGACTGGCTGGATCAGGTTGCATCGGAGAAAGAAGACGTCCCGGATCTACATCTTGTAGAGACGCTGGCCAGATTGAAGCGGAAAATCTACGAGTTTTTGATCAAGCACGTTGAGTCTGCTGCTTGTGCACTGGGCAGCAGGAGCAAGGCCAGCTCCTAGTTGAGCAAAACAGATTTTATCAAAGTTTTCTTTTCTGTTTCCAAGTTTTTTACCGAGTTTTTGTTGCTGATAGCGATTTTGTTTGTAAGGTTGTTCGGTGCTATGGCTTTCAGCCTGTGCAACCGGCTTCCTTGTGCTGACGGGGTGAGGTGGTATTGCAGGAGAGATGATCACAGCTCAACCAGGCCTGTGCGAATTGCCTCTGCTATTGCTGGTTCCGTGACGAACAGTGTCGAGCAACAAGGAAGAGGGTATGTTTCGCGTCTTTCCTATTCTGTTATAGTGATCGTTTCTCGTTTTCCAGCTTCCGGTTTCAGCTTTCAATTGGTGCTAAAGTCATTCCTCATCCTGACAAGGCAAGCGTTCCTTCTTGTTGGCTTTCTCCAAGTTTTCAGTACATTCAAAACAGGTGGAGAAAGGAGGGGAGGATGCATTTTTCATCAGTGACTTCGATGGTGGTGTGTTCGGTATCGCAGATGGTGTTTCTGGGTGAGTAAAAATTTCCATGTACGCTTTCTTACTTTTCCACTATGTGATAGATGGGCCGAGGAGAATGTCGACCCTGCATTATTTTCGAAAGAGCTGGTCAATCACTTGGCACAAAGTGTAACTTCGGAAGAAGTATTGCGTAAAGGATGTCTTTTTTCTTTTAAGTAATCGTTGGAATAGGTTCGAGGCGATCCAAAGGTGCTCCTTGGCAAAGCACACGCCGCAACGTCGTCAAAGGGAGCTGCTACAGCGTAAGTAACTGGTTTATAAAAAATTACTTGCTTCAACTTGTAGCTCCAAAGCATGCAGCATTGTAGCTACTCTGTTAGGAGCAGAAGGCCTACTGAGAGTTGCGAGCGTTGGGGATTGTGGCCTGAGACTTGTGCGTGATGGTAATGTTCGCTGGTTTACTTTTCTAGAAATGAAATCCCTGGCTTCTTTTCTGCAGGAAAGGTAGTTTTCGCAACCTCTCCTCAACAGCACTACTTCGATTGCCCGTACCAGTTCTCGTCCGAAGTTGGAGGCCAAACGGCTGAAGATTCTGCGGTAAATTATTTTCTGCAATCCCAGCAAGCTCACTCTTCGTATTTTCAGGTCCATGAAATAACAATCGTGGCCGGGGACGTTGTTGTGATGGGATCTGATGGTCTCTTTGATAATGTTTTCGATCGCGACATAGCGGCAACAGTGACTTTGTTCCAAGTCACGGATGTAGAATCAGCTGAAAGAACGGGTACATTGGTCTTTCTCTATTGAGTTCTTAACTTGGTTTCGTGCTTTCAGCGACAGCACTAGCCACCATGGCGAATAGGAATTCGAGGGATCCCAAGTATGAATCCCCTTACAGCACCGAAGCTATATATCAGGTTCTAAGTTTCATATGATGGTATTCTCCTCCCAGCTCGCTGTTATGCAGGGCTTTGACGTGCCAATATGGCGCAAGCTTCTCGGTGAAAAACTTACAGGTCGGAAGTAATCCTTGGAATCATTTATCTGGTTTGTGATCCTAACAGGCTTCTTTGTTTCTTTCTCTTTCGCAGGTGGAAAGCTAGATGATATAACGGTTCTCGTGGGAGTGGTGGCAGTGACCGAGATTGTAGAGGTGGAGGGCGAAAATGACGAGCAATCCCAAAGCTCTATCCAAAAATCGGAAGAAGCTGTTGTTACAAACGAAGGAATTTAATTCTTCTTGTTTCATATACTACATTCCTTGGCTTTAGCCATGGTTTGTGCCAATTCCCTTCGTAGCAGAGGTAAGCTCCCAAACTGAGCATATATTCTAATGCTCTTTGGCGCTCCTTTCCCCTTTTCAGCTGACACTGAAAGCGTTGGTCGCGAGAGAAAGAAATCACAACTAAGACCATTTTCAATCTCTTGGGTTTTGGTATCTTTTCAAAACAGCTCACAATTTTTTCTCCTTTTTTTTCATGTAACAGAAAGGGTGCTACTTGCAATATTTTGAGCTGATAGATATTGTTCTACTCGGTGCTATGATCATAGTTTTGGCTGTTCTTTTTAAACACTCGTACGGCAACTTCTCACTCGTACGGGTATTGCTGTAAACCCTAAACCCTGCCAAGCCGCCATTGCGAAGACCAGCTCTATGGAGGTGCCGCAGGTGGAGCGCTAGGATCACGAAATATGCCGCTGGAGGCGCGGCATTCTTTGTTGCGAGGTCACGGCGCGACGATTGATCCGGCATTGCGATTCTAGGTTTGTGCTCACTGGCGCTGCTGCTGGAAACCTCTTCCTCTGCGGTGCCCGGAGTTGCTGCTGCCTCAGGTACTGTGATTCTTGCTGCAAACATCTGCTCAAGGTTTTCTTTGCTCGGGCGATCGAGCGAGAGCAGCGGTAGCAGCGGCGGGGGATTTCGAGGGTGCATGCGTCACAAGGCACGAGAGCTTAAGCCGCGCCGTCATGTGGAGAGCAGCCGGCGGGCGGCTCAAGCACAGGGGACTTAGAACAGGACGAGCAGACTTCTATCGATGGAACACCACAGCTGCCGGGCCAGAGAGCTTTCACGAGCTCACAGATTTGAGCTTGCACATCCACGCTAGCACAGCTTACAGTCAGCTACGCAGCAGCGATAGAAGCCGTCCCTGCAGCTACTCGGCGGCGGCGGCTCCTCTGGAGCACAGCTTGACAACTTTGGACGCGGCACTGAGCAGTGTGATCCAGCTCCCGCTCTTCAGCAATCCACTGCTCCAAATCCTCCCTCCCGACGGGGAGAGCTCGTCCAGGACGGTGTTTCGGATCGACCAGAAATGGCCTTTCCAGCTCAAGGCGGTCGCTACCGAGGCGTGTTTCGGAGAGGAGGAGGAGGTCGGTGTTCTTCCGGAACTGGAAGAGATTCACGACATCTCCCTCGAGAGGTCTTCCAAGTTTGAAGGTGGCAAGGCTCTCAAGGCGGCTAGAGCTAGAGCAAGGCGGCTTTTCAACAGGCAGCAGAAGCTCGAGCTGGATGCTTGGGATGCTGCGGTGAGGGAGTACAGGAAGATTCTCGTGGAGATGTGCCGGAAGAAGCTAGCGCCGAATCTGCCGTTTGCAAAGTCTTTGATGGTCAGCTGGTTTGAGCCGGTTCGCGACGAGATTGCAAAGGAGCTCAAGGCCATCGAGAAGGAGGAGCCTGGTGAAGACAGGAGTCACTATGGACCACTTTTGAAAGGAGCTGGCCTCACTGCTGATGTTCTTGCGGTGATCACGATGCACAGGCTCGTCGCGCTGATGATGCAAGACGTTGATAGCGGATGCATTAGACTTGCAAACACTGCTGTTCTTATTGGTGACGCAGTGGAACAAGAGGTATGTCAACTTCGAGTTTTACAATTTTAATCCTCACGTTTTGTTTTCCTCTAGATCAAAATCCGCAGGGCACTAAAGAAAAGAAAGCCGAAAGAACTTGCCGAGGAGGCGGAGCCTCCTACTCCAGAAGAAGAAAAGAAAGAGTACTTGAAAGACAAGCTGAGGAGAGCTATCATAGAAAGGCCCAGGAATGTCAAGGAGATATTGAAGTCCTTGGATCCATCACAGCCCTGGCCGTCGTTTATTCAAGCTAAAGTACGTAAGTTTTCATGTTTTGATTCGTTTTGTTGAAATGAACCTGTGTAACACATGCAGTTGGGATGCCGCCTTATCGACATTATGATGTCAAATTCACACATCAATGTTCCAGTAAGTGACTGTCCCGAAGATGGCACCGAGATTCGGCCTGCTTTTAGACATGTACTCAAGGTACCAAAGGGAGGGTAAGCGTCATCCACATTTTCTAAAAATCAAACAATTTATTCATATTTCTTTTCCTTCGCATACAGGCTTCTGCGTAGCTACGGAGCAATAGTATGCGATCCTCATTTGAGGGGTCGAATCGATGACTCGGTATTTCAGCTGTTGAGTTTTTGTTGCCAGAGCTGACCGTTCTTTTTCCACAGGCCAAATTTATAGTTATGCCATACATGCCCATGCTAATTCCTCCTCGAGCTTGGAAAGGGTAAATACGTTTTATTCGTATTCTGTTTCTTCTTAATATTTTACATTCTCTAGTTATCACAATGGAGCATACCTGCACCTGCGGTCCGTTATAATGCGGACACACGGTTCTAAACAGCAAAGAGAAGCTGTGCGAAACACACCAAGAGCACAACTGCAGCAAGTTTTTCGGGTATCTGTGAAGCCTCAAAATATCTTTATTTAACAAACTTTTTCTTAGGCACTCGACACCTTGGGAGCGGCATCCTGGAAAATTAACAAGGAGGTTTTTGAAGTTATAGAAAAGCTTTGGAGCGCGGGAGGTGGAATAGGTGGCCTTGTGGACCGAAAAGATGTGAGTGATGAATATGTTTTGTCTCATTTATGCGAGCCGTGCGTGATCTTTTAGGTGCCATTGCCACCCAAGCCTAATACCGAGGATGAAGCTGAGATGAGGAGCTGGAGGAAAGTTTTTTATAAAGGTAAGCGCACAAACAGTGAGAGGAATTCTCAACGGTGCGATCTCGAGCTGAAGCTGGCGGTATGTTTTTCTTGTCGCTCTGTTTTGTTTTTTTCTCTTTCTCTCTCTGAAAGGTGTTTGCAGGTTGCTCGATCACTGAAGGACGAAGAATGTTTCTATTATCCACATAATTTGGACTTTCGTGGTCGTGCCTATCCTATGCATGCGCATTTGAACCATTTGGGTTCTGATGTGTGCCGCGGTATGTTACTGTTTGCTAAGGGACGTCCTCTAGGGCCGACAGGTCTACGTTGGCTCAAGATACACATTGCCAATGTCTTCGCTAATGGAGCTGATAAGCTACCCTTCGATGGAAGGGTGGCATTTGCAGAGAGTAACTTGGAACACGTTGTAGCTTCTGCAAACCAGCCTTTGAAAAATCGTTGGTGGTTAAAAGCGGAAGATCCATTCCAGTGCTTAGCTGCGTGCATCGACCTGAGAAATGCGATGCATTCTCCAAACCCGGAGTACTACATTTCTCATCTTCCAGTTCATCAGGTACTCGAGCATTTCCTAATGACTGATTTCGATTTCGTGTCTTACGTTTAGGATGGATCTTGCAACGGTCTCCAACACTATGCAGCTCTTGGACGAGACAAAGTAAGCCGCTCATTTTGATACTTGGATATATCGCTTATGATCTTACTTGCAGACTGGCGCCAGAGCAGTGAACTTAATAGGCGCGGATTATCCTGCAGATGTATATTCAGGCATAGCCGCCCGGTATAGCTTTTGAACAACTGCAAGATTCTCGGTTACTGATAAGAGTTTTGTTTGATCAGTGTACGTACACTAGTGGAGGAGGACGCACGCAAAGATCCAGCCGCAGTTTATGCCAAATTATTAGTAGGACATGTGAGTATCCATTTCGGTTTTCTTTACCTTTCTCATCAATTCTTCGGTCACAGGTGGATAGGAAACTAGTGAAACAGACAGTGATGACTTCGGTTTACGGCGTGACATACGTTGGAGCACGTAACCAAATAACAAACAGACTTAGGGACAAGGGCTTCATATTAGATGAGCCGACCTTGTACCGTACTGGTTGCTACGCTGCTAAGGTATCATCTCTCGAAAACTTTCCTTTTACTTTCAAGCTTTTCTAACTGTTCATGCTCCGATAGGTAACTCTGAACGCGCTTGGCGAAATGTTTGGCGAGGCAAGGCTCATTATGAATTGGCTAGGCCAGTGCGCAAAGGTATCTCCAGGTTTTTGTTAAGAGGACTCCTCTCGAGTTCCACTGTTGCAGGTAATTGCCAACGACGGCGACTCCGTGAGGTGGATCACTCCTTTGGGACTTCCTGTCGTGCAACCATACCGCAGGCCCGGGAGACATGTGGTATGCGATCATATACTTTGACGTTCCACCATCTTCTCGTTGGCTCACATGATTGATTTCCTTCGCAAGGTGAAAACTTGTCTCCAATGTCTTATTCTAAGAACGGATACGGATCAACCGGTATGGTTCCAGTTTTCTCTTCTCTTTCACGTTTCTGATCGCTTGACTCTTACTCAAAAACCAGGTGTTGGCAGCGAGGCAGCGCAGCGCGTTCCCACCAAACTTTGTGCATTCCATGGATGGGTCGCATATGATGATGACCGCCGTGGCGTGCCAGGAGGCCGGGCTCACCTTCGCAGGTACTTCAAATTTTCTCCACGAAGAACAAAACCCGATTTTTCTCATGCACAGGGGTCCATGACTCGTTTTGGACGCATGCCGGAGACGTGGAGCGCATGAACGTCATACTGAGGGAGAAATTCGTGGAGCTCTACGAGCAGCCAATTCTAGAAAACGTAAGGCTCGTCTCTCTCACGTTATAGTGCCATGGATCCAACGATTTTTTCTTTTTTCCTTGCAGTTGCTAGAGAGTTTCCAGAAACGTTGGCCCAAGCTTAAATTTCCAGATCTCCCCGTGCGTGGGGATTTAGATCTCAAGGAAGTTTTATCGTCGCCGTATTTTTTCAACTAAAAGCAAGCGAACGATCTTCTGCTCGTATATTATATTATACATATATAAACGAATGCCGGGTGCTGTGAGGAATGACGTGGCACGCGCCCATTGGTCGGGCCACCTATGGCCCGCATTGTGATTGGCCGGATGTCTTGAACCTAAAAGAGGCCGCCTTTAATCCTGATCTGTTAGAAGCACTGCGGCTTTAAATCCAGGGTTTTGGAGCTAGGGTTTACAGCGATGGAGGCTCGGTGCGCGTCTTCCGTCTTTCTGCTGCTCCTTCTTTCCAGCCTTTGCCACGCGAAGGTCTTCTTTGAGGAGAGATTCGATGGTAATTTCGATCCAGCGGCATTCTCTCGATCTGTTGGTCAAATTGATGATCTTGTGTGTGTAAATTCTAGATTCTTGGGAGAGCCGCTGGGTGAAATCCGACTGGAAGAAGAGTGAAGATGCCGCTGGCGAGTGGATCCACACCGCCGGCAAGTGGTTTGGCGATGCGGAGGCAGACAAAGGTACCCATTGGGTTTTGTGAAGGAAGATTTGTGTTACAGCTTCGGCTTTACAGGCATCCAGACGTCTCCAGACGCGCGCTTCTACGCAATCTCGGCCGAATTCCCAGAGTTCAGTAACAAGGACAAGACTCTGGTTGTCCAATTCTCCGTTAAGCACGAGCAAAATCTCGATTGCGGAGGTGGATACATCAAAATTCTGGGTGGAGATGTGGATCAAAAGACTTTTGGTGGTGATACGCCTTACAGGTATTCTTTTTCTTCTTTTTAATTGGAAATCTTGCTCATGGTTTGTTCGTGGGCTATTTCCTTACAGTATTATGTTTGGACCGGACATTTGTGGGTCGGGCACGAAGAAAACCCACGCCATTATTGCTTACAATGCAAGCAACCATCAAATGAAAAAGGAAGTGCCATGCGAAACAGACCAGCTCACTCACGTCTACACTCTGGTTATTCGTCCCGATTCTACGTACAGCATTTTGATCGACAATGTAGAGAAGAAACAGGGAAGCATTGAGAGCGACTGGAGTCTTTTGCCACCAAAGAAGATCAAGGATCCCGAGGCCAAGAAGGTCTGTTTTTTTCTGTTCGTTTCTGAGTAGTAACGTATGGTCTTGTTGGCAGCCCGAGGATTGGGTTGATGATGAATTCATTGTTGACCCGGAAGACAAGAAACCAGAGGTAACGTTCTACATAGCCGAGTTGTGGACTTTACACCGCTGAGTTTCTCTTTCTTTCTTCTCAGGGTTATGATGACATTCCAGCAGAGATTCCCGATGCTGAGGCTGAAAAGGTAAAAGATTTTAGCTTTGTTTTGTGTATGTATCTTATCTTGTCTTTCTCATTTCACAGCCCGAAGGATGGGATGACGAGGAGGACGGTGTGTGGACTCCTCCGACGATTCCAAATCCCGAATACAAGGGCCCCTGGGAACCGAAGGTACTGATGAAAACTTTTTTTTACTCTGAGTAATTTTTCGTTCCCTCTGTAGAAAATCAAGAATCCTGCTTTCAAGGGAAAGTGGAAGGCTCCAATGATTGACAATCCTGGTAGGTTAATCAGCAACATTTCCAGAGGTGATAAATTGACGAGCTCTTTTATTGTAATAGATTACAAGCCAGACCCAGAGCTATACGTCTTCCCTTCATTGAAATACGTTGGAATTGAACTCTGGCAGGCAAGACACTGTTGTCCGGTTTGTTGTCCGGTTTACGTGACTCCTCCTGTTGAACTGCAGGTCAAGTCAGGATCTCTCTTTGACAACATTCTCGTAAGCGACGATGTCGATTATGCCAAGGCCCTGGCGGAGGAGACATGGGGAAAGAGCAAGGAGGCCGAGAAGAAAGCATTCGAGGAAGCACAGAAAAAGGTAAAGGATCCTTGCGACCAAAATTATATTGTTTAAATTGACTTGGGTGTCCCGTCTTTAGGATGAACCGCCGGCCGACGACGACGACGACGAGGTAAAGAAAAAGAGCCCTCCATGGTATTGATCTTGTCACTTTGCAGGACGACTCGGATGTCAAGGAGGACAAGGAAGAGGACACACAAGACACAAAGGAGCATGTAAGCATCCTCTCTGTTCATTCGGTAGCTGTGTGTGTTCACAATGTGCGTGTGTTTTTTCAGGACGAGCTTTGAGGTTTCCGTTTTTCGCTTGAAGAGACGTTGGCGTAGAGAGACATCGGGGCACAAAAAGGACATTTTTTCCCCATACCTGACATTTCCGGATTGCAATTGCTTTCCAAGCAGTAATTCCAATTAATATGAAAAGTTTGTTTTTTTAATTACTTATTCAAGAATATTCTAGAAGGATGCTCGGTTTCCAGGATGCAAAAAAAGTGGTGCTCAAGTCCATTGTTCAAGCAGTGCATTGTGAAGGTTCTTCTGGTGATTGTTCATAATTTTATTGTTCTTTTGATTCTCAAACTTTGATACGATGTTTCTATATCGCTGTTGGTTGAATGATTTGGTTATCGTTTAAAATTCCGCACTTAGAAAGTGTTGCTTGCAAGTGGCGGTACCACCACGGGGATTTGAAGGACAAATTGCACGTGTGTATTTAACGGATGCAAGTTTTTGAGAATGAGTGCGGTTTGCAAAATGAAGGCAGTTGCAATGCCGTCGTTTTTGATTTTGCTTACTGCTCTCTGTGTGAATGGGCAAGCGACTGCTCCGACCATCAAAAGTATCTTCGGTTCCTTCGATCAAATTGGAGATATTGTTTCGAAGTTTAATTTCTCCCAGGTATGTAGACTTTGTCGTTCAGATACAAGTCTTTTACTGAGTTTACCCTTTGCAGACTGATTCTTCTGGTCAAGGCTCCCTATATGTTGCCTTAGCTCCAGCTTTTGGCGATCTGAATGCAGAAACTATAAAGAGTCTGGGCACCAATCTCTTGATTTCTATTGCTGGAACAAACAGGGTGATTTCGAAGTTGGATGGCACAGCACGTACATGGAGCAAAGTAGAGTCGGTCATGTCGCAGAATCCGTTCCTTGAGCCAGTAGATGCAGGAATCAGGAGGTCAGACAAGTATATAAGAGACGACACAAACTACTTCCAGTTTGATAAATCTCTGCGACCTGAAGTTTGCCAGGAGGTAAAGCAGTTTAATCCTTGTCTCATGTTGGAATTGTATTATATAATTGTTCTTCCCTCGAACAGCTGAAGACATGGTTCTTTGAGAAACTTATCCAGGACAATGACGTACTTGCTTCTACCAGGATTCAATCTGATGCACTCCCTCAGATTGTGGCATATGCAGGCTCTGCTGTCCCGAAGTTCTTAACAATCTACAAGCACAAGTATCATGAGAAGACCCTGGTTGATATTGGTGTGCTGAGATATCCAGACTCCATAGATAAGCTCTTTAAGGTTAGCAGGAAACTTTGATACAACAGTGCCATTAACGTTTTTTATTTCATTTTGTGATATAGTTGTACCATCTGCAGCTGACTGTTTGGGCTGATAGCACGCTCGTCTTAGGCGTGGAAAAGGAAACTAATGGCATTACTGGAGGTAACCATGTACTTTAGTCATTTTGTTTGCCTCTATTGTGTTGTTTATGCTGTGCAGAGTTTTCCTACCGCAAGTTTAAACCGAGAATAAGCGTCATATCTGGGATGAAGAAGGAAATTCAGGCAAAGGCTGCTAACGAAGCCAAATCCATGTTCACAATTTGAAAACTATGTACTGATATTCAAAATATACATAAACTCATAACGAACCAAATATACATAAATGCTGTTGCTTGAATAACTGCGAATATAAATTCTGGAAATGTTAGTTTTTTGTTATATATATATATATATATATATATATATATATATATATATATATATATATATATATATATATATATATATATATATATATATATATATATATATATATATATATATATATATATATATATATATATATATACATATATATATATATATTCAATTTATCATTAGTGCGTTATGGTAACTGCAGTTGTTTAAATTTCTTAATGAAGCGCATAAATAAATAAAACAGCTTCTATAGAATATTCTCTTCTTGATTTTCTAAATTTAAGTTCGTTTTCACAAGATACTCCACTATTACTATGGCTCTATGTTGGGAATAACTATTTTGTCCATTACCATTACTGTTGCTCTATGTTGGGAATAATTATTCTGTCCATTGAAGTTGTTGGAGAATTTGAACAATTTGAGTCAGACAGTCACTACTAATAGTACTACCACTAGGGTATGCTTGCCTTATAAATACTTAGGTTGCTTGATTTATTTTGGCAAGAGTGCCATCCATCATGGGTAAGCTCATTCCACTTGTTGCTTTTATGAGCTTTGTCTTGAGCGCAAATGCCCAGTTTCAGCTGATCCCTACAATTGTGAGTATCTTTGGTGGATTAGACCCAATTGGCAATATCATCCAGCATTTTGACTTCAGCAAGGTGATGCATTTAGTTTTAGCTAGCATTTGACTAATGGCTATACATGACAGGTCAACATTGTCGACTCAACTGTCCAGGACTATCTTAACATCGGATTGGCTCCTGCATATGGGACACTCAGCACGGATGAAGTCAAATTCATGGATGACCATTTGAAGGTCATGATAGCAGGAGTTCATGTGCAACTCGGCAAGTTATCACATAATGAACGTACATGGGATAAAGTTCAATCACTCTTTCTGCAAAACCCCGTGCTTGAGCCACTCAGTGATCTTACTACAAGAGCTACTAAATATACAAAGGATGACACTTACTGGCTCAACACGGATGGATCGCCTAGACAGACTGTGATGAATGAAGTAAATGTTCTATGTTCGAGTTTCATAATTATTTCATATCTTTGAGTCTACAGGTCAAGAGTTGGTTCACAGAACTGATAGCAGATGCTGACATCCTCAACTCCACACGCATTGATATCAATATTATGGGTAGAATTGTTGCTCACACGGGTACAAATATCGAGAACATTATAAATTTGTTCTACCAGCATGAATACCATGAAAAAACTATGCTTGAGATAGGAGTGCTCAGATATCCTGATATAGAACACCCCTACTTCAAGGTTAGTAAAACAGCTTTTAAAGGATTTTTCTTTTTGTTGAACTTCTTAATTCAGGTGTACCGTATCAAACTTTCTGCGTGGTCTGATTGCCGTCGATACGTAATACATGAAAGTAACACAAATGGCATTTCCGGAGGTATTACTTGTTGACTTGTCCTCCCGACGTTACATTAACTTTCGTTGACTGGCTTGTAGAATTCAACATGCGAAAATTTCAACCAAGAAAGAGTGTCATAGATCAACTCAGCCCCAAAGCTACGCAGACTGCAGTGTGCGGTGCTGAATGCATGTTTGATCCTACCAACTGTGGTAATTGCAAACCGACAGCTAGTTTCAACCATAACATCGCTAAGCACAAAGCTATCACTTCCAAGAACAAGTTTGTTCAGAAAGCTGAAGAGATGTTTGCTCCGTACTATTGATCATGAAAAATGATTAATAAATATATACAATCTTAATGGAATGACCAGGACTTGCTCCAAATGTTGTTTCAAATGATGATTGCAGTATTTCCACTGGAGCTTCTTTTATTACTACTGCTTGTGTGACATAGTCAATGTACACCTCAATTGGACAGCAATACGTTTTTGATGAGCAATGAAAATGGAAAATTATGAGAAGCAAATGCTACGTGATCAGAGTCGAATTAAAGCCCATTCTTCCTGTAGTGAAGACTAGTTCTTCCTTGAGTGGGAGTAAACATTGGGCATCAAGCAAGGTGCAGAGCTCAGGGAACATAGAATTTACAAAAGATTGTTGGCAATCCACAAGTGTAGTGAGAGTGGGAAATGTTTCAACTCAAGTGCGGGACCAGTCATCTCTTGGGTGGATCTTGTGCTAGAGTCTATGTTTAGCTCACTCCTAAGGCACTTGTAATTTTCTTGTATTTTAATTGTGCAGCTTAAAAACATGCAAGACTCTCCTAGCATGCTTGAACTTCATCGTTAGCAACAGCAGTAACCTTTCTCGTCAACCGCACTGTAGAACTTGGCGGACCTCAAGCTGGCGATGGCACACCCAGATAGGTGGCGACCATGACGAAGAACGTTTCCCTGTAGCACTTGGGACCGTGGCACAGAAAGGCCTCGTCAGGGCCCTGATATTTCCTGGCTTGCCAATCGTGTAGTCCTTCCCTCTCGCCGGAACTTGGAATCATCTGTGGCTGCCAGCGGCCGGAAGCTTGAGAAGGAGAATGGTCGACGACTTGCAGAGAACTAGGCGAGGAATTCATATCCGCGAGCTGAGCTTCAGAGTTATGAGATGGCGGTATGCTTTCGACAGCACCAGCACTGGCTCTTCCGCTCGAGGTACGTCTTACATCCTTTTTCTTTTGACTCAATGTATTAAACCGTGCATTTTCTCTATTTGCTCTTGGGAGGCTATTTTCCTTTTCACGGCATCAGGACTAATGAGGAGCACCAGAGATCCAAGAAAGCCTTGGAAACGTAAGCAAATCTAGCTTTGGAACCAACCACAGCCAGAGAAGCGGCCCAGCCGCACCCAGCGCTCGCGCCCCACAAGGAGGTCTGTTGCAGCTACCTAGGCTCTCCATGTAAATTTGAGAAGGAATTTGAGAAGGAAAAGCATTGTCATTGTCAGATAATATTCATTCATTCATTAGCTGTTTACGCATGGCGCCCACCAAGAAGCCAATATTCTGCCAAAAACAAACCTTTTCATTTCCTAAACAACATCTATCAATAAGAGATAAAGTGCAGACCTGTCAACATTAAGCTCAATCCCACGTATTCCAGAGTAAGCTCCTAGCTCTGGTACGTTATAACTTCTACTCCCACGTATTCCAGAGTAAGCTCCTAGCTCTGGTACGTTATAACTTCTACAGGAACCAAGCAAGCAAATCCAGTCATCTACAATTGGCATGAAAGGCATCTCTTCAATCATAGTGCAAGCTTCATGCAAGAAACCCGAACGAGCTAACAAATCCACCATACAGTGGTAGTGTTGCTTGGTGGCATGGAAATTATAATCTATGAGCATTGACACAAAGTACTTTAGACCACAAATTACGTCACCAAGGTGGCTGCAAGAAAAAAACAAGCTGATGAATGTTGCATCATCTGGGTCACAGCCTTCCATCTTCATCTCCATATGTAGGGATATAGCCTCTACAAAGTGCCCATTGTAAGTATTCGCTGCCATTAATACGTTCCAGGAGACAGTGTCTCTAGCTTGCATTCCTCCAAAGAATCTCGTGGAATCGTCCAAGTTCCCAGCATGAGCAGCCAACATCACATTCCAGGACACAAGATTTCTCATCGGCATTATTTGAAAGAGAATCTTGGCTTCCTTTAGATACCCGTTCTGGGCATATCCGTCTAGCATGGAGTTCCAAGACACTAGCGTAAGGTAGTGCATTCCATTAAAGATATCCACGGCATCTTTTAGATGGCCGTTTTGGGCATATGCCGCCATCATGGCTGTGGTAGAAACTATGTCCTGCTGGGGCATGGAATCAAACATGCACTTCGCCTCCACAAGGTGCCCGTTTTGGGCATACAGTGAGAGAAGGATTGTCCACGTTGCCAAGTCACAGTACGACATTGAATAGAAAACGCAACGTGCCTCCTCCACGTCACCAGTGTGACCGTACGCCGCCAGCATGGCATTGTGCGACACTATGTCGTGCTCCGGCATGGTTGAGTAGAGGTTCTTTGCTTCCGCGAAATGCCCCGCCTGGGAAAATGCGTTGAGGAGAGCATTTGTAGAGACAAGGTTTCTCACAGACATGATTCCAAACCATTGCAGTGCGTCATTAAGGCTGCCATGTTTGATTATTCCTGATAGCATGGAATTCCAGGAAACAACGTCCCAGCAAGGCATTGAGCCGAAGAAGGATCTGGCCTCTTTAAGATGCCCATTGAAGGCATATGCTGCTAGCATGATATTCCAAGAAACCAAGTCGTGTAGGGGCATGGCGTTGAAGAGGTGCCAAGCCTCTGAGACTGTGGCGTGCGTGGAGAAAAGAGCGAGCATTGTTGTCCAGGACACAATGTTTCTTTCTGGCATGGAGTCGAAAAATGACCGAGCTTTGGAGAGATCCCCATTGTATCCAAGTGCTTTCAATTTTAGGTTGCTTTCCAAGAGCATGGAAGTTCTCCCTATCATTTATCATCATAGCAACATTTCTCTCGAGAGAAACAAAAATTTAGAGCATTGATTGGACAATAGAATTGTTTGAATTCAAAATTTTGTTTTACATTCGTTTTCATTTCTTGACAAACCCAAGGTTGTTTTCGGCGGCATAGCGCTCCATGAAGCGCATGAATCTGTCCCACTCGCCAATGTTCCTCATCACGTACTTGGCCTCGATCTTGGCCGGCTTCCCGTTGACAAACTTGGCGCTCACGTCCACGGACTGGAGCACGCCCTCGTCGTCGATCATGTAGATGCCCGTGATCTCTCCCATCTCTCGGGAGGAATCAAACACCGATGGCTGGTCGAAGACGAAGGTGGCCACCCCGTTTCGTTGGTCCTGCGATCGGGTGAGAGAGATGTCCGGGACGACGAGCTCGTCCACGCCACGGATGAATTGGATGCTGGGCTTTACCATGCGCACCACCGGCCTCACTCCGGATCCACTCTCCTGTGTGGCTGCCGCCCACACTGTGCTCAAGAGCTGCCTCGAGCTCGACCTTGTGCCGCCGCCTAGGTGCCATGACGAGAGTGGCTTGAGCTCGCTCCAGTGAGGATTTCGAGAGAGCGATGCGGAGGCTAGGCCTGCACAAATATTCATCACTTAGTTTGGCAGAAGAATCTCGATCGACAAAAAACTTGAGTTTCACGGAAGAAAACACACAAATTACAATCGAGGAAAATGAATGGCAATACCCTGGGGAAAGAAAGACTGCTAAGCCAAAGATTCTCTCTAGAATGAAGAGAATGCAGGTGATTGACGACGGGATTTCTGTGACCGAAAGATTCATCCAAGCTCCAAACAAGGATTTCAATCCAAGGAACGTCAAAAGGTGAGGAAGAACTATACCCGCTCGAGAGAGGAGGAATGTTGCTGCGCGGCGGAGCGGGGGAATCCGTGTCCGTCGCTGCCGCTCGCTGGCGATGGATGCGGCGTAGAGCGGCACATAGCGCTGGTGCTGCTGCCTCTGGCCGGTGGACGCAGCCGCCGAGGCCGAGGCGCTCGTCGACATAAGTCTGCTCTGTCTGATCGCTCTCGCCCCATTCCCTACCACACACTGCACACCCGAATCTCGAATATTCCACACATGCTGATTATCCGTTTCTTTTTCAACAAAATGTGTTACTGGATTCAGGGTCCAGTTCTTATTTAAATAATTAATAGATTATGTCAAAATTCGAAATTCTCATGTATCTCTATAAGCATATTATCATGTCTTAGAAGCATCTAAAGGTTTAACCAGTAAATTAAACCACTCAAAAAAGCTTTGTATTAAAGAATTAATTTTTTATGAGAAGCAACATTATTTGCTGAAATTTTATTTGATGCAATGTTTTAATATTATAATGCAACTATAATAAAAATATAGCTATAACTTATTGTGAATCTATAATGCTACTTTGGAGAGACACCTTTGAAAAGTCTTACAAATGATTAAGTTTTTTTGTTTAACAAGTCGAAGTGTGACTTTCTTAAATGAGGTGGTATTTTAAAAATGACTAACACTACTTGTATAGTAAATTATAAAGTGTTTAAAAAAGTAATTATAGTTTTGTCATTTTCTTTTTCCTTGATGACAACTTTATGACAAAATAAAGGATGATAAGAAAATCCCTTCAACCATTAAAGGAATATTTGACCATAAACATAAGTGCTGGGTCTATTTAGTATAATCATCTCATAAATCACCAAGCTTTTATTTACAAGTAAATTAAGTTTCTTCACCTCTTTAAAATTTCAGATTGTCTTGAATGCCCCATTTAGCCTTCACAAGCATTAAGCTCTATAGAAGTTGTTTCTTGAATTTTTACCATGGGATATGGAAGAGTTATCACAATAGACTCCTAAGTTATATCTACAATGAATTTTGTCATATCACTTTAACATTCTTTTATCCCTTCACAAGAGTATAATTCTTTCCATGATGTCTAGGTTTCTAAAATTGCCTTCTACTTTATCTTTCTTCTATTAGTCTAAATAAAATTTGTTATCCATTCTTTAAGCCTTGACATGGCAATGGTTTTCCTCCTTGAATATAAGATTGATTGATTATCATAATGACTATTCTATTGACTGAGTTGACTAGCAACTTTGATAAAAAGGTCTAAATCTTGATGGAGCTTGGTAATAGTATCAGTGAATATTGTCAAAAAATCCTTCCTAACCTTCTACTTTATTAATATATATTCAGAAAAAGAAATATTAATAAACAAAAATATGTTGGTTTGTGAACTGATATAATCTTATGAAAAACTAAACTAAGTCTACAACCCAGATTTTCTAGTTTTGAAAGCCTAAGAAATTTTCAGTTATTTCAGTGTATTCTAGAGCATAGACCATTCTTGAGCTCATGAGCTAAAGAGTTGAGCTCACAAGTTAAGCTCAACTTTAAATTTTAGTATAATACAAATATTATAAATTTTTAATAAAATTAAGGTTTATGGTGAACTTAATATTTTCACTCTTTACACTTTATATAAATAAAAATGTTTTAGAAGACACTTTTTGTCCAAAAATTTAAATACTTATTGTAGGGAGGTTCGCTATAACATAAAATAAAATAAAATTTGTTTGAAGAAAATGTAATCTTGTCAATTCCTTAAATCCGTACTATGTGCTTTCTAGCTTTTAAATATCAACTTTGTAATGAGTTTAAAAATTATTAAATTTGAAATAATATTCTTTTGAAAGGCCATATAACTGTTTTAAAGGGAAAAAACAACCATTAATGTAAACTTGTTACTTATAAAAGAGAGAAAATAAAGACTTAGTTCTTCTTTAGAATACATTTTTAAGGTATTTGTTATAGCATAGTATTTATAATTTATGGATCTTCACTTGTACTCTCTTTCAAAAAGAGGGAAATACACACAAATGTTTGTGAGTTCTAATATTGTTAATTTCAACTTTTACAATATTTCTTCCTATAGTAGTAATTCAAGGGCTTAATGGTACAATACTCATTCTGTTGTGTAAACCACATAAAGATAGAATCACAAATTGGAGAGAAATACAATGATAAAAAGTGAAATAAATTAGGTGTAGAAATTACTTATTTTAGGAAATTACAATTTCATGACTTTTAAAAAGTGCTTTAGATATTTTTGGCTTTCGGTGGAAACAATGGTGATAATTAATATGATGGCGTTTATGCTCTTGTGATACACTGCAACATCACTCGAAAGTGTATAAAATAAAGTATATTTTTTATTAATTATATAAATTATAATAAATTTATATTATTGATAGGGAATAAACAATAATAGACCTAGTTATCTTCAAAAGTCTTTTATAATTCAGCAATAGTAAAGTCTGTTTAATATATATAAATGTTCACTTTAGAATCTTAGTGTTAGGTGTTAATGAATATGTAATACATATGCTTGCAAAAAGTATATGCCTTCCCATGTTCCTCGTGCTTAGTAAAGTTTGGACATATTTAAGAAGGAAAGTCTTGAATGATAATTATGTATTTTCCACCTTCCATTTTAACTATGCACTCCTTTGCAAGCATAGTGATATATGTTGTGGAAAGAATATCACACTCAAGCATTAAGCTAAGCTTATTTTACCATATTTTTAAGTGGAGATAGTATCAATAAATTTAACTACCTTATCTTTTCTTACTAACTGTTTATGCATTTTTATAGGAATAGTGTCAATTTTGTCTCTCAAGTCTCCAAATCTTCTCCTCTCAAGATTAAAACTAGATTTTTCAAGGTTTTGAATCTCATCTAAAATGAATACAATTGGCCATTCTTTAGGTATTACTGTCACTATATTGTATGATTGCCATTGATGGTGTAGCAATATAGTTAGCACTATTTTGAAAATCCTACTTGCTTTCATTCCCCATAGAAATATGGGGCTGGAATAAAACTAGATTTGTCACCATGGATTGAAGCCTAATAGTTGCCCCTCAAAAATATTTTAATTGGTTAAAGATTTTGGGATATTTGGGTGTTATTGGGTTTAAATAGTATTAGGCTGAGTGATTTCTTATGAAGTCTAAATTTAGAAGCTTACAACACTCTTGCTATTATGCTCTATGTATTGGTCCTATTTAGTCCCAATAACTATTTATGAAAAGTGTCTAGATTAGTAAGTGATCCAATGTGATTCCATATTTAATAAATTTTTGTGAGTATCCCAAAGACTAACACCTTAGGTGAAAGCCTCGAAATGTGCTTTCATATAAAAAGGGAGGGGGTTCCAAATATATAATAGAGATAATGGGTAGGTTGGGCATAGTCAACTAACTTAAGGCATAATTTAACTCCCCATTTGCGTACTTGTTCTTCTTTTATGCGTGTTATATAGACTTAGTCTTCTAAAATGTAATAGTCCTGTAGACCTCTAAAATTGGGTGGTTTTAGGCTTGAACTTTGAAATCAAGGGTAGTTACAAAACTTCATCATCCTTAGAGATTAAAGAAGTTAACTAATTTAGTTACCTCTGTTTGCTTTTTCCTCTTTTTGTTTTCCTTCTTCAATTTGTGAATGTCCTTTTATAAATTCTCAATCTCAATATCTTTAGTTGTATGCTGTAATGGTGTAGCCTCAAGCCTAAGCTCTTCCTCTTTGATTTAGCCTCAACCTCGTTCTCGTTGGGGTTCCAAATGTATAGTAGGGATAGTGGTTAGAATGCATGTTCAACCACTTGAGACATTAGTTTAGCTTCTATTGGACTGTGTCGCTTCTTGTTTTGTGTTTGGCTTAGGTCTAAGCTTAAGCTTTGCTGCCCTAGTCAATGTTTTTCTTGCGTTAGGCCACTGGTAAGCCAAAATTGTGCCAAACACCATCTTACACTATTTTGCGTGTAGGTGCTGGATACGGGGAGCTAGTGCTCGTAGGATTGTATCAGACCCTTGTTTTCTAGTGCACGTGGTTTTTATCCTTTATCCTATGGTGATATACTATAGGATAACCACGAAGCGGAACCTAATCCCTCTATATGCCATGTGTCTGTAGCGCACGTGGTTTTGACCCTTTATCCTATGGTGATTTACCATAGGATAACACCACGAAGCGGAACCTAAACCCTCTTTGTGCCACGTGACAGATGCCACGTGTCACATGCCACGTGTCCATAGGAACCTGAGGTTCAGGGCCTTGGGCCTCTGAACGAAGGAACGGTGCCAAACTCCTAAGCATGGAGCCAAGGAGTGATGGAACCGAACCACGGAGCAACTCCCGTGCATAAAGCCCAAGGAGCGAAGGGACAGGGGCCCGGAGTGACTTGGAACAGTCCTAGAGTAACCGGCATCCCAATGCCAGGACCAGCACGCAAAACGGAGCCAAACGGAGTCTGGCACTATTTTGGCATACCGGTGGCCTAACGCGAGGACATGGGTACTCCACCAACTAGCATGGAATGGAACTTGGGCTTAGACCCAAGCCGGACGCAGAACAAGGACAGGCACGCAAGCGGGAGCTAGACTATGCCTCAGATTGGTCGGCCATGCCCGACCTACCCACTATCCCTACTATACATTTGGAACCCCCCACAGCCCCCCCCCCCCCCTTGAGGAACACACGCTTTGGGCTTTCACCCCAAGCCTCCCTTAGTATCAGGAGTTAGTCTCTGGGACAAGCTCGAAACTTACTAAATATGGAATGTCCCTAGATTGCGAATTTGGACACAGGACGAACACCATTGTGTTCAGGACGATCTCTACATTCCGTAGATATGCCAAATGAGCAAATTTGGACACTTTCCATAAATAGCATTTGGGACCAAAATGAGACTAACACAAAGGGCATGATAGTGAGGGTGTTTGGCAGACACGGTAAGCTATCATGTAGCGATATTGAGGGACTAATCTCAATACGCGAGGGTTCTTGTCACTAGCAAGTGCAAGACAAAACGAGACGGGAACTCCTTACCGGGCTAAGTATGCTTAGCTAATAACACGTAGGAATTCCGTCCTTATGCTCGTCCGGTCTAAGTACACTTGAAATGCCCAATTAACTCCACTAGCACAAGAGGGACTGATAAAGGGTCCAGCAATACCGACCTCTTGCCATCGTGGCAGTAAGGTAAGAGTGTCCGTAAGGACTAGTTGACAGGTAACTTTCGATACCCGAAGTCACATGCGCGACACTTCACATGCGCAACACTCTCCCCCCCTAGGGAAGATCGACATCCTCGTCGATGCATACTCAAGTCTAGAATACCGCCAAGGAAACAACTCCAAAAAAAAGTTCACGGTACTCACACTATGTGAGAAATGCACCAACTTAAATGAGTTAGGGGGCAACCTCTTTGTCTAACGCGGATGCGCTACCAGCTCAGACACCTTCCGGCCGTCGCCGACAAGGAAATGACCAACGGAGTCGGCCACCCTTGCTACTCTGGTTGTCACCCAGCTTACAAAAGTGTGATATGCCCTGCCCGCAGAGACATAGAGAGAGGAGCCAGGGGCCCCAACCCTCCTGAGCAAAGAAACCAAACCCGTCGATAAGGTTTAGATAGACTACTGTAAACAGGCAGTGAGAGTTGTTTACACGGTCACGCCCTTTTAACGGAACAAAGAACATTGACAAAGAGGCGGGTTGTGTGACCAGTCTACAGTAGCTACCCCATGACTAGAGATTTCAACATGCACACGAAGTGCCGAAGCCAGTCTGCCTATACTGGCCCAAACTCAAAGATTAATGGATGGACAATATCAAAGGCATAGACAATGATATCTTAGAGACTTAATTATCAGTGAGTATATCTTAGATTAGAACACAAAAGTATTCCAAGTAAGTTATCATCCGATAAACTAGTATTATAGTAGATAGGAACCACCAAGATCATCATAATCGGAAAACATAGGATTCACCATCCAGCAAAATTCAATAGCAAGTATGTCATCAAGTAAACTCAATGATGAAACTTAACTACCGAAGATAGCAGATAGTAAGCCAGCAACTTACTAGAGATAACTCAAAGAACATAAAATATCATTGACTGACAAGCACAATGCTCGCGAATGTATCACCCGAAGGAAATAACATCCGAATCTATCAAAGTGAACTCAAGTAATAATCAACAGAATAGAATGAATGTTCCATGGCCAACAAACACTCGTTCATGCCAACTATCACACTAGCCAATCTGAATAGACCCCGGCCAACAATACCAAGGAACTAGAGTTGCTCTAGCAAGTGTCAGCAACATCCCATCGATGTCTCAAACCCAAGAGACCAATCCAAAGCAAACCACAAAGAACATGTGGTATTGCGAAAAGCCAAAAGCCTTCAAAGAGAACAACTAACCATCATAAAAGAACATCAATCATCCCATCAATAAAGAGATGCTGAATCATTGTTGAAGAAAGAATCTACCATCCCGAAGAACAGTGAAGCATTCTATATTAACAATAACCAAGCAACACCTTTGACAAGGATAATCAATATCCTAGATGACAGTCAGTCATTACCAATGATTGCCAGATGCAAGAGCCAACTTCCACATCGAAGCTAACAAGCCAAAATGCCTTCCCCAACAACTCCTAACAAATGGAACAATGAGCATAAAATTCAAAGAACCAAAAGCTCGAAGAAGTCTATAGCCAAGTCTTACCTAACATGATCTCAAGTTTCGCATGAACTAACTTTAATGATAAAGAAGAAATCATGGTGTAACCCACGACATCCGCTTCAACACATCCATAAGCTAAACTGCATAATGCCAAAGCTAATGAAGAGCATGTTTGCATCAATCCAAAAGCTAAGCATAACGAAGCTATGCTCGACAAGTGATCACCAAATGATCCTCCATGAATCCATCTATAGCAAGACGTAACTCCCTTTACAACAAGCTCAAGAAGAATCATCAATGATCGATATATCCCAACTCAAATCCAATAAGGATTCAATCACTTCAATATCAATCACTAACTCTTCTTCTTGTAGAGTTAGCATAGTCCTCGACTAAATCACTTTTCAAGGAAAAGCCAAAGCTCATCCTCTACTAACCAATCTTGTCTAGAACACAACTAACCCAACTTGCCACTCAGTTCATTTGAACGTCAACACAGTTGCTAACTAGCAAATGCACGAATGCTAATAACACAATGCTACAACCAAATCATCAACACTATCTCTATTGAGACTAATGAAACTCAATATCAATCCTAAGGATAGATATCTCATCTCATTTGAATCCCAACATCAATAATATCAATGACAAGGCATCACTTCAATGCCATCAACACCATAACAAAGCTAGAAGAAAGCAAGAGTGAATCACCACTCAAAACTCTTTAGCAACTAAGCTAACCAAAGTCAAAGATACTATACTTAGTATCCAAGACCAATCCTTCAACATTACTCAGGTACAGATAACACTTCCTTAAGGAGTGATTCACCACGTCCAAGACTCAATGAAATCCAACACTACGAACTAAATGCAACCAAATGATATCGATAGAGGTATAGTCATTATGTCAACATGGAAAACCCATGCGAGTCTAATAACACGATCTTCCGCAACACCATCCGGTAAAGCAAGCCCATCACTGCTAATTCTTCATCGAGTGAAGCAAGTATCAACAGTCCTTGACAAAGTCTACAAGCAATCACTAATTGCAAAGCAACCAACAATCACTCTTCAACTTGCCTTCACAAGACCCAAACACTAAACTCTTGCCATCGAGTCATATACTTGTCCAACATGAACATAATACCTCATGGACAAAATAAAGGTTCATAGACAAGCACAAACTAAATGACCATTCGAATCCAACTCAACCGCGATAAGCTCACCAATGCATTTAGCCACTAGCTCTGAGCATGCCTTGAAGAGGCTAGCTATGCATGATCAACACTTAGTCAAAACTAAAGTGAAAACCATATGATGGACTCATATCGGTACACAACCTCCACTTGGACAAAACTATATTATGGGTACTAACATCTCAAACTCAAACAACTAAGTTGAACATCACTATCCTTAGCCAAGGCGCAGGGCCACCAAGACTAAGTCAAGATCAGTGAGAGCTCACTACTCTCATAGAGTCTAACGAAATGCAAGGTGCAACTTGCCACCAAGCATAACGCTACAAAAGAAAGGCACAAGGGTCACCCTTCTTAGAAAAGTGCAACGGCCACTTTTCTACACCAACTCCAGACTCTATCCAACTCAATTGCCTTAGCCCCAAAAGTTAGCATCCCTTTCGGGCCGCATCATACAAACTATCTACTAAGGTCTAAGCTAACCGAAGTCAGCTCTAACCCCTTCACTAGTTTGTATTGGCTTTCGAAAACGGAATGGTTTTCGAGCAAAGTGATAACAGATCAGCCATTGGAAAAGTCTAAGAAAATTTGTGGAAAATTTTCCATCCTAAAGAAAGAATGACTCTCAGTCCAGGAATGCAAATTTTCAAGACTCAACCAACTTCCTCCTACTTAACAACTTCACATAGGCTCACTTCAACACAAATTCTCATGACCCATATTATGTTTAAGCCTCGAACATCTTTTTGCCCATTCTTTCAACATCCAACACCGACGTCCGCAGAATGCAAAATGAACATCTAAAGTTTGATCATAGAGACCATATCTTCGGATATTCACATTGCACTAACACTCTTCTTCAACCACCTTCAAGATCCAATGTGAAACTAAAACACTAACAAGAAAAAATGACATGGAAAATCAAGCTCTAAGGAAAATTCCTCATCACTCGAAGTAACAATGCCACTTCCACTAACACAAGTGCTAGTGATGTCAATGCCCCAACTACACATCTTCTCCATCCAACAATCTACTCCAAGTATTAATGGATAAACCAACAAACTATAGCAAGTGAATGCTACAACCCTTTTCTAACACCTTAGTGGGCTAACTCAAGGAAACAAGGAACCAACTTAAGCTTAGCATAATGGACCATTATCGAGAATCCAGTCAAAGCTACTACAATGCTACTTCGTGCAAGTAGACTAGCCTCACCATCAACCACTTTGGGGTTGATCATCGTTTAACCAAGCAACTTCGTAAACACATTGCTCATTATCACATGGATATGATATAGAAATTACAATGACTTGATCATCAATCAAGCAACACTATGAGCAATGCCAATGTCACTACTACAAAGGTTTATATGAATATCAAGTGTCAACTCAATTTGACAAAATACAACATAAATGCCACACCCTATCAATAGAGATTTACAACACCTAACACCACTAACTTTTGTTCACAACACGGACAAGCTCATGCCACTCTCTTTCCGACCAAACTCAAAACTAATCCAACACCAAGCTATTCAAGGAGCAATAGCAAGGTTCTCCGGAAAAGAATTGAACATTGCAACCCAAGTCTTCCAATAGCAAGCCTAGACAAAATGGTATAGTGTTTCACCACTATCCATCCCATAACTCACCATTTGTAAGACCATCATCTCCAAGATGCATCAAGGTAAAGAATCTTGATTGCATAATATGAACACGAGCAATGAGTCAACACCTCGTTGCAAATCATTTTTCCAAGAAGAGAAAATGATTTACGTATTTGATCCTTCGTCCCCGATGACTCTCTTTTCGTTCTCATCTTTGACCAAACCTCAAGCTTGCTTTCGCATTGCCTTCAGTCCAATCCAAGAAAAGTTTATGAGAGAGCATGGCAATGATTACCTGAATCAATAGACTAATCCCTACAGTCTTGTTTGATCCACTTGTAATCATGCCTAGGAAGGATCCACTAGTGCCGTGCTAAACAGCTACGGACCAGCCTGTTTGCCACTCATAGCAAACTCAGGGAAGGTTTGCTTTTACCCACGGTACATGGAACAACTCATGAAACCAACAATAAGCTAACATTAATCCTGCCAACTCAAAGTGTAATCTTGAGTTGCTAATGTGCCTTACTCACGAGTCCAAGCTCAAACTCGTGTGAACGGAATAACTCAATCCCTCTTGTGAGCCCAAGCTCAAGCTCACAGAATATGGTACAAAAAGGTAATAAAAACCATACCCAAGGGACAATTGCGAAGCCTTTGCATCCAAACGTGTACCCACTCGGATCATCGTTTTCATCTCTGCGTATGCAACGAGACTAGTTGCCCAATCTTATTGAATAGTACTCGCTGAGACTCATCCTCTGATACCAAATGTAGCGCACGTGGTTTTGACCCTTTATCCTATGGTGATTTACCATAGGATAACACCACGAAGCGAAACCTAAACCCTCTTTGTGCCACGTGACAGATGCCACATGTCACATGCCACGTGTCCATGCCACGTGTCCATAGGAACCTAAGGTTCAGGGCCTTGGGCCTCTGAACGAAGGAACAGTGCCAAACTCCTAAGCATGGAGCCAAGGAGTGATGGAACCGAACCACGGAGCAACTCCCGTGCATAAAGCCCAAGGAGCGAAGGGACAGGGGCCCGGAGCGACTTGGAACAGTCCTAGAGTAACCGGCATCCCAATGCTAGGACCAGCAAGCAAAACGGAGCCAAACGGAGTCTGGCACTATTTTGGCATACCGGTGGCCTAACGCGAGGACATGGGTACTCCACCAACTAGCATGGAATGGAACTTGGGCTTAGACCCAAGCCGGACGCAGAACAAGGACAGGCACGCAAGCGGGAGCTAGACTATGCCTCAGATTGGTCGGCCATGCCCGACCTACCCACTATCCCTACTATACATTTGGAACCCCCCACAGCCCCCCCCCCCCCTTGAGGAACACACGCTTTGGGCTTTCACCCCAAGCCTCCCTTAGTATCAGGAGTTAGTCTCTGGGACAAGCTCGAAACTTACTAAATATGGAATGTCCCTAGATTGCGAATTTGGACACAGGACGAACACCATTGTGTTCAGGACGATCTCTACATTCCGTAGATATGCCAAATGAGCAAATCTGGACACTTTCCATAAATAGCATTTGGGACCGAAATGAGACTAACACAAAGGGCATGATAGCGAGGGTGTTTGGCAGACACGGTAAGCTATCATGTAGCGATATTGAGGGACTAATCTCAATACGCGAGGGTTCTTGTCACTAGCAAGTGCAAGACAAAACGAGACGGGAACTCCTTACCGGGTTAAGTATGCTTAGCTAATAACACGTAGGAATTCCGTCCTTATGCTCGTCCGGTCTAAGTACACTCGAAATGCCTAGTTAACTCCACTAGCACAAGAGGGACTGATAAAGGGTCCAGCAATACCGACCTCCTGCCATCGTGGTAGTAAGGTAAGAGTGTCCGTAAGGACTAGTCGACAGGTAACTTTCGATACCCGAAGTCACATGCGCGACACTTCACATGCGCGACAATGTCATATATCACCTACCACATGCCACGTGTTTAAAGGACAGTGGTGCAGAACCCGAGTTTTAGGGCTTTGGGCCATTGAATGAAGGAACGAAGCCAAACTCCTAAGCATGGAGTTAAGGAGTGAAGGAATTGGAGTATGGAGTGACTCTTAAGTATTCAGCCCAAGGAGCGAAGGGATAAAAGCACGGAATGACTTGGAACAATCATAGAGCATCTAGCATCCCAATGCTAGGACCATCATGCAAAACAAAGTTAAATAGAGTCTAGTGCTATTTAACATACTATTGGCCTAATGTGAGGATATAGATACTCCACCAACTAAGATGATATGGAACTTGGGCTTAGATCTAAGTCGAACACAAAACAAGGACAGGCATACAAATAAGAGTTGCATTATGCTTTATGTTGGTCGACTATACCTAACCTACCCACTATCCTTACTATACATTTGGAACCCCCTACAATGCCCCCCCTTCGGAGGAACACACCCTTTGGGCATTCACCTTTAGCCACCTTTAGTACTAGGAATTAGTCTCTAAGATAAACTCAAAACTTATTAAATATAGAATGTACTTATATTGTGAATTTGGATACGGGACGAACACCATTGTATTCAAAACATAGATATGCCAAATTTGTAAATCTAGACACTTTCCATAAATAAACATTTGGTACCGGAATGAGATTAACACAAAGGGTATAATAGCGAGGGTGTTTGGTAGATACGGTAAGCTATCATCCAATGATATTGAAGGACTAATCTCAATATATGAGGGTTTTTGTCACTAAATAGTACTTCTTACCAGACTAAGTATGCTTAGTTAATAGCACGTAGGAATTCCGTCCTTATGTTCGTCCGATCTAAGCACACTTGAAATGCCCAATTAACTCCACTACCACAAGAGGGATTGATAAAGAGTTCAACAATACCGACCTTTTGCTATTGTGGTAGACTAGCTGACAGTTAATTTTTGATACCCAAAGTCACATTTGCGACACTCTTCCCCCTTTAAGGAAGATCGATATCCTCATCGATGCATACTCTAATTTAGACTACCGCCAAAGAAACAACTCTATTAAAAGTTCACTGTGATCACACTATGTGAGAAATGTACTGTCAAGACCCCCAACAAGATCAAGATTGGAAAATGCAAAAGACAAAGAGAAAAGTTAGTGGAAAGAAAAAAAAAGCCTTAGATTGGTGTTGATTCAGATTGTGGAGAAATGGAACAAAGCTAACCTATATATACTATAGGTTGATGAAGCTCCACCACTCTTGGATCGAGGACGGCCTAAATATAGCTGAGGTCGAGGAGGCACCACATCATCATCAGGAATGTGGCTCAAGACTCAGGAATCAGAGAGTCGGGAATAGGGAAGTGTCTCCAGAGTCAGGAATAGGGAAATGTCTCGAGAGTCAGGAATGGCAGGATTACTAGGCCTGAGATTGAGATAGGAGCGCCTTGAAAGAGCATTAGGAAGGCCTTGAAGCTTTCCAAGTCTGTACTTGATAACAAAGTCAAACCGACTTAGGAATTGTGCCCACCTTGCTTGACGACGGCTTAAAACTCGGAAAGTGGCAAAGTACTCGAGATTTTTGTGATCCGTCCAGACTGTTGTTTGATGGCCCGCCCCTTCCAAGAAACGGTGCCACTCTCCAAAGGAATCCATGATGGCAAGGAGCTCCTTGTCGTGGATTTCGTAATTGATCTCCGCAGGCTAGAATTTCCGAGAATGGAAAGCGACCGGATGAAGTTCTTGATCCACTCCGAGTTGAGACAGCACAACACCGATGGCAAAGTCGGAGGCGTCAGCCTCGATGAAGAAAGGTTGTGAGGAATCAGCATGGATCAAGACGGGAGCAGAACTGAAGGCCACCTTGAGTGTGTCGAAGGCCTGCTGGGTAGCAGCAGACCAAGAGAAGGGAACATCCTTGCGAGTGAGATGCGTGAGAGGAAGGACAATGTCAGAGTAGTAATCAATGAATTTGCGGTAGAAGTTGGCGAAGCCAAGGAAAACCTGAACGTCCGACATTGATTGTGGAGACTCCCATTCGAGAATAGTCTTGACTTTGGCAGGATCCATCGTGATACCCTCAGAAGTGACAATGTATCCAAGGAACTCCATAGACTGCTGATCGAAAAAACATTTCTCAAGCTTCGCGTATAGGCCGTGTTCTCGCAGCTTCGCCAGCACCTTGCGTACATGTTCGTCGTGCTCCTCCTGAGTTTTTGAGTAGATGAGGATGTCATCGAGGTAGACGATCACCATCTGATCAAGAAACTCCCGAAAGACGTTGTTCGCCATATGTTGGAAAACTGCTGGAGCATTTGTCAAGCCAAATGGCATGATAGTGTATTCGAAGTGGCCATAGCGGGTTCGGAACGCAATCTTCCATTCATCACCAGGCCGGATCCGGATCAGGTTGTATGCTCCACGGAGGTCAATCTTGGTGAAGAAGCGGGCACCGCCGAGGCGTTCCAATAGGTCCGAGATCAGGGGTAGCGGATAACGGTTCCAAACAGTCACCTTGTTCAAACCTCGGTAGTCGATGACTAGCCGCAAACTCCCTCTTCTTGACAAAGAAGATAGGTGCTCCAGCCGGGGACTGCGAATGCTGAATGTACCCCGAGGCAAGGTTCTCATCCACGTACTCTTTGAGGGCCTTAAGCTCGAACGGGGATAACCCGTAGATAGGCCCCCACGGAGGTGACGCTCCTTCCTGTAAATCAATGGGACAGTCATAAGGCCGATGAACAGGCAATACACTAGCTTTTTTCTTGTCAAACACATCCCCAAAATCATGATACTTCTCAGGAAGACTGACAGGAGAAACATGCAAAGCAAAAAGGAAAATAAATTCTTCATGAAGGAGTTCTTTCATAGTGATTGTGGAGATAGAAGGAGGTGTAGGACTAAATGGAATGATGAGATGAGGATACTATCCAGTGTAAGATGGAAGAGAGGAAAAAGAAGAGGGTGAAAACTTCGTAAAGTCAGGAACAGAACCCTAATTTGAGTTTAGGGAACTTTTCCTGATTCGGACTCGATGAACAGCAGGGGAAGCCGTGGGAGATGGTGATGTGGGAGAGATGAGCTGTAATTCCTTCCAACAGATTTAAGGCCGATGTAGTTGGAACCAAGGAAGACCGAGCACCACAGAGGAGGACTTGTTGTTGATGATGTTGAAAGCGATATTAGTGACGGTGGACCCGATGTATACTCGAACGGGCAACGTTTCCCTAAGTCCAGAAGATGGAGACACAAAATGCCCGCCGATGCCTTCAACCCTTAGATCCCATATGGTTGGAGAAAGAGGAATGTGATGTCGGGCAGCAAAGTCCATATCCATGAAGCAGGAAGTTGCACTCGAGTCCAGTAGCGCTAGAGCCTTGAGTCCTGATTGTCTGGTGAAAGAAATGAGACATGGGACGCAAAAGTTGCGGGAATTGGTGGTGGCTTTGATGAAAGGTGGTGAGGAGCTTGATAAAGAAGAAAAGTGATTTTTATTCGGGGAGTCCAAACAGATAGCTCCTACTGTATTTTGACAGGGTCGTTTCCCGACTGCAACAGAGGTGGATTTTGAGGCAGAGTGAACTCGAGCAGTCGGGGAGGCTTTTTGGGACACACAGCTGCTTTGTGATTAGGATCAGCACAGTAGAGGCAAAGATTATGAGATATTCGACATTGCTTCTCAGCAAGACTCAACTTCCCTCTAATGAGTCGGGGAGTACCAGAAATATCCATCGGGACCGGAGCAGTAGGTTCAGGAGTATGCCCCGAAGACTCGAGCTGGGATTCCTGAGTTTGGGACGGAAAAACAGCGGCACGGCGACTTTCCTGACGACGTTCAAAGAGACGATTGTCACATCAAACAGCTTTGTTGATGGCGTCTGATAGGTCTTTGGGATCCTCCATGGTGAGCAACAAATCCTTGACACCGTTGTTGAGGCCGAAACGAAATTAGTCAATCAGGGCCCGCTCATCCCATTGAGTGTCCAAGGCAAGGAGTTGGAACTCTGCAGCATAGATCGAGGTAGGACGAGACCCCTGAGAGAGACATCTCATTTTTGTGGTAGCAGCCCGAACCCGATCTGTCTCGCCAAAACATGCTTCGAGCTTCTCTTTGAACAATTGAAAATCCATCAGCTCCAGAACCACGACCCCTTTCATGCTCTTCTCCACAAGAGGAGAAAACCATGACAAAGTTGCACCTTCGAGCAACATCCCAATCGCACCGATTTGAGACTCAGGAGTGGGGTACCGCCGATGTTGAAGTGCAAAGATCAGCTCCATCTGGTTTAGAAATCCGCGAAGCTCCGAACGCTTGCCTGAAAATTTCGCCGGGAAACTCACCTTCGGTTCAGGAACTTTGCTGGATCCTTGAGCTGAAAGTGAAGCAAGCCCCTGCTGCATGCGAAGAAGGGTCGCCTTTAGCTCGGTATTCTCAGACTGGATTTTTGCAAGGACTTCGGCAAAGAAATTAGGATGGCTTGGAGACTCCATTGGCAAGAAGAAAGAAAAAGGGGAAAAAAGACAAAAGCAATCAAACAATCGAAACAAGCTAAAGAAAAAGTAAAAAACATAATCTGAATCAAACTGTCAAGACCCCCAACAAGATCAAGACTGGAAAATGTAAAAGACAAAGAGAAAAGCTAATGGAAAGAAAAAAGAAGCCTTAGATTGGTGTTGATTCAGATTGTGGAGAAATGGAACAAAGCTAACCTATATATACTGTAGGTTGATAAAGTTCCACCACTCTTGGATTGAGGACGGCCTAAATATAGCTGAGGTCGAGGAGGCACCACCTCATCATCAGAAATGTGGCTCGAGACTCAGGAATCAGAGAGTCAGGAATAGGGAAGTGTCTCGAGAGTCAGGAATAGGGAAATGTCTCGAGAGTCAGGAATGTGGTCTGCAGGTCAGGAATCTGGTGAGAGTCAGGAATGTAGCAAGAATTGGGGGATTCCTGACATGTACTAACTTAAATGAGTTAAGGTAATTTTTTCGTCTAACACGGATGCATTACTAACTCAAACACATTTTGGTTGTCACTGATAAGGAAATGACCAATAGAGTTAGCCACCCTTGCTGCTTTGGGTATCACCTAGCTTACAAAAGTGTGATATGCCCTTGCCCGTAGGGACATAAAGAAAGAAGTTAAAGGCCCCAACCCTCATGAGCAAAGAAACTAAACCCTTCGATAAGTTTTAAATAAACTACTATAAACAGGCAGTTAGAGTTGTTTACAAGGTCATGCCCTTTTAATGGAATAAGGAACATTGACAGAGAGACGGATGATATGACCAGTCGACAATAGCTACCCCATAACTAAAGATTTCACTATACACACGAAGTGCGGAAGCCAGTTTGCCTATACTGGCCCAAACCTAAAGATCAATAGATGAACAATATCAAAGTCAAAGACAATGATATCTTAGAGGTTTAATTATCAGTGATTAAATCTTAGATTACAATACAAAGTATTCCAAGTAAGTTATTATCTGATAAACAAGAATTATAGGAAGTAACTACCAAGATCACTATAGTTGGAAAGCATAAGATTAACCATTTAATAATATTCAATAGCTAGTGTATCATCAAGAAAATTTAATATAAAACTTAACTATCAAATATTGTAGATAGTATGTTAAACAATTTATGAAAGACAATTTTAAAGAACACAAAGTATCACTAATAGATAAGAAAAATACTCACAAATGTATCACCTAAAGGAAATAATATTTTAATCTATCAAAGCTAACTCAAGCAACAATCAACAGAACAGAATAAATATGGTAAGACTAACAAACACTCGTTCATGCTAACTATCACATTAGTCAACCTAAATAAATTCTGATCAACACCAAGCATTAGCAATATTCTAGGGATATCTCAAACCCAAGAGACCAATACAAAGCAAACCACAAAAAACATGTTGTAATACAAAAAACTATAAACTATCAAAGAGAATAACTAATTATCATGAAAGATCATCAATCATCTCATCAATAGAGAGATGCATAATCATTATTAAAGAAACAATTTACCATCATGAAGAATGACAAATCATTCAACACCAATAATAATCTAGCAAAATCTTTGATAAGGATAATCAACTATTCTAGATGACAGTCAATCATCACTAATGATTACCAAATGCAAATACTAACTTCAATATCAAAATTAATGAGCCAAATACCTTCCCCAACAACTCCTAACAAATGGAATAATGAGAATAAAACTCAAAGAACTAAAATTTCGAAAAAGTATATAGTCAAGTTTTGCCTAACAATGATCATGAATCTCACATGAACCAACTTCAATGCTAAAGAAAAAATCATGGTACAACCCACAATATCCTCTTTAACACATCCATAAGTTAAACTTCATAATATAAGGATAATAAAGAGCATTTTTACATCAATCCAAAAGTCAAGCATAACAAAGCTATGCTTAACAAGTGACTACTAAATCGATCTTCCATGAATCCACTCATATTAAGACGTAACTCACTTTATAATAAGCACAAAAGAAATCATCAATGATCGATATATCCCAACTTAAATCCAATAAAGATTTAAACATTCCGATATCAATTTCTAACTCTTCCTCTTGTAAAGTTAGCATAGTTCACAATTAAATCACTTTTCAAGGAAAACTTAAAGCTCAACCCTTACTAAACAATCTTATCTAGAACACAACTAACTCAACTTGCCACTCAGTTTATTTGAACGTTAATACAGTTGCTAACTAGCAAATGCACGAATGTCAATAACATAAATCTACAGCCCAAGCATTAACATTATATGCATCGAGATTAATGAAACTCAATATTAATTTACAGAGAGACATCTCATCTCACTCGAATCTCAATGTCAATAATGTCAACAATAGAGCATCACTTCAATGCTATTAACACCAGAATAAAGCTAAAAGAAAGTAAGAGTGAATCACCACTCAAAACTCTTTAGCAACTAAGCTAACCAAAGTTGAAGATACTATACTTAATATTCGAGATCAGTTCTTCAACAATACTCAGCTACAAATAACACATCATCAAAGAGTGATTCATCACATCCAAGAGTCAATGAAATCTAATACCACGGACTAAATATAACAAAATGATATTGATAAAAGTAGAGTCAATATGCTCATGATCCTCTACAACACCATACAGTAAAGCAAGTCCATCACTATTAAATCATTATCGAGCGAAGCAAGTATCAATAGTCCTCAACAAAGTCTACACATAATCACTAGTTGCAAAGTAACTAATAATCACTATTCAACTTGCCTTCACAAGACTCAAACACTAAAATTGTGCCATTAAGTTATATATTTGTCTAGTATGAACATAATACCCCAAATATGAGATAAAGGTTCATGGATAAGCATGAACTATATGACTACTCGAATCCAATTCAACCATAATAAACTCATTAATGCGTTTAGCCAACAGTTTTAAGCATGCTTTGAAGAGGCTAGCTATGCATGATCAACACTTAGTCGAAACTAAAGTGAAACCATAAGATGAACTCATATTGGTACACAACCTCCTCATAGACAAAGCTATAGTATAGGTACTAACATCTTAGCCTCAAACAACTAAGCTGGACATCACTATACTCAACCAAAGCGTAGGGCCACCAAAATTAAATCAAGATCAATGAGAGCTCATTACTCTCATAGAGTTTAATGAAATGCAAAGTGCAATCTGCCACCAAGCATAATACCACAGAAGAAAAGCACAAGTGTCACCTTTCTAAAAAAGCACAACGGCCAATTTTTTACACCAACTCCAGACTCTATTCAACTCAATTGTCTTAGCCACACAAATTATATATTAATGTCAAAGCTAACTGAAGTCAACTCTAACCCTTTCACTAGTTTGTATTGGCTCATGAAAATGGAATGGTTTTCGAGCAAAATAATTAATAGACCAGTCATTGGAAAAGTCTAAGTAAATTTATGGGAAATTTTCCATCCCAGAGAAAAATGAGTATAAGTCTAGGAATACAAATTTTCAAGACTCAACCAACTTCCTCCTACTAACAACTTCATATAGGTTAACCTCAACATAGGTTTTCATGACCTAACAATATATCTAAGCATTAAACATTTTGCTCATATTTCCAACATCTAACACCGACATCCACAAAATGCAAAATGAATATCTAAAGTTTAATCATGAAGACCACATCTTTGGATATCCACATTGCACTTAATATTTTTCTTCAATCACCTTCAAGACCCAATGTGAAGCCAAAACATTAATAAAAAAAATGACATAAAAATTCAAGATCTAAAGAAAATTCCTTGTCACTTGAAACTACAATGCCACTTTTATTACATAAACGTTAGCAATGTTAATGCCTTAATTTCACACCTTCTCCATCCAACAATCTACTCCAAGTGCTAACAAATGAATCAACAAGCCATAACAAGTGAATGTTATAACCCTTTCCAACACTTCATAGGCAAACCTTCCAGGAAACAAAGTACTAACTTAAGCTTAGCATAATGGACCACCATTGAGAATCTAACCAAAGTTA